>NW_024423453.1:56945982-56952094 GCF_017311325.1 Ursus maritimus
TATATATATATATATTGCATTTATGTATTGTACTATGTATTATGTATATATATATATAGTACTATATATTATACATTTATGTATTACGTTGTATTTAAAGGATAATTTTAAAAAGGTATATTCTTGTCACTTGTAAAGATGACCAAGACAAGAAAACAAAAAGTTATTTCATCTGAAAGAAGACATACAAATGGCTAACAGACACATGAAAAAATGCTCCACATCACTTGGCATCAGGGAAATACAAATCAAAACCACAATGAGATACCCCCTCACACCAGTCAGAATGGCTAAAATTAACAAGACAGGACATGTTGGCAAGGATGCAGAGAAAGGGGAACCCTCTTAACACTTGGTGGGAATGCAAGCTGGTATGGCCACTCTGAAAAATGGTATTGAGGCTCCTCAAGAAGTTAAAAATAGAGCTACCCCATGACCCAGCAATTGCACTACTAGGTATTTACCCCAACAATACAAATGTATTGATCCAAAGGGGCACCTGAACCCCAATGTTCATAGCAGCAACATCCACAATAGCCAAACTGTGGAAAGAGCTGAGATGTCCACCGATAGATAAATGGATAAAGAGGATGTGGTATATATATACCATGGAATACTACTCAGCCATCAGAAAGGATGAATACTTACCATTTACATCAACGTGGATGGAACTGGAGGGTATTATGCTGAGTGAAAGACAATTACATAGGGTTTCACTCATGTGGAATAAAAGAAACAGTGCAGAGGATCATAGGGGAAGGGAGGAAAAACTGAATGGGAAGCCATCAGAGAGGGAGAAAAACCATGAGAGACTCTTAACTATAGGAAAAAAACTGAGGGTTGCTGGAGGGAAGGGGTGGAGGGATGGGGAAACTGGGTGATGGGCATTAACGAGGGCACGTGATGTGATGAGCACTGGGTGTTACAGGCAACTGAAAAATTATTGAATTCTACATCTGACACTAATAATGTACTATATGTTGGCTAATTGAATTTAAATTAAATTGAATTTAAATAAAATAAAAAAAATTAATGCGGGGATAAAAGTAGTTAATTTGGGATGCCAAACTTTGAATATGTGTCAATATTTACCAGAGGCATGATTTTAGTGATATTGGATTTTTAGATCTGGAGAGGACCTTAGAAATCATTAGAATTTTTTTGTTTGTTTGTCTGTTTGTTTAGTCTGTGTGATTTCATTAAATAGCTTAGGCACATAACTTTGGTTCTATCAATCAGAAGAAAAGAAGGGACCAAGCTTGGGAGAGCGAATTTTCTGACAAAGGTGGTAGCAGATTCATTTCATTTGTTGGAGATGCCAGGGGTGGAGATTCTTGTGGTTGGCTTATTGTCCTAGACACTGGGTGGTGGAGACAGATGAGGGTTCACCACAACAGTCCCCTTGGAGTGTTTGTGCACTGTCCCTACTTCAGAGCATTGGAGTCTGGCTCACTTGTGCCAAGAGCCAAATCATTTCATTTCGTAAATTTCTCTTCTGTTCAACTACACAGACTATCTTTTGTCTTTTAGTTCTTTTAAATATTTTTTATTATGTTAGTCACCATACAGTACATCCCTGGTTTTTGGTGCAAAGTTCGATGATTCATTAGTTGCATATAACACCCAGTGCACCATGCAATATGTGCCCTCCTTACTACCCATCACCAGCCTATCCCATTCCCCCACCCCCCTTCCCCACCAAAGCCCTCGGTTTATTTCTCAGTGTCCATAGTCTCTCATGCTTCACTCCCCCCTCTGATTACCCCCCTTTCTTTATCCCTTCCTTCTCCTACCGATCTTCCTAGTTCTTATGTTCCATAGATGAGAGAAACCATATGATAATTGTCTTTCTCTGCTTGACTTATTTCACTTAGCATTATCTCCTACAGTGCTGTCCATGTTGCAGCAAATGTTGAGAAATCATTCTTTTTGATAGCTGAGTAATATTCCATTGTATATATGGACCACATCTTCTTAATCCAGTCATCTGTTGAAGGGCATCTCGGCTCCTTCCACGATTTAGCTATTGTGGACAATGCTGCTATGAACATTGGGGTGCATATGGCCCTTCTCTTCACTACGTCTGTATCTTTGGGGTAAATACCCAGTAGTGCAATGGCTGGATCATAGGGTAGTTCAATTTTTAACTTTTTAAGGGACGTCCACACTGTTTTCCAGAGTGGCTGTACCAACTTGCATTCCCACCAACAATGTAGGAGGGATCCCCTTTCTTCACATCCTCTCCAACAATTGCTGTTTCTTGCCTTGATAATTTGTGCCATTCTAACTGGCATAAGGTGGTATCTTAGTGTGGTTTTGATTTGAATTTCCCTGATGGCCAATGATTTTGAACATTTATTCATGTGTCTATTAGCCATTTGTATGTCTTCATTGGAAAAGTGTCTGTTCATATCTTCTGCCCATTTTTTGATCGGTGTATTTGTTTCTCGTGTACTGAGTTTGACAAGTTCTTTGTAGATCTCGGATACCAGTCTTTTATCTGTAGTATCATTTGCAAATATCTTCTCCCATTCCGTGGGCTGCCTCTTAGGTTTTTTTGACTGTTTCCTTGGCTGTACAGAAGCTTTTTACCTTGATGAAGTCTCACAAGTTCATTTTATCTTTTGTTTCTCTTGCCTTTGGAGATGTGTCATGAAAAAGGTTGCTGTGGCTGATGTCGTAGAGGTTGCTGCCTATGTTCTCCTCTGGGATTTTGATGGATTCCTATCTCACATTGAAGTCTTTCAACCATTTGGAGTTTATCTTTGTGTATGGTGTAAGAGAGTGGTCAAGTTTCATTCTTTTGCATGTAGCTGTCCAATTTTCCCAGCACCATTTATTGAAGAGACTGTCTTTTTTCCACTGGATGTTTTTTCCTGCTTTGTCAAAAATTAGTTGCCCAAAGAGCTGAGGGTCCATTTCTGGGTTCTCTATTCCTTTCCATTGGTCTATGTGTCTGTTTTTGTGCCAGTACCATGCTGTCTTTGTGATCATAGCTTTGTAGTACAGCTTGAAACCCGGCATTGTGATGCCCCCAGCTTTGTTTTTCCTTTTCAATAATTCCTTGGCGATTCAGGGCCTTTTCTGGTTCCACACAAATTTAAGGGCTGTTTGTTCCAGTTCTTTCAAAAATGTCATTGGTATTTTGATTGGGATAGCATTGAAAGTGTAGATTGCTCTGGGTAGCATGGACATTTTAACTATGTGAATTCTTCCGATCCATAAGCATGGAATATTTTTCCAACTTTTTGTGTCTTTTTCAATGTCTTTCAAGAGTGATTTGTAGTTTCTAGACTATAGATCCTTTATGTCTCTGGTTAAGTTAATTCCAAGGTAACGTATGATTTTTGGTGGTATTGTAAATGGGATGGATTCCCTAATTTCTCTTTCTTCAGTCTCATTGTTCGTGTATAGAAATGCAACTGATTTCTGAGCATTGATTTTGTATCCTGCCACATTACTGAATTGCTCTATAACTTCTAATAGTTTGGGCATGGATTCTTTTGGGTTTTCCATAGAGTATCATGTCATCTGCGAAGAGAGACAGTTTGACTTCTTTCTTTGCCGATTTGGATACCTTTTATCCCTTTTGTCGTCTGATTGCTGTTGCAAGGACTTCTAGTATTATGTTGAATAATAATGGCGAAGAGGGCATCCTTGTCGTGTTCTGATCTTAAGGGAAAGGCTTCAGCTTTTCCCCATTGAGAATGATATTTGCTGTAGGCTTTTCATAGATGGTTTTTATGAAATTGAGGAATGTACCTATCCCTACACTCTGAAGGGTTTTAATCAGGAAAGGGATGCTGTATTTTGTCAAATGCTTTTTCTGCATCTACTGAGAGAATCATATGATTTTTGGCTTTTTTCTTGCTGATAAAGTCTATGACACTGATAGATTTGTGAATGTTGAAGCACCTCTATCCGGGATGAATCCACTTGGTCATGATGGATAATCCTTTTTAATGTACTGTTGGATTCTATTAGCTAGGATCTTGTTGAGAATTTTGGCGTCCATGTTCATTAGGGAAATTGGTCTGTAATTCTCCTTTTTGATGGGGTCTTTGCCTGGTTTGGGGATCAAAGTAATATTGGCCTCATAGAATGAGTTTGGTAGCTTTCCTTCTGTTTCTATTTTTTGAAATAGCTTTAGGAGAATAGGTATTATTTCTTCTTTGAATGTTTGGTAGAATTCCCCAGGAAAACCATCCGGTCCTGGAGGTTTGTTTTTTTTTTTTGGAAGGTTTTTTTTATCACTGTTTCAATCTGTTCATAATTAATTGGCCTGTTTAAAAAATCAATTTCTTCCTGTTTCGGTCTTGGTAGTTTATAGGTTTCCAGGAAGTCCTCTATCTCTTCCAGATTGCTTAAAATATTGGCATAAAGCTGTTGATAAAAGTTTCTAATAATCCTTCCAATTTTATTTTGTTGGTTGTGACCTCTCCCTTTTCATTCATAATTTTATTAATTTGGGTCCTTTCTCTATTCTTTTGGATAAGTCTTGCCAGCGGTTTATCAATTTTATTTACTCTTTCAAAGAACCAGCTTCTAGTTCTGTTGATCTGCTCTACTGTGCTCCTGGTTTCTAATTCATTGATTTCTGCTCTAATCTTGATCAACTGTTTTCTCGAGCGTGGATTAGGCCTGTCCCTCTGTTGCTGTTCCAGCTTTTTGAGGTGAGAATATAAAAACTGCATTTTAGATTTTTCTATTCTTTTGAGTGAGGCTTAGATGGCTATGTATTTCCCCTTAGGACTGCCTTTGAAGTATCCCATAGGTTTTGGACCATTGTGTTTTCATTCTCGTTGGTCTCCATAATTGTTTAAATTGATTTTTGATTTCTTGTTTTATCGAATCATTCTTGAGCAGTATGGCACTTAGTCTCCAAGTGTTTGAGTTTCTTCCAAATTTTTCCTTGTGGTTGAGTTCCAATTTCAGAGCATTGTGGTCTGAGAATATGCAGGGAATAATTTCAGTCTTTTGGTATCAGTTGAGACCTGTTTTGTGACCCAGAACATGGTCTATTCTTGAGAATGTTTCATGGGCATTAGAATAGAATGAGTATTCTTTGGTTCTGGGGTGTAGTGTTCTATATATATCTATGAGGTCCAACTCGTCACGTATGGCATTCAAAGCTCTTGTTTCTTTGTTGATTTCTTAGTTAGGTGATCTGTGTATTGCTGATAGTGGAGTGTTGAGGTCCCCTACTATTAATGTATTTTTATCTATATGTCTCTTTATTGTGGTTAAGAGTTGGCTTGGGTATCTTGCTGCTCCCCTGTTGGGGGCATATATATTTATAATTGTCATATCCACTTGTTGCATACATCCTTTAAGAATAATATAGTGCCCTTCTGTGTCTCTAACTGTAGTCTTTAGTTTAAAATCCAATCTGTCTGATATGAGAATTGCTACCCCATCTGTCTTTTGAGGTCCAGTGGCATGAAAGATGGTATTCCATCCCTTTACTTTCAGTGTGGATGTATCTTTAGGTTCAAAATGAGTCTCTTGTAGACAGCAAATGGATGGGTCATGTCTTTTTATCCAATCTGCAACCCTGTGGCACTTTATGGGAGCATTTAGGCCATTTACATTTAGACTGATTATTGAGATATGATTTTAATGATGCCATGTTGCCAGTAAAGTCTTTGTTTCTGTAGATTGTGACTTTCTGTTCTGTATCACTCTTGGGGCCTTTCTGCTTTTATAGAACCCCCGTTAATATCTGCTGTACGGCTGGTTTCATGGTTACGAAATTGTTCAATGACTGGCGATTCTGGAAGGTCTTTATGTCTCCATCCATTCTGAATGACAGCCTTGCTGGATAGAGGATCCTTGGCTGCATGTTTTTTCTCAAAGAGCTTTAAAAATGCCCCCCCTCAACCCTTTCTCTCTTTCCAGGTTTGTGTATACAGGTCTGACGTAATTCTGATACCTTTGCCTTGGTACGTGAGAAATTTCTTTGCCCTGGCCACTTTCAATACTGTATCCTTGGATCTAATATTTGCAAATTGCACTGTGACGTGATGGGGCTTAGGTTTGTCGTGGTTGAGCTTGGGAGGGGTCCTCTCTGCCTCTTGGACACGAATGCTTGTTTCCCTTGCTAGATTAGGGA
>NW_024423453.1:56952119-57028183 GCF_017311325.1 Ursus maritimus
TATAACTTTGCTGCTAAAGTCATTGACAAATAACTGGAGCTCACACAGGGTATCGGAGTTTTTTCAGTCTGCTCAGGGCTATTTTCACTGCTCCCGCTCCACGTAAACAAAGGAACAAGCTTAAGAACTGTCACGTCAAAGAGGTTTCCAGGTACTTAGCAATCATATTCTGAAAGCACCTTTGACCTTCAACCATTTTAAATACCTGTATGATGCATGCGGTGACTAATAGATAATAAAAAACTTAAAATACATACATACATACCTATATAAAACCTACAGTTGTAACACAATGTTACCACAATTCTGTTAATGATACCACTTTACATGCACCAAACATTCATTCTGTGGTGCCGGCGTTTGGAAGAGCCTCCAAACAGATTATCACACCAGGAGAAGTGGGCAGATGGGGTCTTGCTCAGTGAGCTACTTAGCCATACTCTCCATCACACCAAGAGCTTCAGAGCTCACCTGAGAACATTTGGGCCAGTTAACTGGGAGCTATGCTGATGGACTGCTCATGAACTCTTCAGTACCAGCTCTCCAGCTGATCATCCAGATGATTCTGTGTCCCTTTGCCTGAGTTTTCATTACATATAAATTATAGATTAAATTGGTGATTTCTCTGTATTTATTTTCAAATAAAAATGCCTACCTTAGGGGTGCCTGGGTGGCTCAGTTCGTTGAGTGTCTGCCTTCGGCTTAAGTCATAATTCTCGGTCCTGGGATTGAGTTCCATATCGGGCTCCCTGCTCAGCAGGGAAAGCCTGTTCTCCTCTACCCCACCCTCACCGCCATGCTCTCTCTCTGTCTCTTTCTTTCAAATAATTAAATAAAATCTTCAAAAAAATGTGTACGTTGAAGTTCTCACTCCAATTATGTAAATTCCCACAAATGTTTCCTTCCCTATTTTAAAACTTCCAGAACACATACTCATTTGTAGCCGTGGGTTAGTGAATATAAAGGGCAGAGATGAGTACATCTGAATTTTTGTACAATAATGGACACATATAATAGGTAGCTTCGTCTATGATTTTTTAAAGGGGAACAGTGAGAGGCAAGACAACTCAAGGCAGAAGAAGATAAAGGAGCAATGGTCAAAAACAGGCCAGGTATACCAGATTCAATAGGGAAGACAAAGATTTTAGGTATAAATTTTTTTTCTTTCTTAACCATATTTGCTTTAGGGTATAAGAAATGAAAGGAAAGCATGGTTTCATGTGGTGGCACATTAAGCAGAAAATGTGGCAGCTAAAACCTTTGGACATTTCTCTGCAGGCCAACATGTATTTTCAGTGAGCAGCACAAAAGCACATAAACATCTGAAAGAGGCCAATGACAGGTTGAGAGGTCCTGAAAATGTGTTCTAACAAAGAACTTTTCAGTGATCTCGAAAGTGAGAGGAAAACACTTGTTTTTGAGCCTTTGAAAAAGGCCATTTTTGTCAGATAAATTACTCATTAAAGCAGTAGGACCTTCTGGGATTTTAGGCTCTTAGTCTGCTTTACTATAATTCGTATCATAGACATCCAAATTTTAGCTGTAGAGCTAAGAAAGAAACTGAAGCACATTTGAGTATATCTGAAAATCATATCACTCAAGCTAATGGGCTCCAGCTTATAGCGGGATTTAGAATTTTACAAGGTACCACTGATGTGTTATGTACAAGACCGGCATTGACAGTCTTCATTCCCTACTTAACTAACAGCCAATATCTGAAGATGGAGATTGTGATTTAGTGTTTAAAAAGACACATAGATGGGAGGGTGCCTGGGTGGCTCGGTTATTTAAGCATCTGCCTTTGGCTCGGGTCATGATCGGGGTCCTGGGATCGAGTCCCACATCAGGCTCCCTGCTCAGTGGGGAGTCCCGTTTCTCCTTCTCCCTCTGCTGCTCCCCTGCTATTGCATACTCTCTCTCTCTCTGTGTGTGTCAAGTAAATAAATAAAATCTTTAAAAAATAAAAAGACACATCGATTTGATTTCTAATCACAACTTAGTGAATTTTCCGAGAGGGGATATTTTAAGTCCTTTCTTCTTGTAGTATCATCTCTATATCCTATTGCTATTGTGACTGCTCATGAGTTTTGCAGTCTCCTCCAGCATTTTATTTTTGTTGTCTGAACACAATATGCTCAAAGGACAGAACAGTCATTTAAAAAAACACACAGAAGATTTAACTTAATCCAAATTTCTGCAGAATTACACTTGGTCTCCTTTCACTAGAATCTATGTGCCCTTGTCACAAGGAATTCATCAGCAAGTTTAAATATCGTCAGTTCTCCCACAGATCACTGTGGCTTTATGAAATTTTCAATATCTGTCAATAGAAAGACAGTATTATTTTCACATTATCTGTAAAAGGGCCTGATAAAAGAGATTTGGGATCTTAAATTAACTTCACTTACTTTCTGTCTACACTCTTGTGTGACCTGTTCCTTAAAGCAAAAAAAGCAGAGTTGTTGCTTTACAGAAATATTTTGCATAAATACATTATTTTTCACTGAACAGTCAATAATTCACTTCCTCATAGCAACAGTCTACATCGAATGATAGAACCCATCAACTTTCTGCCGATATGAATATTTTCACAATAAGTACATGAATAGAAACTGTCAAACATTAAATTTAAGTCTCTCAGGCGGTGCCCATCACTCTCAAAGACTTGTGATGTATGAATGAAGCAAAAGAACTTCCAACATCCAAAGAGAGCGGTTTTAACAAGGTCAACGTGCTTTCTTGAAAAGTAAATCTGTATATATTTGAGGCATAAATCTCAAAACACAAAGGTAAGCATCTTAAGAGCATTTCATATCAGTGTCATGTTCCCACTAAGGTAAACTGTCTTTACATTTTTATTTGCTCTTGTGTTAAACAAAAATAATCTAATCCCTAGAAATATCTGCATGAGGAGTCATTTTTCTATAATGCAGGGCTAGGAAGCCGGGTCTAACTCAGGCAAGAAACAAACTGAATCCAGTGAAAAGGGGCAATGATGCTCACTTTTATCTGAGAAGGCTTTGCCATCTGAGAATTTTGAATTTTGGTTGGAGGGGGCATATAGAAAAGGAAACAGAAAAAGAGGATTCGGTCTGCTCAAGGTGCAAAGTCTAATAGGAGACTCTCCTTACATGACGCTGAGGCTACAGCAGATACACTTCAAAGGCAAATTTGCTATGCAAGTCAGTGAGATTAGCCACGCAAACTGACATTGTCTAAGAGGCCCAGCACACTCCGGGAGACATGAAATTAACTGGATTTCAGATAGAACAGATGCTGAACATAAACACTGAAAAATCTTCCTTAAAGGAGGCATTTTCAGAATGAACAGGCCACAGAATCACAAGGACTATTTAAGCACAGATTTCTGGGCCTTGACTGCATACTTCTTGATTAAGCAGGTCTGGGATGAGGCCCCAAAATTGACAGTTCTGTGAATTCTCAGGTGATGCTGATGTTGCTGAGATCAGGGGACCGTGCTTTGAGATAAATACGCCTTTATTCTAGACCTCCAATGATTATTTACACACACACACACACACACACACACACACACACACTTGCAAGGATATTGAGAAGCATATGATGAAAGAAAAATAGCCTCAAGGAAACAGATACGATGAGCAAAAATCAAAAAGCAGAACAACCAAAACTTGAAATACTGGAATTGTCATTCACAGATCATGAAGTGACTATGTTTAATTTAACATCTATGGTTTGAAAAAAATAAAAGCCAATCTTAAAATATCCTTAAAATTGGAAATATTGATATCATAGATATCACAAAAGAAATCAAGTAGATATTCTGGAAATGAAAAAGAAAGTAAGCAAATGGGATTAACAACAGACAGATGAAGCTGAAGGGAGAATTAGTGAGCTGGTGTACATAGCAAGGAAGAATCTGCATCAGAAGTGAGAAATTAAAGTCCACCGGCAAATCCTAGCCCGCTGTTTGTTTTTGTAAATAAAGTTTTTATTGGAACACAGCCACAGTCATTTATTCATGTATTGTCTATGGCTGTCAGGGCCTGAACTGGATTTAGGAGAGCAAAGAAACCAGGAGACAAATTTAAGGGGCATTCCCTCTCCGGTTCATGCAAGTTCCCATTTTGCATTTGCCCAACCCTGGTGAGTAAGTGCCTTCTTATACTTAATCACTACTCACTTCAGCTCCACACTCATCTCATAGGAGGCATGAGAGGGCCATCTGAATGGTAGCTACATGGAGCTGTTTGCTTTTTCTATAATACTTACAATTTGTGCAATTTTCTGTATTTCTATTTCAAATTTTTTCAAAATATTTTTAAGAAATGCCCTTCTAGGGACACCTGGGTGGCTCAGTCAGTTAAGCATCTGCCTTTGGCTCGGGTCATGATCGGGTCCTGGGATTGAGTTCATCAGACTTCTTGCTCAGTGGGGAGCCTGCTTCTCCCTCTGCCTGCCACTCCCCCTGCTTGTGCTCTCTCTCTAACAAATAAATAAATAAAATCTTAAAAAAAAAAAGAAAGAAATGCCCTTCTTAATCCAGATCAAAGAAGAAATTATAAAAATTAGAAACATTTAAGCTTAACAATGATGAAAAATACTATATATCAAAACAAAAAATTGGGATGAAGTTAAGACAACATCTTAATGCATATATTAGAAAAGTAGAAAAGACAAATATAAGTGATCACAGTATCTATGCTATGGAGTGGTACATCTGATGATGTAGCCATTTTACTCCTGGGGTTATAGTCTTCAGGAAACTGTGCCCATGTGCCCAAAGATACATGTACAAGAATGCAGATGGCAGGATTATTATGGTATACAGCTATAAAAATGATTCAACTATAGCAACAAGCAAAAACACAAAGAAAATCTCACAAACATAACGTTGTACAAAAGAGGCAAAGGGAAAATAATATATGCCATATCACTCCATTTTTATATAAAATTCGAAAACAGGCAAAACTAAGGCAGAATTAAAGAACTGTCTCAAGGTAAGGGATATGAGGCTATGATCAAGAAGGTACATGAAGCTCTTTGGTTCTTATAATAGTTTCTTTCTTTTAAGATCTGGTGCTTTGTGCCAAATGGAGATGGAGGCAGCTTGGCAGAGATGGAATACAAGCAGGGAGTGGGAGAGGAAAAGCAGGCTCCCAGCAGAGGAGCCTGACGTGGGGGTCGATCCTGCTTGAGGACCACGCCCTGACCGAAGGCAGATGCTTAACAACTGGCCTACAGGCGCCCCAATAGTTTATTTCTTAATATGGTGAAGTCACATAATATTTACTTCTTAATTATTCATTAAACCATGCATTTATTTTTATATACTTTTCTGCATATATTTCACATTATTTTTAAAAATGTTTAAAAAAAAGAAAAAGGGAAAAATTGCATATGGGAATTGACTGAATAAAAAGAGGATTAAGATAATAATTCGTCCATCTAATTCCAAAACTTTCATATATTTCTGAAGTTGTATGCTATTAGGGCATCAAATTGTCTAGCAATGTGTTATTTATTAAAAGGTTCTTGAGACACCTGCTTCTGTGAACCAAAAGAATAATATATGGCGTCAGTTGAATAGGTCATTTTTAATAAATGTGGAAAAAATCACCTATTATTATGGAAAACACAAAATGTACACAGAAGTAGAAAAAAGCATAATGAAACATATGTACCACTCCCCCAGCTTCAACATCTATCAATATTTTACACATCTAGTTTTACTCACTTTGTTCTAATTCTTTTTCTGAAGATTTTTAAGGAAAACCCAGAGATCATGTCGTTTCATCTGTAAATACATCAATATTCCGTTATAACAAATAAAAACAGATTATTAACATAACCTCCATGCCACATTATCATACTAAAATTTTTAATAATCCTTTAATATCATCAGCACCGCGTCTACTCATCCTTGATTATTCCACAAATAATTTTTAAAGATTTTATTTATTTATTTGTGAGAAAAGAGACACAGAGAGAGAGAAAGAGCATTTGAGCATGGGGGTTAGGGAGGCACAGGGAAAGGGAGTAGCAGACTCCCCACTAAGCGAGAGCCCCACATGGGGCTTGATCCAGGGACTCCAGGATCATGATCTGAGCTGAAGGCAGACACTTAACTTGGCTAGGCCACCCGGGGACCCCCATCTCAGCAATAATTTTTTATGGTTTTTTTTTTTTTTTAATCAAGGATCTAAATAAGGTCTACACATTGCATTTCACCATTAGACCCTAAAAGTCTTCTCTGGAGCAGCCCACACTGCCATTTTTTAAATGTTATTGATCTATTGTAAAACCTGATCATTTACTCTGTAGAATATCACGTTCTTGTTTTGGTTTTCTTGTAGTGTTGATAATGTTTTTCTTTAGCCGCCTGTTTTTGTTTGTCTTTTTGGAAGAATACAAACTTACCTTTCAATCTTCATATGATAGTGTTCATGCAGAAACCAATGCTTTCTGTGGCAGTGTCATCCTGCTAGAGTATACACACATAAAAACTCGGTTAACACCTTAAAAGGAAATTAAAGATCACTTTTCAAAAACATTCATTCAGTTGACAATGGTAAAAGTCAAACCATCTATTTGATGCAATAATAATTGCATTACTATATATCTAAATCTAATTACAGAAAAGACTTAAAAATTAATGGACTTTTGAATTCATTATTTCTAAGATAATGAACTCTTTTTTCCAATTAACTATCGTTCCTAAACCCTGAATCAATCTTCTCTGTGCACTCAGGAAAGTCTCATTTGCAGCACAAATCCCTTATTTTATATAGAGTAGAGTTTCATAATTTCGTAGACCACTTAATATGTTTTCATTGCATTCATAGGATACCAATTCTTGATAAATTGAGAACAAGATTATCACAAGCTCTTAAATAATAAAAATTAATGACCAGATTTTAAATTAACAATATTTAGAATATTTTGCATCAGTGAAATGGATGATTTTATTTGAAATTTTCATCAATTTATTTATATTAAGCTATAATGACTATCATAAGGAGTTATGCATTGAGTCCTGTATCAGTGGTTATTCATTTATTCCTCATTTCTACCAGATCGGAAGTTCTTAACTAACAAATATATGTCACCCAAAATGAGTTTGAATGTCTTGTGTCTCTGCCTTATAGTTCCGACTATTTGTGTCAAACACAAGAGTACATTTCAAATTTTGGGAGACTTCAGTGAATACCATGTCCTATGGCACAAAGATGCTAAATTGATTCCTACGAAACATTCAAAAGCTTTTGAACTATTGGGAAAGATTACATAGTGATAAATACAATGTACTCTTTCTGTTTTATTTATAGAAAACATTTCTTCATGTTCTGTGGCAACATTTAAGTCTCTTTAAAATATATCACAGGTATTGTCATTCATTTTTATCTGACAAGTGAAGAATTCAAGAGCTGAAAAAGAATCATATTCTTGGCAATTGAGCTGTAATATACCAATTTAGACTTCTTAAGAAATCTTGTTGTCTTATCATCATTGCTCAACATCATGTTTGTCACTAAAGTCATAAATTCAGACTATTCAAGTTATTAAACATATTTTTGAGAGATGTCACAAAGCAAAAGGGCACAGGCCTTAATCTTTTATTGGTGCTGTGAATCTTTAAAGAAATCTATCCCTCACAGCTCCAGGAGCAACTTTCACCTCGACAACTAGCATATTTCAGAGGAAAAAGTGCGTCTTGTTTTCACTTCTAGGCTATATCTTTGAATAACAACCTGAAAAGTCAGACATTCAATGGTCATGATTACCCACATTCAAGAATGTTTTATGTTTATTTGAACATTAAATCCAGATTGGACATACTGTAATTATTGGCTGAATAGAAACAATATTTGACACTTAAATATATGTTTATTTGCACTTATCAAAACCCTTACTTATGACCGAAATATAGTGATTCCCATTTGTTATTGATACCAAAAACTTTTATCCACTGAGGGAGGAGCTAGCTTAGAGGAAGGAACAGTCCAAAATGCTAAGTTCTGCTTCAAAAGAATACCTTTAGGTATTAAATTCATTGTGAGAAAGATTAATTGGGAACTTACTCTGTGTTAGGTTCTAAACATTAAGAATAGAAGCAAGTTGTAAACATTAAAGGATAGAAACTCAGTTTGGCAGTCTATATTCTGATAAGAAGTATATACATAAGCAAATATGTGTGATAAAATATTTAAGGTGTGATCAAAATTTCCATAAGGTACAAAAAGAGCATCAACGCAAGCAAAACCAATTCTGGGGAAGGCAGGGGAAAGGAGAGGATTCACACAGAGGTGATATAAAAATAAAAAGTATCAATTGAATTTTGACATCAAGGAAGTCAGTTACCTGCATAAGAGGAATTTTTTAGATTTTAGGTAAGGGGAGAAAGTCAAATTGTAGTTGGTGAGGAGTAAAAGATAGAAATAATCAAGAAATGTAGAAGTGATTCTTTTGATAGGGTAGAAGTTCCTAAAAAAGAAAGGGAAAAAAAAACACTGTCGAAGTCATAGTTTAAAAAGATTGTTGTGTAGTGCCCATAGACTAACTGGGAATGGATTTACATTAGGACTTTTCTCTACTCATTAAGTAAAATATTGACCAAAGCAGAGATAATTGTTCTTCCATAATGTATGCCATTGATACCTATCTGATGTTATCTCTTTTCCACTGTCTCCTGTACACATTATGTTCCAGTCATACGGTTCTTCTCTCTCTTGCATGGGAAGGCCCAACTTTTGCTTACCACGGTGTCTTTGCATGAGCTTGTCCTTCTATCCCCATATGGGGAGCAGGCTGCTATCCTGTTTCACATGACTGCTTCTTTCTTCATCACCCTAGGTCTCAGTTAAAAGTGGCTCCTCAATAAAATCTAACCTAACATCTCCATGTATATCACCACATTTCCAGTCACCCCACCATCGCATCCAGCAGGGATTATCAAACGATTATTTAATGATCTGTAAGCATGGGTACCAATCAAGGAAGGAGCATAGGCTATAAACAAGGATAGATGTATTAGTCCATAATTGCTGGACCTATAACCTGACAACATTAAGTTGTTCTATTCTCTGCAGAGCATTTATCACTATCTGAAATTAATCTTGACACAAGGTTACATTGTTGCCTCCTCCCAAAAGGATCCAAGCTCTATGAGAGCAAGCTTTCTTCACCATAACCTAAAATAAAGTTTGGTGCATGACCATTATTAATATGGACTGCAATGTGTGCCTGGTTTTGCTCTGGAAAGTACTACTTTAAAAATGATATCTCTACAGTTTCAGTTTCTGTGCTGTTAGCAATAGTGTTAGATTATAGCGTGCAGGAAAATGTTATTTGTTACCATCTAGGGGGAAAACTCACTAAATTAGCCAGGCAGATGATTAAACTCTGCTTTAAAAAATAGTACAAAGTATCAATAACTCCCTGCCCTTGTTGACAGCACCAGGCAAGCTGAGTTCTGACCCACAGTCCATAGACACTGTCCACTCCCAATAAGGACCACCATTTAGGCATGGACCACATGTTGATAAACACTTTGTAGAGCAAGTTTGACTTCAGGTTAATAAATGTCCAAATTTCCGCTAATTAATCAAATTAAGGATTTTCAGACTGATTTGCCTATTTTTCTTATCATGAAAAATAGGACTTAGAAAATGGTAAGATTAAGTTCTTTGAAATGGCATAGAAAGACAATAAATATAGTCAGAAGGCTCAGCAAACTTTCTAGAAATTTTAATAACGATTATAAGAGTTTAGATTCAACCTACGCATGAGGACGAAGTGGTCACAGATTTTACTAAATGCTTATAAAGTACCAAACACTCTCTGAATTTCACTCTTCTGTGTGAAATAAGGATAAACATAATATCTACTTCATGGAGTTGCTGTGAAGAATAATAAAATGCAAGTTAAATTTAGCACAATGCCTGGCAATTTACTAATTGCTCAATAAATTTATCAATAACCATTTCAGAATTTTTAAATATAGATAGATGATAGATAGATAGATAGATAGATAGATAGATAGATAGATGATAGATATGCACACACAGCTCTAACAGCTGTAGGAGCTTGGAGCTAGGAGCTTGTGATCTTATTATTCCAGGAATATCCTAGAAATCTTCCCATCTTCCCACTCAAAAACTGGGTAAGAATGTGAATCCAGTTCTGCATAATAAAGCACCGGCCTTCTTCAGCTTTCAGTCTCCCTTGGTAATAACTTTAGGAGAAGTCAGTTAAAAGTTTACAATGACTGTGAAAACTATTTCTTCTTCCAAACTCATCCCCCAAACTCCAAAAAATTATGAATCTAATTATGAATATACTTAATTCTATGAATTAAAAAGTTTAATTATAATTATAGACTTACGAATCTAGATAGGGATTCACAGTACAATCACCTAGTTTTGGGGATGAACAAAGTGCATCTCAGAGGTTAAGCCATTGGCCAAGATTCCTCTACCTACTTCCACTCAATCAGTATCTACTATTTACTATGCCCAAGTTAATCCTGCCTGCTATTCCCACAAGAAATAAAACATAAATAAGAAGCATAAATATGCTTTTTGTTTGTAGTTCACAGTAATCAAGAAGAGAAAACACAAGTATAAAAATATTAATAGAACATATGATATAGACTGTCATAAAAGGAGCTAAGAGGTGCTCTAGGAGATCAAAAAAAGAGATGGTTTCTGCTTGGATGCAAGACAGGAAAAGATTTTTTTTTGACGGACTTGCCCTTGAGCCTTGAAGATGCTATCTTTGCTTTCACCTTGTGTGAACAAAAGCCATGAGATCCTTCTAGTTAGAAAGATCAATAGAAGCAAAGGTAGCAGGAGAAAATTAAGAGGCAAATTCAGAGCCATAGGGCCTCCGATCTGCGATTGTGCATGGGATGTAGGAAAGAGTAAAAATCACATGAGGAGTCAGTAAATAAAGGTTTGGACTGCATGCACTGTTGCTGGCCTTGAGCACCAGCTAACAGAGTTTCTTTCCATTCAAGAAGCTGAGGAGACACCACAGGCTCTTTATAAGGAGAATGGTTTTTATAAACTGTGGTTTAGGAAGGTAGGTCTGTGAATGCTATGGGGGGGATGGTTTCCATCAGGGAGAAACTAGACCTGGGCAAATGAGTTTATTTCACTGTAATATGAGGTCAAATGTATTCTTGATCTAGCATATTGACAGGGAGCCATGAAGTAGAAAGAAACAAGAAATATAGGGGCGCCTGGGTGGCACAGCGGTTAAGCGTCTGCCTTCGGCTCAGGGCGTGATCCTGGCGTTGTGGGGATGCGGAGCCCCACATCGGGCTCCTCCTATGAACGCTGCTTCTTCCTCTCCCACTCCCCCTGCTTGTGTTCCTCTCTCGCTGGCTGTCTCTATCTCTGTCCGAGTAAATAAAATAAAATCTTTACAAAAAGAAGAAAGAAACAAGAAATATAGTAGCAGTAGAGTTGATTGTGTTTGGCAACATATTGAATTTAGGATTAAAAGAATAGGGAGAGTCAAAGATAAAAGAGCCTTGAACAGAAATAGATAAAAGCAACAACAGAAGAAAGTCAAATGAAGAGAAAAGAGATGAATGGTTATGTTTTTGACCTTAAAGGCTGATATATTGACAATGCATTCCACCTCAAGTAAGTGAAGATAATTTATCAGTGGGGACAACAGCACATCAAGAACTTGTGAAGGGGCCTTGAAATTAGAAAGCTGGGTCTTGGAGTCACTGCATGGAGGTGATAACGTTTCCTGAAGTAGGTTTAGCATCAACAGAGACAGCTAGAGGAGAGAGATGACTTCATAGGCTTGTGCTGGGGGTTATTTTCTACAGTCACTTTTTCTAGGAAGAAGAGCTGTCAGAGGAGCATATAAACACTGTGTGTTTGGAGAAGTGGAAAAGGGAGAATAAGCGGGACCATGGAGGAAGCCTTTCAGGGAGTGAGTGGGGGAAGACATTGGCTTCCCCTCCGCCTCCTCCTGCAGGCATCAGGAGCATCTGGACTCATGTATTTTTGAGGCAGCATTGGAAGAATAGAGAGCCAGAAGGCTAGGAAGAGGGAAAAATCAGTGCAACTACACAACTGGGGTTAAGGAGGGGTTCTCAGATTTGAAAAAGTGAAATGCTCTGGAGCAGCGGAGGTGGGGCAATCGGAGAGAGGAGACTGCACCCAGCTAAGTATTAGGTGGGTTATAAATGAGTCACCTTTCATGTTCTTTTTAAGAAACATAATTAGAGATCAGAATTTCTCTTTTTTTTTTTTTAGATTTTTTTTTTTGAGTAATCTCGATACCCAATGTGGGGCTCAACACAGAATCAAGAGTCCCTTAACTCCCTCTACTGAGCCAGCCAGGTGCCTCCAGAATTTCTGTTTAATTATTCCTGTTGCCGATCTGCACTTACTCTATCTGGCTGTGACTAGGATTGCTTTAGTCTTTCATGAAAATAAGTCTGGGTGCCACACATGGTTGGGTACTTTGCACATATATCTTATTTAATTCTGAAAACCACCCTGTAACATAAGCATTAGTATACCCACTTCACACATAAAGCAGATTTCAACAATATCAGAGATGAGAGCAGAGGAAAGCTAATTAATTGAATTTGCGGGGATGGTCATGTCACGCGCAGTTTCAGAACAATCACTAAAGAAGTCAGAATGTGCTGTCTGGGGGTAGTAGTAAGCAAAAGGAGAGGCAATAAAAAAGGAGTTCATTGTCTACACTGCTTGATAGGCAAAGCAGGGGACATACAAGGTATTGAAGATGACCAGCTTGGAGATGAACAGATGTGATCAAATCATGACACTGTTTCCTGGTGTCTGAATTCAAGAGCATCCTTTAGCATCAGTTTTGGCATGCATATAATGGGGATAACAAGAGCACCTATCTTACTGGGTGAATGCATGGTTTAAATGAATTGTATATAGAACTCTTAGAGTTTAGCATAAAGTAGTTCAACAAATTTTACACTATTACTAATGTATAAGTATTAAGAGCCTAATAGTTACCACAGAATTTGGTAAGTTTATTGCTGAAGTTTTAATAATACTACATTTACACACCAACCTCACGGCATCTTTGTGAGTTCATAGTGAACAGGAAAAGCACACTTTGAACACTGGACATGCTTATTCACATATGCTTAGTAAATATTAAAAAATTTTCAAATGATCTTAAGTGACAAGCATAGTCAAGAAAATTTTTTATAAATTACATAAATTCAAAAATGTAAAGGTAAAAATATTTCTTAGAATTCTGTTTGTAAGGATAAAGGCTTTCAAGGATGAGGAAAAGAAGCAGGGATTTGAGTATTACAGATATTTATTTGCAGAATAGTAATAATATGAGGCTGAATAATCAATATTCCATACCAGCTCCTGTACCCTGCTTTGACCAGGAAAGACACAAGCCTTTACAATATTTATACAATAAATATAATTGGAATAAACTTACTAAATCAAAGATAATTAGATTTTGCCAAGAACGAAAGAAACTAGAAAATATTTTGATTTCTGTGTATAAATCTTGACCACAAAGATAATACAAAGCAGTTGTAACTGGGCTACAATGATAAGTCAGTCAAGTCCAATTTCTAGCCCCTACTTCTCGCCAGCAGAGAAGCATCAGTGAAAATCTAGCCTTGCTCTAATATACCGTACGATTTCTGGGGTGGAGAGAGAGTAAAGCAAACTCTATTGCATATGGTATATACCTGTAAATATAATATATATGTAATAAATCTCCATACAAGTCAGAAGAGCAAAAGAAGAATATTACCTATTGTCTATCTATAAATCAAGAATAGAATTCTTGCACACACCTATGCTATTTTATGTTTCTTCCTTTTTTCATATTCACTAAAAGCATCTTTTCCTGAAGAAAACAAAAGCCAGTAGAGAGAGAAAAAAATGCAAGCATAATAAAGGATATTCTATGAATGTGCAACATGTTAAAATACAGAGAATCCAAGAATAAAAATAGAGTGTTGTTTTTTAAGAAAAAGAAGCACCGTGTTTTCATTTTCTTCAGATTTAGAGAGAAATATTTCAATTCCAGTTTAAGACTTATTAAGTTCCCATTATCATATTCCGTGCTCTGTACCCTGGAATTAGAGATATGAATGAGAAGAATGTATACCCAAAGGAACTCATACTTGAATGGGAGAAGCAGCTCATTAAATTAAGCAAAGGAAAATAATCACTTTATGAAATTCCACCATGATAGAGCTATAGGCAAGTGCATAGGAAGTGAAATGATATTGATTCTGCTTCTGTAGGAACAGGGGAAAGTTATGAAAAGAACTGAAATTGCCTTGTGACTAGAGTAAAAACTAGTGTCTTTTGCCAGGTTAGGTAAGTTGTGGAAGGGAAATTCAGGGAGTAAAGACCATGAGCAAGTCACAGATAAGTGAAACAAAAATCAGGAAAACAATATGGAGACACTGATAAATACAGAGGAGGATAAGGTGAAGAATGTGTGTTCTAGGACTTTGTGTTCTCCAGTGAAGAGGGGAGTCGATACTGGAGGGCCCAGGTGAAGGGGGTGCTGGCGCAAGACCTCTGGGAAATGGCAGAGGTTTAATATGAAATAAACAAGAGCGTGACCTGTAGTTATGAGTTTAGGCCTCATAATTGTAAGTGAGCTAGGGAGCACGGTTATGTGAATTTCTCTCAGTGATGGTAGCTGGTGAAGAATTAAAATTTGCCTCTCCTGACTCCTGCTGAATGTTTTCTCCACTAAAAATGCCACGTGGCTGGGGAACTATTCTGCAAGAGAAGCCAGACTCTTGTTTTGCTCCGATTGGATGATACAGTACATAGAGACAGTCTTAACAGGCACATGACATGCAAATGTCAAGAAATACTGTTCTGCAACAAGCCACCCTCTTCAGACCCTTATCGAATCGAATAACCACCTAGAGAATACAAATATTGAAACCAGGGTACTTTGAGCAATGTGTCCTGCCTGAGTAAATTTAGTTACTTTAATAAAACAAGAGTACTTTTACTGACATCACCCAGAATCAGAAGCAGAGTTACAGGAGCTCAAAGTCACTCATCCTGAATCTGAAAGTTGAAGAGCCAGTGAGGATACACACACAAACATACACATTTACACACACATACAACCCTTGGCCCTTAGAGTAGAGATATATTTTTAAAATTTTTACGTAAAAGTAAGAGATATATTTTAAAGTTTACTACGTAAAATTAAGCATATGCAAAAGTAAAAATAGTAAATGAACATCCTTGTACCTGTTATCCAGCTTCAATAGCTATAATAACCTCATGGGCAGTCTAGGCTGATGATCTTTTAACTTCTTTTTGTATTTTAAGGGAGCTCTATAGAAACCCAAATGGTTCTAAGTTGACAAAATAATTCAAGAGAATGGAAGCTATTTCATGCCTACAAATAGTACATTGTTGGCTTATGAAGGCTGTAAAATATAACACTGAAGATTTGCAAAAGCCTCCTTCAAATATACATGGAATTAATCATAAAGAGAGCACAAGAACAATTGCATTCCATCCTCACAAGAGACCCAAATAAAATTATAGGAGATTAAAAATGCCCGAAGAGGATTTACCTAAGCCCCAAATAATTTTTTGGCTGCAGAAATTTAACACTAAGATGGGGATTCTATGGGAAGCTATTAATTACCATCTGTGATGATCATTAAAAATATCATTGACATCCATTTATCTTTGGGGTGTGGAGCTGTCACTTAAGTATCTTTCTACTTACTCATTTATTGGTGTATTAAGCCCAAATTTCACTACATGGAATCCAAGTAGTTACACTGAATTCTAAATTATTTAATCAATTTTCAAATGCAAAAGTGCAGTCGTATTTCTAGTCGGTGTAAGTGACGGTAGTCGCCAAGGATTTACATGTAGCGTGGTGTTGTTTTTACAGAAGAAAGCGGCAATCCTTGTTTTATTACTTCATTAATTTAATCAGCTTATTAATATCTGGGCTTCCATCTAATTATCAAACAACTTTTGCCCCTCATTGATTTCCCTTCGTTCTGTATAAGCGAAGGGCGGATGCTCCTGCTTGCTATCTGGCTCTCCAGCAGGCTCCTTCAAGCTCAGGGAGAGGGAGTTATTTGTTAACTGGCTCAGAAATTCATGGGACTTGCCTTCTAAGCAACTCTCTTTGATCTTCAAGCATTCTCAGATTACTACTTCACACAAAGTCTCCTGATACACAAATGCACATCCTGCTACATCAGCTCTTACCACTTCCAATTATTATTATCCAACTACTTGAATATGTTTTCCCTTCTCTCTTCTTCCAGACATTTTGTGGATTAACAAAATTTTTTCCTCCATCTGGCACATGAATATTAGTGGGGTGTATCTACCTGCATCAAGAAAAGGGGAAGTCATATGAGTTTTGAAACCACATATAATGTAAGAATATAGTAAAGAAAAAATATCAACTAAAACCTTAAAACTCCCTTTTTCAAAGGTATTTTTCACCTTTCTTGCCATCCTCTAATTATGAATCTACTATTCTTCAAATGTCAGCATGGAAGACAAAATTGTGTTTATCCAGGTGTGGTGTTTACACTGCCAGCGAGGCCCTGTGCTAGCCGGCGAGAGTCAGCGGTGAGCAAAACCAGAATTGGCCTCATTTCTAATGGGCCGGGGCCTGAGTGGCAGAAAAAGGGACGATAATAAAATATTTCGGTTTTTGTCCCAATCTTTAAAGCTATGAGAATGCAATCCAAGAGTTTTTTAACTGTGACTACATGAGTGTGTGTACGTGTGTGTGTGTGTGTGTGTGGTGAGAAGTGACATATTCAGATTTGCATTGCCAAAAGATGATACTGGTTGAGAGGTAGAGAAATCTTAAAAATAATTTTTATTAATTTGTTCTTTTGTGCTTTATCAGGCTGGCATTACAAAATATGTTCCTATTATGAATATAAGTTTTTGTCTATATATGCACAAGAATTTGTTTTTTATTTCAGGCTAACCTAAATCTTACCAAAGCTTTTTGGCATTGTTTTTGCAAGACACGGTGCTGTCTAAGTACCAAATAACTTATAACAGACTAGGAAAATAACCGCTTCATATATTGCACCTGCTCTTACTTTAGGCTATTCTTTAGATATTTGTATATTCCTCATATTATATTATTTTTCTTCAATAATGTGGCGGTTCTGACTCCTGTACAAAGATACAAGAAGTATTTGTTACTTTTTTTAGGTATTGAATTAATCCAAATAACTTTGTAAAACTAAAATAAGCTGATTGAAAACAAGAGGTCAAAGAATTTAGCCTATATTTGTGCATTACACTTATATTAAAAATAAATCCGCTACATCAACCTTTTGGTAATTATAACTAGTTATGAGCATTATGAACACATGATTCTACTATTAAAATTGCAGAGTTGTTTCCATAGAAGAGCTTGGATCTGTAAGCTTCTAGGAAGAAAATGGATTACATTTTATTTATCTTGTGTTGAGGTTTAGCAAAGGGTTTAGAACAAGAGTCTTAATTATGTTTGTTATTTTTATTGCATAAATTACCTTTCAAAGCCTATTTTAGTTAAAACTTCAGATTTAGTTGTACTATGCCCAAAATAAAATTTTTATTAGAAGTATGATACTTAAAATAGACAATTCGAAGAAATGTAATTTGATGACTATTTAGTCAAATATATTTAAAACCCAAATAATGCATTTAAATTTTTCTCAAAACATAATTTATATATTCAAATGCATTGAAATGAAAATAAATGAATAGTTTTAATTAAATGTAATGTGACGTCATTGTAGTGATACAGAAGTGAACATCCCCAGTTTGCCTCAGTCTGAGAACCAGGTTTGTGGGGACTTGCAGTGCTACGACAGGGAAAGGCTAGGCAAAAATAGGATATTGGTCACATTGCCCTACATAACAAATAAATGTCACCTGCCCTTCATGTTCAAGCGAGACTCCGTGACTATCTACATCTTGATTGTCTATTATTTAATTGTGAACTTTCTGAATGAAAATTGAACACTAAATTCATGGCCTGTTGGAACCTATACTCATTCTTCAAGATGACAATTTGCCCAGCTTCGACTTGATCCCCCAAGTTTGGTCTGATTGCCTGAATTACTCATTTATTTCTGCTGTTTATAATAGTCACAGAAGCAGTTAGAATTTGAAAAATCTGCCTGTTCATTGCCATCCAACAGGTTTTCACAGAATGCAGGTGATACATCTATCTACACCACTTCATTCACCAAACTTCAGTTTGGTCTGGATCGGCGGCTGAGTAGTGGTTGGCATGAGATATCTCAACATGGAACAAACTAAGAAGAAAATTTCCATATGTGTCATACCACTTGGAAACATTAATTAAGTGGAAAAGAGTCGCGATATACTTGGCTTTTAGGATCTACAGTGGTAGCTGAAATGAAAAGAGAAGTAATAAGAGGAATGTATTGAAACAAGATAGGAGAAAAAAACATAATAACATTTTCTAATCAGTAGAGTAAAAATGAGAAACAAAATTTCCAGCTTGATTCAACATAAGGTTTGAGCTATGTGTAGGCAGGGGAAAACATGTAATTAAAGGAGAGAGAGATTGGTTATATTTGGTGTATTTAACATAGTTTTTATAGAGCAAGTTTACGGCTTTGCGTAAATGGGAGTCACAATACACTGAGACAGCATCCAATAAAGACTACTTAGACTTGAGCCATTGAATTTTTTTTTTTCTTTTCCTTTTTTTAAAGCTGCACTTCGAGAGTGAGCTCCAGTCTTACATAGACTTACTGATTATAATAAAACAAAAAATAAATTATCTACAATGTTTTCTAGAAACAACAAACATTTAAAATGGGATTGTTCATCTTTTCCTTTTTTTTTTTTTTTTTTTTTTTACTATAGAAATTAACCAAGAACAAAGCAGGCACTCTCCAGCGTAATAGACTGCATGCCCAGCCTTGGACCCTCTGGTCTATGAGACCCATAGACAGAGATGACAGGGGACATGGCATAGACAGTCTTCTGGAATGTCACTTTGTAGATGTTTATTTAAAGAAGAGTGTGGTGTCTCCATTTTGTTTAAATGCCAGATTGGTGTTGTCAAAAATGTGACTGAACTTTCAAAGAGCCCAGAAGGCTACGGAGGGATTTGGAAAGCTGTAAATACACAACCAGGAGCAATTATAAATAATACAATCTGTGTAATGCACCAAATACCGAAACTTGTGTTAAATTAAATCACTGGCAACTTTAAAAGGGATTATTTGTGTTTCTTCAACATTCTGTCCTACTGGTGTTCTCCGTAGGAATATATTAAGTAAATTAAATGAGGAAATAGACAGTGCTTTCATAATGCCCCTTCAGAGTCTTTAAACTATAAAATGCATTATGTCACTCTAAATGAGACCTTGTCAATATGTAAGGTCATATCTTGCCACAATTTAAATTTTGAAGCTCATCTTCCACATATCAAAAAACAATACAGTCAACTCAATTTAAAATGTAATTAAGTTCTTTGAAACACATGCTCCAGAATGAATTTGTTCAATACCGGGAAGCTAAAAATTAAATAAAATTTTGAAGTATTTTTGAGAATCAAAAAATCAATACAAAAATCATATATGCAAAAATCAAAACACAACTGATGAACTACACTTAAAGGTTATTCTTCTACCCAATTATAAAGCTGAAATCTAGTTATTCAAATAATAACAGAAGTATGGCTGTCATAGTAAGAAAAAAAGAGCGTGTAGCAAAGTGTCGGTGGGGATCCTGGGTGACTCTGTTGGTTAAACAGCCAACTCTTGATTTCGGTTCAGGTCAATATCTCAAGGTCATGAGATCCAGCATGAGGTCCACTCTGGCTCCACGCTCATCGTACAGTCTACCTGAGATTCTCTCTCTCCCTCTCCTTCTGCCCCTTCCCCAGCTTGTGCATGCTCTCTCTCTCTAAAATAAATAAATAAAATAAAATCTTTAAAATATCAATAACAAAGTTTTGGAATAAACGAAAATTCTCTTTAAAATATTTACTCGTGATTATATAAGCAAAATATTTGAAGTGATTAACTAGTAGTGTGTGAAAATATAAGGGAAGGCCTCAGCTAACATATCTTGATTACACCCTTGAAAAATTCAAGTTGGAAACACTAACCCTCAAAAATGAGAATTTGTAGGGTACTCAGTCAGGAAGTGATAGAACTTAAAACCTTGGCTTCTGTTCACTTATAATTTGCTAAATAAGGTATCTTTAATCTTAGTAGGAAAGGCATGTATGGAGAGTTTAGTTCATATAGATGCTATTTTAATATAACTTTGTAATTTGTAAGAAAGTGAAACAACTTTGACTGACAGGAAAACTTCTGCACCCCTCTGTTTATTCCACCCTGGGGAAAAACCCAGCACCTTGCTCTGGCTCATGTTGCACAATTGCCACCATCTTCTCAGATATTTATTTAGGAATATATTTAACGGAAGTTTCTGATAGGTTTTACTCCTGCAAGACAGTCTTCAGGAAGAATCCTTAGGCATCATCTAGTAACTGCCTTTTCAAATGAGAAAGACACACACACACACACACACACACACACACACACTTAACCCAAGACACATTGTATAGAGATTTAATAAATCTTTAAATATTTTGGATGATGATTCAATAAATCTATCTGGCCTTGCATATTTCTTTTTAAGGAGTTTTTAAATAAAAATTTCTTCTTCCTTAATAGCTATTCTGCTGTGCAAATATCAATCTATATATTGGTTGTGGTAGTATGGTTTGTGAGGAATTGGGTTACTATCCATCAAAGTTGTCAAATTTGTGTTTGTAGCTTTGTATATTCCCGGTTATCGTATTAATGTCTGCAGGGTCTCTAGTAATATCCCATCTCATTCCTGATAGTGATAATTTGTGTCTTATCTTGTCCTTTGTCGAAAGCCTTTCTAGAGGTTCATCAATTTCATTGATCTCAGAACCAGCTCTTTGTTTTATTGACTTTCCCTATTTTTTTATTATTATTATTTCATTGTTTTCTGGTATTATCTTCATTAATTTTCTTCCTTTAACTTGGTTTTGGAGTTCATTTTGCTCTTTGTTTTCTACATTCTTGAAGTAGGAGTGAATTACTGATTGAAAACTTCCTCTCTTTTTGTAATGTATGCACTAAATGCTATAAGTTTCCCTCTCAAGGGAAATTTAACTGTGTTCCACCAATTTTTGATCTATTATACTTTTATTTTCATTAACTTGGTAATTCCTCTTTTACTCATGGATTATTTAGAATTTGTTTAGCTTCAAGTGTTTGGAAATTTTCTTGTTACTAATCTATAATTTGATTTCATTTTGGTTGGAGAACATGGTCTGTATCTTTTTAAAAAAATGTAATAAGCTTTGTTTTATGGCTCAATATATGACATATCTTAGTATAGACATTCTCTGGACTTGAAAATAATGTATTTTGCTGCTACAGGTTGGAGTGTTCTATAAATGTCTATTTAGATTCTGTTGCTTGATATTGAGTTCTTCAATATCCTTCATTTTTCTGCTTAGTTGTTCTACAAGTTGTTGAGAGAAAGTATTAAAGTCTCCAACTATAAATGTAGATTTATCTATTTCTTCTTTCAGTTTTATTAGTTTTTCTCTTCACACACATTTTCTGGCTCGGTTATTTGATACATACATGTTAAGAATTGCTATGTTTTCTTGGCAGAGTGACTCTTTTACCATTATATAACCATCACTCTTGATTTTCTTTGCTCTGAGTCTACTTTGTTTAATATTAACATCACTATTCCTCGTTTTTATTATAATTGAGGTCTATAGCATTATAATTGAGATCAGTTTCTTGCAGACTGCCTATAGTTGAGCCATGCTTTTTTCCATCCATTCTGCTAAACTCTGCCTTTAATTGGTGCACTGAGATCATTTACTTTTAATCTAATAATTGATATTTTTAGGGCTTAAGTCTGCCATTTTAGTTTTTGTTTAATGTTCATTCTCTGTTTTTCACTTCCTTTCTTTTCTTGCCTTCCTGTGGGTTACTTGAACATTTTTAATATTTCATTTTCATTTATATACAGTAATTTTGATTTCATCTCTGTTTAGCTTTTGGCAGTTGCTCTAGGTATTGCATTATATATACATAAACCATCACAGTCTACTGGTAATGTAATTTTGCCTGTCTAAGAGTAGAAAATTTCTCTTTATGTTCAAACTTTTTACTCTTTATGCTCTTTTTATACTCCTCAATTGTAAAATCATTTTTTAAGTATTTTCTAATACAAATTTAGAATCACATCAGACTGTGCTTTGGTACACTTTAATGTCCAAACATAACTTAGAAAACTTAAGAGGAAAATGAATGTCATTTTTATTTGCTTACTGTGTTCTTCCTTCCTCCTTGATGTTCTAAGGTTCCTTCTTTTATTGTTTCTTTCAGTTTAGAGAACTCTCTTGGTAAGCTATTTTATAGGGTAGTTCTGCTAACATAAATTCTTCCATTTTTCTTCACCCAAGAATGCCTTGACTTCCCCATTCATTCCTGAAAGAACATTTTCATTGGCTATAGAATTATTGTCAGTTCTTCTCTTTCAGCACCTGAAAAATGTTGCCCCTTTCTTCTGTTCTTATAGTTTCTAATGAGAAATCCTCAGTCATTCAAGTGCTGTTCCCCTCTGTGTAGGTGTCACCTCTCTCACTGCTTTCAAGATTTTTTTTTCTCTAGTTTGTAGAAGTTTATTATAATGTGTCTTGGTGTGGGATTCTTTGGGCTTGTACTGTTTGAAGTTTACTCAGCTTCCCAACGTTGGTTTATATAATTTGCCAAATTTGGGGATTTTTAGCCATTACTTATTCAAATGCTTGTTTAGTCCTGCACTTTTGTTTCTCCTGTGGAACTTAGCACAAATGTTAGATGTTTTGTTATGGTCCCACAGGAACCTAAGACTCTAACAATTTTTTTTCAGTTTTCTGTTGCTCAGACTGGGTAATTTCTGCCATTCTCTCTTCCAGTTCTATGATTCTCTCATTTGGCAGGTCCATTTTTACTATTCAGTCCATCTAGTAAGGTTTTTGTGTGTTTTTTTATTTGCTGTTAATGTATATTTTTTTAGTTCTTAAATGTCCATTTTTGTTTGTCTTCTATTCCTTTGCTGAGACTTTCCATTTTTTTGCTGTGAATTTCCATTTGTTTGTTTATTTCAAATGTGTTCATAATTGCTCCTAAGCACTTAACTGCTTAAAATCTCTGTCAAATAACTTTAACATCTCTGTCTTACTCAGCGTAGGCATCTATTGATTGTCTTTTTCCACTCAGTTTGAGATCTTCCTAGGTCTTTGGAATGAGGAGTGACTTTTTATTAACCTGGCATTTTGGACACTATGTTTGAGACCTTGGATCTTATTTAAACCTTCTATTTCAGCTGACTTGCTCTGACATCATCCTGACAGATGAAAAGGAGGATGCTGACATATTATTACCAGATGTGGGTAGAACTATAGATCCCCAACTTGGCCTCCACTGACAGCCAAGTTAGGGGCTCCTCATTACTACTAGGTAGGGGTAGGAATTTCAGTTACCTGAGAGGCCTTCATGGACAACTCAATGGACTAAGGTGCCTCATTGCCTCCCGCGTAGCCTCCACTGATACTGCAAAGGGGAGGAAGGTGCCTATTTACCACTGGGAAGTGCTGGAAGTCTGACTGACTTTCCACCATATTTCTTATAAAGGAACCCCAAAGGGTATGGGAAGGGCTACTTCATTAATACCTGGTGGGGCTGCCTAAGTTGTCTTCACTATTACTGCTTTCTGGGGGAGAAAGTCTGTTCCTTACTCAGATTTCTCTGACACCACTCCAGCTGGTGGTTGGGGCACATCATTACAGCATGGGACGGATAGCAATGTAGGCTACCCCATTGATTTTGCTGTCACCAGTGGGAGTAGATTCATTGTTCACTGTAGAGTTTGTCTGGAGGACAGCAGTTGTTATCTAAATTTCTGTCTTGCAAGGCTGCCCCTTTCCTGGTCCTTTGGCTAGACGGAACAAGCTTATGTCAGGGCTTTTTCTGGATTGCCAGCTCCAAGTCTAGGATATATGAGACCAAACAAACAAACAAACAAAAAACACCCAGGGAGCTAACCACTGTATAATTCCTTAGGTCCCAAGACCCCTACTATTTTTTTTTTCTTCTCTTCACCTTTCAGTTGTCTTATGTTAGTTTTATATGTACATTCTCAGAATATTTATTTGTATTTAGCAGGAAGAAAAGGGAAAAGAATACATCTACTCCATTCTTTCCAGAAGTGCAGGTCTTCACTACCTCTTAATGTATTAATTTCACTATTTTCCTGTGTTAGACAGAGAGATGATATTTTCTTATAAGAATGGAAATAATCACATACTGTTCTGACATTTAAAAATTAAATTCTTATCACCACCTCATTCAATTAACAAAGTACTTATAATACATAATGTTCTATATTAGTTTCACGACATGTTCTATGGGTTGGGAGTCAATAGTTTCAGGAAGTGAGTTCTGTATCAGTTATTCTTTCTGCATATTTTCTTATGCTGAGGCCCTTTGCAAAACTGTTACATGAATTTTCTATATTTTCCATAAGCTTTGAATGGTTGTAAAATTGTATTATATGTTATATATCAGCTTGCTTTTCAGAAAATGGGATACCCTTTCTGCCCTCTTTCTTGTACAGGAGGAAAAGACTGACAAATTCAAAACTGAAGTCATACATGCTATGAAAATCCCTCAAAAAATTTATTCGGAGGTCACAAACCTCTTGTGGCATAAACGGCAATATAAAGAGTGCAATTTAACAGATCTGAGACATAGAGAAATCCTTCTTCAAAGGAAGCTCAAAAATATTATAGGAACAGCCCAGATTTAATTGGCAAGTGCTTAAGGGCTGCTCTTTGAGATAGTCTTTCCTTCAGATCCAATAAGAAGTGGGAGCATTTGTAAGAAGCCCCTTTGAAATATAAGGTGTTAAGATTAGGCAGCAAAACTATTAACTGGCTTCCCTTTGTCATGCCCTGCTAGCTTATAAAGGGTTGAAAGAGTGAATTTAGACAGGTGACCTGACAGAATATCCTAAGAGTAGGATCAGGACACAGCAAGAGTATACCAAAAAAAAAAAAAAAAAAAAAAAAAGGAAAAAGCAGTAATTGAAGAGAACAAAGAGCTTCATAGGAGTATCTTACGTGGAAATGGTTCTTGAAGTGAGTTTGTGCTGACAGAAAAAGAAGCATTTTAAGGTGGCTTTTTGGTTTATCTTTACTGTTAAAAATGAAAGAGTGTCATATATAATAGTCGATGAAAGTGTTCCTAAAGAAGGAGGAGTTCTTAGTTTGAAAACATGCTTCGTCCCTTTTAAACAGAATTGGAGAGCATATATGAAAATGAATTGAGGGACAGGAAGCAACAAAATCTGGCCAATAAGCTGCTTAAATAGCTGTCCTGGAAACTAGACAAAAACAGATCAGATAACTTTGCAAAAGGGTCCAGTAACAAGTGGAAGATTATTTCAAGGCAGAGTTCAAATCTAGTCCACTGGACATGAAAACTGAATAATAGAAGAGCCAATATGCAAAGACATGAAAACTCTTTGAAGATGTTAAATTCTTCTGACAAAATAGGAAGAAAAGTAGCAGTAATTTCTCCTCAATGAAAAAATGCATGCCCCATTAACAAAAGAAACAAGAAATGGATCAATTGTGCCAAATCTAATTGATTGGAAAAATAGAAGCGGAGAAAAGATTCATAGACTGAAACAATATTTAGACTCATAAGTGTTCTATACACCATAATCATCAGTTGGAAGAGAGGTGATCTTGATTAACTATTTTTCATAAAAAGTTTTCATAAAAGCTCTACCACGTTGTTCGCATGAAACCGTGTAATTATTTAAGATTTGAGACTACAGACTCAATGAGAATTAAATGGAATTGTTTAGGAATAATAAATAGTATCAGTTCTTATCTGTTTCTGGAATGGAAATAAATGGCATGAATAAAATGCAATAAATGATAAATTGATTTTGTTCTTTCAGCCGTGAACTGGAATATACTTATAGACATGGCAGGTAGCATGAATTAAGGAGGGAAGTAGATAGTGCAGTGTGAGTAGAGAGATGTTTGACTTCTCAAAAGCAATCAATCTTCTGTAGGGAAATATTTTCTGAGTTGATATGTCTTGGAGTGAATTCAGTATTTCTTGCATGTTTTTCTCCTCCCATGTGTGTGGCATGTGCGAAGTCACAACATGCACAGCTTGAGCTTTGAAATTATGAAGGCCTGGATTGAAATTCTAGATCAGCCACCCATTGTCATGTAATTTAAGATTACATCTACTCTGAAGAATCTTCATATTTCTAATCTGTAGGGTAGAGAATATAATATCAAATTTGCAAAAATATCATATTACTGTATTAGGGTTCTCTTGAAAACAAAGCCAATAGGATATATAGTGTGTATTTGTATGTATGTATATACACATACACAGACACACATAAACCCACACACACAGAAATATATATATATAATTTATCACAAGGAATTATCTCACACAATTATGGAGGTTGAGAAGTCCCAAGATCTGCAGTTGGACAGCTGGAGACCCAAGGAGAGACCACTGTGTAGTTCAGTTGGAGTCCGAAAACCTGAAAACCAAAAGTACCAATGGTATTAATTCCAATCCACTTTCAAGGGCAGAAAAACCAGTGTTTCAGCTAGCAGTCAGACAGGCAAAGTCCTCTTACTCAGCCTTTTGAAGTCCTGTCTTAATTGATTGGATAACCCCATCCACATTGAGTGAGAGCAATCTGCTTTATTCAGTCTACCAATTTAAATAAGAATTTCATTCAGAAATACCCTCACAGATACAAATTCAGAATAATGTTTGACCAATAATCTGGGCATCCCATGGCCCAGGCAAGTCATACATAAAATTAATCATCACAATTACCAGGGAAGTATATGAAGGGACTAACAATGTGCTAAAATACGATAGTTGCTCAATAGATTATAACTACAGTGTATAGTTTCCAAGAACTGAAGCACAAGCTCTCTAATCTTATCTAATATGGATTCTGGATGGTAAAGATCTCAAGAAGTTCAATTTGTGAGACACATTAATCAAGTAGAAGGAAAGGAAAACAGGTTTTGCAACTCAAAAAGTGAGCATGATGTGAGACTGACCATTGGGTATTAATGATATCTGAGTCAGGAATAATAAAAGAAGTTATCAATTAAAACAAGACAAACAAAAGAACACATTTATTACATCTGGAAGTATAATACCACAGAATAGACACATGATCTCACAAAGAGGATTTTCTTCTTCTCTCCTAGGAATTACACTCTTTCCAAAATCAGTCTCATTGTACAATACAGTGAAATACAAAATGAATAAGAAAAATTTTATTTGAGGAACGCTATCTGCAGTTCAGAAAATCATGGAAAATTTAACAGTGCCAATAATTTGCAAACAATAATGTAAATATTCAGGATCGATAAAAAATATTTTTATCTATATACTTAATGAAATTACAAATCTCTTAGTTTATTTTTGCATATCATAGTGAAAGAAAATTATGTGGGGAAGGATGGTCTTTGCCCACTGGCCCACATGACCTGCACACTCTGTACACCAAAGCTATTACTTAATTTACATATAGATATAATAAAAAGAAAATGAAGGGTTGAAGCCGGTATCTTCATGAAATAACATTAAGAAACATTTACTCAAATCTTACTGTACACTAGGCACAGTTCCAAGTGATTAAAATATTTCAATCAGATTTTAATCTTCACACATGCCACTATGAGGTAGACACTATCATTATCCATTAAATGTGGGAAAACAGAGGCACCGAGGAAAATAACTTGCCCGTGTTTACAGTGCTAGTAATTACCAGAAGGGGTAATTTGAACTCGCACAGGCTGGCTCTTAACCATTATGACACACTGTACTTCTCAGGCCTACTAGAACTCAAATTACTAAGGACCATATATAATAACGTAGAATAGGAAATATTTTCTCATTTTTATTAATGAATATATATATATTCTTGTTCATTTTTCATTTATATTGGCTGTATATATAACAATATATAATTATGTAACTATTACATCAAAACCTATATGTATAATCAATCTGAGACTGATTGTCATGAAACAATGAACCATGTGCTATACTGAGTATATTAGTGTGTCCTAGGGAGCTGCAACAAATACCTAAAACTTGGTGGCTGGAAATAACAAAAATGTATTCTCAGTCGGAGGCCAGAGTCCAAAAAGAGTGTCAGCTAAGCACTACCTCTGAAGGCACAAGGTATCCTTCCCTGCTTCCTTCAGCTTCGAGAGGCACCGAGTGCTTTCTGGCTCATGGCAGCACAGTTCCAATCTTTGTCTCCATCCTCACATGACCTTCCTATCTGTGTGGTCTCTTCTGTCTTTCTAAGGACTCTCACTGGATTTAGGACCCTCCCTAATAAAATATTATCTCATTTTGTTTCTTATCTTAATTATATTTGCAAAGACCCTATTTCCAAATAGGATCGCATTCTGAGTTTTGGGTAAACATGGGTTTTTGAAGAGAGCGCTATTCACCCTACACTGAGTTAAACAAATCCTGCCAAAATGTTAACATGCATCAATATTTTAGAGATTGACTAATCCTACTAGAAATCATTTACTTTTTATTGACTTTCATCATTGATGAACTCCAAATTAGGAACCACTGATAGAATCCAGGCCATGTTATAAGAGAGAATTCAGGGAAGATCTGGCAAGAGCTGAATTCTGATTCTGAAAGCACGGATTGGGAGGTGTACTAAGAAGGAATCAGAAATAAGGTGAGGTAAGAAGGGGCTGGGCTAAAAAAAAGTTAGTCTTAAATTTTGCACTTATGTGTCAAAAGCATAGTAATAAGTGGGAGAAAGAATAAAGGTAGGACTGGAGAAACACGTGGTGGAGAACAAGAAAAATGTGATATGGATGCAGGGGGCATAAGCAGGACATGGAAGTGTGGGCTGCCCTTGCATCAATCTCTTGCCCCAAAATATGGCTTTGAGACATGACCACCTTAGAAAGGGATTAAAGGAAGCATGGAGGACTTCTCAAGGCAATCGTCTCCAAGACCCCAAAATGCCATTGCAAAGGCAGATGCATTGTCTTGTCCACCCTCAAAGACAGCTTTCCTTTCTTTGACCTTGAGAATAGAGGATGAAGTTCCTGGATAGAAACTCTCGAATGCTCCTTTTCATCTGTCAAAAGGGCATATATCGAAGAGATCAGGCCCAACTCAGGGCACTGGGAGGAATATAGAAAACCCAAAGAATTTCTGGATGTTGGGTCTCTAGTAATTTCAAATGCAAATGAATTTTTTAGCTGAATTAGCATGAAAGACAATTTAGTGTCCTTGCAAAAAGAGGTGGCTGAGTAGAAGCTGGCTAGGTTAGTAGGGATATGTATTTTTAAATCTCAGAAAGAGTGGGAAAACTGCCTAAAATACAATCCTATTTGTTTATTTGGTTATCTGTACATTATTTATTCCCTATTATTCCCATTCTCTATATGCATTCCTTTCCTCTCTATCAGTTATTATTTTAAAGTGCTTAATATATATTGTTCTGTTTTTATGTGTTTCTGCAAAATGTATAATTTTACTTTGTAAGACTACAGATTCAACTTATTTAAATGGTGTTCTCTATCTCCCTGTTACTTTTTCATTCAACAATTTGTTTGGGATCCATTCATGTTGCTATGGGTTTATCTAGTTGGATGCTTCGAACTGCTACAGGGTACCTCATGGTGAATCCACTGCATTTAACCCAGCCAACTCACCAACAAATTCACTGTGATCAACCTCCTCTTCAGATTCTTGATGGACCTGTAAAATAATTGTTTGTAATATATGTCCAGAAGATGACTCTGTGTCTTGGAGGACATGGACAATTAATTTAAATTGCCCCAGGTTTCTCTTCAGGATGGATGGGGCTTTCTCCATTCCCATGAGTGGCAGATGAGAACACTATATTAACACATACCTTCTAACTCTTGAAATCATCCAAGTTGTCTATCTAGTAAGATGTCACTTGATATCTCATAGTCATTTTAATCTGTATTTCTCTGATCACTAATGAATTGTTAAGATTCCTCTTTATGAAAATTGCCAGTTCAAAACATCTGCCCATTTTCCACGAGGGTTCTTGTTTGCTATTTGGTGAAGTTTGGAAGCAAGACAAAGCAATTGGGACAAAGAAATGAAAAAAAGGACAGAATAAAAGCCAAAGCATTCCCAAAGAACAGCAGACTTATAGGGCATACAAATCTTCAGGGCAAGAGTATTTCATATAGTAGTATATTTTCTCTCTCCATAGAAAGAATGACCTTAAATAGCTTAAGAGTCAAATCTATAAAGTTGCATACAGATTCTGGAGATTTATTACAGGAAAGAAAGAAGTAAATAAAGATAAAGTTGTCTTTCTAAGCACAATTGTGATGAAATGAAGTTGAGGAAAAAAAAACTGTGTGGTATATTAGCCTGAACTGACTCTCAGCTAGAGATTTAGGAAGTCTCTATCACTTGCATCAATTAAAAGTGACAGCCTCTGTTGGGAAAAAAAAAAACACTGAGAAAGTATAACTGATGGTTCTTCATTACTATGGGAATGGATTAGATATTTCGAATGATACTTTCTGCATTTTTGCCCTGATTTAACATGGCATGCATGATCACAGAATAAAGCTCTTCTCATTTGTCTACTGTCATCTTTTAAATACTCATGGATAGAGGTTAGTTTGGCTGCCCCTAACCAGTTATTTTAAAAATTCCTTTATAAGGCTGCCAACTACATGTGTAATTAAGAGAAGTTACTCAAACTAGTGACTGTACAGTGTCCATTAACTCAAAGTAGGAAAAGAGAAAATAACTATCAGGAAGTGCAGCTCTGGTCACCTTATCCACTGCAATGACAACTGGGATATCTGGGGCCCAAGAACTTTGAACCCAGAAGCAACTCTTACATGATTCATTCTCTGGTAATAGTTTATTCTCCAAAGATGCTGAGTCATTTTGAAGTTGAAGAGATTTACAAATGATGGTTAGAAAAGATGTTCAAGGTAAAGGCAGCTCTTTATTAGTTTATAATTTAACTTTATGAACCCATTGAATGAGTTTTAAGTTCTTCCTTTCAGAGTCTTTTTTTTTTTTTTTTGAGAGAGAGAGAGAACAAGAGCCATCATGCACACAGGGGTAGGAGGGTGGCTGAGGGAGGGAGGAAGTCTTGAGTAGGCTCCACATCCAGCACGGAGCCCAACTTGGGGCTCGATCTCATGATCCTGGAATCATGACCTGAGCCAAAATCAAGGATTGATGGTCAACCACCAGGTCACCCAGGTGCCCCTTTCTTTCAGAGTCTTATCTAAAAAACTACTTAATTCACATTGGCCTTTGATAACTGTACTAGGCTTTTGGTACTTACTGACAAATACATATCCTACCATTTTTATATTTATATGGAAAACATATCATGCTTTCTTCTGGAATTGGACATAAAAACAGAGAAACATTAGTTAAAAGTTGGTTTTAAAAGCCCATAAAATATCAAGAATTATTACCTTCTAAAAAAATCAATAAGCTCCTAGAAATGAAACATCATATCTTAATAGCATAATTTTCCTTGTATGCATATCGAGTGCTTCCTTTGATAGGTATGGATATCAAATTTTTGAGCATGGAAATAACACACCCCTAAACCCATAGGATATTTTTAGCTTTATGTTTGAGGATACTGAAGACTTGTCATCATTGCTGTTCTTAACCATTTAATTAAATTTATACTGTATATATTCAAGTTTTCTATCCATTGAATAATAGTTATATCTGTATAGCAGCTTAGGAGTTTCAAACAAAATGATACCTAATCTTAATGTGATTGATCCAGAGAATTGGAAAGGGTCATCCCCAAATTAACTTTACTTTCAATTTCCTCCTCTGCAAAATGAGACTGATTACAGTATAGTATCTACCCCATAGTGTAGCTTTAAGGGTTAACCCACCTGAAACACTTTGAACCATGTCCAGAACATATCAAGTGTTTAGTAATATTGGTGTCATTATCAATATTACTATAGAAAGCTTCAATAATCCTTGACTTTACAAGGACATATAATCAATTATTTCTCCCACCTTCTAATTGTCTTCATCTCCACAATAAACCTTTGTTCCTTTTGTACCCAGTATAAATTTTATGAGCAATCAGTAAAGTCACATTCTCAATTTTGGGGCCCCCTCTGGCTTCATTGTACCCACAACTCTTGTTAAATCAACTTTCTGACTACTGCATACATTCCGCACTTGTGTAACTGATGTGGATGAAAAGCACACCTTGGGCACACACACACACACACACATTCTGATTTGTCTAACTTAAAAGTAATACTAGCAAATGTTTTTGTTTGTCTCCAAAATCCACCTTGTATATGGATATATTATAGAGCCTAGAACACTGCCAGACTCATAATAGGCACCTTTAGTACACACCTGTTGAATGAATGAATGAATCACTATAGAAAGGACATTGTCTTTAAAACAGAGAAGGAACTGGAAAATAAAGCAAAAGTTCTCGTTCCTTTAGTAATTAGGAGAGGCAGGGCGGAGGTTAGCAAAGGGTAAAATGAGGGATAACAGATTTTTCCCACCCAGGAGAAGGACTTTGTTAATAATGACCCAACAAAGAGACCAAGCTCTAGGGGTTTTGAAATTAATCAGTGTCTTAGATGGACATATCTTGGAAATGCTCTGTAACATAATTAGAGAAACTATTATTGTTATCTTTCTCCTGATAGTGAAACCTGGAGAGAAAGGAAATGAAGTAATCTGAGAGGCTGGATTCTCATCAGTAGTGATTAAGGCAGTGAAAACTATGCAGGAAGCCTGAGCCTGGAGTTTCCCAAATTTGACCTCAGAGGATGCACAGAAGCAATGAAGGGAAGACTGTGAGTATTCTCATGACAGATGAATCATGTAAAATAGAGCATTGGAACATAAGCAAGCACTAGAAAGCCTAGGATTTAACTATGACAGTATTTCATTTTGTCAAAGCATTAATTACTTTGCTTTTAAGGGTTTGGTTTGGGTTGTTTTTGTTTTGTTTCTTATAAAATACGACAGTATTAATTGTGTCACAGCATTAATTACTTTGTGCTTAAGGGTTTGTTTTGGAATAGAAGTTAAGATGGCAGAGGAGTAGGGGACCCTTTTTCAGCCGGTCCCCTGAGTTGAGCTGGATAGGTACCAGACCATCCTGACCATCCACGGAATCAGCCTGAGACGCAGGAAAATACATCTGGATCTCTACAAATGAACATCTCAGCGCTGAGTATTGAGGCAAGCGGGGAGCCATGAAGCTGCACACAAATATCGGAAGATAAATGGAAGGGGAGGGAGCTGCCGTGTTTGGGCACCGGAAAGTGGTAGCCACCTGCACAGGGAGGCGGGCGGACTCGCGGACCTGCACCCACAAAAGACTGTGACCGTGAGCGGGGAGCGCGTGCCACCAGACGAAACAGAGCTCTGGTGTGCTCACTGGAAACAGACTAGGACCAGGAGCTCCGGGAGCGCGTGCAGGGCGGCTGGTGGCTGGCGGTGCTGGAAACACAAAGGACAGAGATGTGCGGGTTCTGGTTCTGGTACTGGAAGTGAGGGCAGGGAAGCCAGGTGTGGGGCACACATCCCGGGATGCTGTAGGGTTGAGCAGCACCAACAGAAACAGAGTTAAAGTGGCCAGAAGACCAGTGAAGAACAGTCCGTGATCCCTCTGTTCTGAGACAGAGGCTGAGATTCGGCCACTGCTGATCTGACTCTCAGAAGGGCACACAAACCGCCAGGAAAGCCGCCAGAGAACAAAAGCCTGGAAAGACCGGCTCACAGTGTGCCCATCCCCATCCCCTCGCAGGGGACACAGAGACTCTACCCAAACAGGGTTGCCTGAGTATCGGCGCGGCAGGCCCTTACCCCAGAAGACAGGCTGAAAAATCAAGAAGCCCACATCCCTAGGGTCCCTGTAAAACAAGTGCACACTGCCTGGGTCCCGGTCAATAATTTGGGCTCTGGACAACCCCGCAATCTCTCCTCATCAGAATGACCAGAAGGAGAAATCCCCCCCAGCAAAGAAAAGACAATGAGTCTGTGGCCTCTGCCACAGAACTGATGGATATGGATATAACCAAATTGTCAGAAATGGAATTCATAGTAACAATGGTCAAGATGATGTGTAGACGTGAAAAAAGTATTAACGAAAATGTTAATGAGAATATAGAATCTCTAAGGGTGGAAATGAGAGTGAATCTGCCAGAAATTAAAAATTCTATGAACCAAATGCAGTCAAAACTAGATGCTCTGACGGCCAGGGTGAATGAGGCAGAAGAACGTATCGGCAAATTGGAGGATGGGTTAGTAGAAGAAAAAGCTAAAATAGAAACTTGGCTCAAAAAAATCCACTCTCAAGAATGTAGGTTACGGGAGATAACTCAATGAAACGTTCCAATGTCAGAATCATTGGCATCCCCAAGGGGGTGGAGAAAAACAGAGGTCTAGAAGAATATTTGAACAAATTGTAGCTGAAAACTGAAGTTTTCAAATTTGTTCAAATATCTCTTCTAGACCTCTGTTTTTCTCCACCCCCTTGGGGATGCCAATCCAATGGACACTGGAATGTTTCATTGAGTCAGTAATCTCCCATAACCTACATTCAGAAGCCGCATTGCTTGTATTGGTGATAGTGGAGTGTTGAGGCCCCTACTATTAATGTATTTTTATCTATATGTCTCTTTATTGTGGTTAAGAGTTGGCTTGGGTATCTTGCTGCTCCCCTGTTGGGGGCATATATATTTATAATTGTCATATCCACTTGTTGCATACATCCTTTAAGAATAATATAGTGCCCTTCTGTGTCTCTAACTGTAGTCTTTAGTTTAAAATCCAATCTGTCTGATATGAGAATTGCTACCCCATCTGTCTTTTGAGGTCCAGTGGCATGAAAGATGGTATTCCATCCCTTTACTTTCAGTGTGGATGTATCTTTAGGTTCAAAATGAGTCTCTTGTAGACAGCAAATGGATGGGTCATGTCTTTTTATCCAATCTGCAACCCTGTGGCACTTTATGGGAGCATTTAGGCCATTTACATTTAGACTGATTATTGAGATATGATTTTATGATGCCATGTTGCCAGTAAAGTCTTTGTTTCTGTAGATTGTGACTTTCTGTTCTGTATCACTCTTGGGGCCTTTCTGCTTTTATAGAACCCCCGTTAATATCTGCTGTACGGCTGGTTTCATGGTTACGAAATTGTTCAATGACTGGCGATTCTGGAAGGTCTTTATGTCTCCATCCATTCTGAATGACAGCCTTGCTGGATAGAGGATCCTTGGCTGCATGTTTTTTCTCAAAGAGCTTTAAAAATGCCCCCCCTCAACCCTTTCTCTCTTTCCAGGTTTGTGTATACAGGTCTGACGTAATTCTGATACCTTTGCCTTGGTACGTGAGAAATTTCTTTGCCCTGGCCACTTACAATACTGTATCCTTGGATCTAATATTTGCAAATTGCACTGTGACGTGATGGGGCTTAGGTTTGTCGTGGTTGAGCTTGGGAGGGGTCCTCTCTGCCTCTTGGACACGAATGCTTGTTTCCTTTGCTAGATTAGGGAAGTTTTCAGCTACAATTTGTTCAAATATCTCTTCTAGACCTCTGTTTTTCTCCACCCCCTTGGGGATGCCAATGATTCTGACATTGGAACGTTTCATTGAGTTATCTCCCGTAACCTACATTCTTGAGAGTGGATTTTTTTGAGCCAAGTTTCTATTTTAGCTTTTTCTTCTACTAACCCATCCTCCAATTTGCCGATACGTTCTTCTGCCTCATTCACCCTGGCCGTCAGAGCATCTAGTTTTGACTGCATTTGGTTCATAGAATTTTTAATTTCTGGCAGATTCACTCTCATTTCCACCCTTAGAGATTCTATATTCTCATTAACATTTTCGTTAATACTTTTTTCACGTCTACACATCATCTTGACCATTGTTACTATGAATTCCATTTCTGACAATTTGGTTATATCCATATCCATCAGTTCTGTGGCAGAGGCCACAGACTCATTGTCTTTTCTTTGCTGGGGGGGATTTCTCCTTCTGGTCATTCTGATGAGGAGAGATTGCGGGGTTGTCCAGAGCCCAAATTATTGACCGGGACCCAGGCAGTGTGCACTTGTTTTACAGGGACCCTAGGGATGTGGGCTTCTTGATTTTTCAGCCTGTCTTCTGGGGTAAGGGCCTGCCGCGCCGATACTCAGGCAACCCTGTTTGGGTAGAGTCTCTGTGTCCCCTGCGAGGGGGGATGGGGATGGGCACACTGTGAGCCGGTCTTTCCAGGCTTTTGTTCTCTGGCAGCTTTCCCTGGCGGTTTGCTGTGCCTCTTCTGAGAGTCAGATCAGCAGTGGCCGAATCTCAGCCTCTGTCTCAGAACAGAGGGATCACGGACTGTTCTTCACTGGTCTTCTGGCCACTTTAACTCTGTTTCTGTTGGTGCTGCTCAACCCTACAGCATCCCGGGATGTGTGCCCCACACCTGGCTTCCCAGCCCTCACTTCCAGTACCAGAACCAGAACCCGCACATCTCTGTCCTTTGTGTTTCCAGCACCGCCAGCCACCAGCCGCCCCTGCACGCTCCCGGAGCTCCTGGTCCTAGTCTGTTTCCAGTGAGCACACCAGAGCTCTGTTTCCGTCTGGTGGCACGCGCTCCCCGCTCACGGTCACAGTCTGTTTTCTTGTGGGTGCAGGTCCGCGAGTCCGCCCGCTCCCCTGTGCAGGTGGCTACCACTTTCCGGTGCCCAAACACGGCAGCTCCCTCCCCTTCCATTTATCTTCCGATATTTGTGTGCAGCTTCATGGCTCCCCGCTTTGCCTCAATACTCAGCGCTGGAGATGTTCATTTGTAGAGATCCAGATGTATTTTCCTGCGTCTCAGGCTGATTCCGTGGATGGTCAGGATGGTCTGGTACCTATCCAGCTCAACTCAGGGGACCGGCTGAAAAAGGGGTCCCCTACTCCTCTGCCATCTTAACTTCTATTCCAAAACAAACCCTTAAGCACAAAGTAATTAATGCTGTGACACAATTAATTACTGTCGTATTTTATAAGAAACAAAACAAAAACAACCCAAACCAAACCCTTAAAAGCAAAGTAATTAATGCTTGTGACAAAATGAAATACTGTCATAGTTAAATCCTAGGCTTTCTAGTGCTTGCTTATGTTCCAATGCTCTATTTTACATGATTCATCTGTCATGAGAATACTCACAGTCTTCCCTTCATTGCTTCTGTGCATCCTCTGAGGTCAAATTTGGGAAACTCCAGGCTCAGGCTTCCTGCATAGTTTTCACTGCCTTAATCACTACTGATGAGAATCCAGCCTCTCAGATTACTTCATTTCCCTTTCTCTCTCCAGGTTTCACTATCAGGAGAAAGATAACAATAATAGTTTCTCTAATTATGTTACAGAGCATTTCCAAGATATGTCCATCTAAGACACTGATTAATTTCAAAACCCCTTAGAGCTTGGTCTCTTTGTTGGGTCATTATTACACAAAGTCCTTCTCCTGGGTGGGAAAAATCTGTTATCCCTCATTTTACCCTTTGCTAACCTCCGCCCTGCCTCTCCTAATTACTAAAGGAACGAGAACTTTTTGCTTTATTTTCCAGTTCCTTCTCTGTTTTAAAGACAATGTCCTTTCTATAGTGATTCATTCATTCATTCAACAGGTGTGTACTAAAGGTGCCTATTATGAGTCTGGCAGTGTTCTAGGCTCTATAATATATCCATATACAAGGTGGATTTTGGAGACAAACAAAAACATTTGCTAGTATTACTTTTAAGTTAGACAAATCAGAATGTGTGTGTGTGTGTGTGTGTGCGCGCGCGCGTGTGTGTGTTTTCATCCACATTCAGTTACACAAGTGCGGAATGTATGCAGTAGTCAGAAAGTTGGATTTAACAAGAGTTGTGGGTACAATGAAGCCAGAGGGGGCCCCCAAAATTGAGAATGTGACTTTACTGATTGCTCATAAAATTTATACTGGGTACAAAAGGAACAAAGGTTTATTGTGGAGATGAAGACAATTAGAAGGTGGGAGAAATAATTGATTATATGTCCTTGTAAAGTCAAGGGATTATTGGAAGCTTTCATAGTAATATTGATAATGACACCAATATTACTAAACACTTGATATGTTCTGGACATGGTTCAAAGTGTTTCAGGTGGGTTAACCCCTTAAAGCTACACTATGGGGTAGATACTATACTGTAATCAGTCTCATTTTGCAGAGGAGGAAATTGAAAGTAAAGTTAATTTGGGGATGACCCTTTCCAATTCTCTGGATCAATCACATTAAGATTAGGTATCATTTTGTTTGAAACCTCTAAGCTGCTATACAGATATAACTATTATTCAATGGATAGAAAACTTGAATATATACAGTATAAATTTAATTAAATGGTTAAGAACAGCAATGATGACAAGTCTTCAGTATCCTCAAACATAAAGCTAAAAATATCCTATGGGTTTAGGGGGTGTGTTATTTCCATGCTCAAAAATTTGATATCCATACCTATCAAAGGAAGCACTCGATATGCATACAAGGAAAATTATGCTATTAAGATATGATGTTTCATTTCTAGGAGCTTATTGATTTTTTTAGAAGGTAATAATTCTTGATATTTTATGGGCTTTAAAACAAAAACCAACTTTTAACTAATGTTTCTCTGTTTTTATGTCCAATTCCAGAAGAAAGCATGATATGTTTTCCATATAAATATAAAATGGTAGGATATGTATTTGTCAGTAAGTACCAAAAGCCTAGTACAGTTATCAAAGGCCAATGTGAATTAAGTAGTTTCTTTAGATAAGACTCTGAAAAGAAAGGGGCACCTGGGTGACTCAGGTGGTTGACCATACAATCCTTGATTTTGGCTCAGGTCATGATTCCAGGATCATGAGATCGAGCCCCAAGTTGGGCTCCGTGCTGGATGTGGAGCCTACTCAAGATTCTCTCCCTCCCTCAGCCACCCTCCTACCCCTGTGTGCATGATGGCTCTTGTTCTCTCTCTCTCTCTCAAAAAAAAAAAAAAAGACTCTGAAAGGAAGAACTTAAAACTCATTCAATGGGTTCATAAAGTTAAATTATAAACTAATAAAGAGCTGCCTTTACCTTGAACATCTTTTCTAACCATCATTTGTAATCCATCTCTTCAACTTCAAAATGACTCAGCATCTTGCGGAGAATAAACTATTACCAGAGAATGAATCATGTAAGAGTTGCTTCTGGGGTTCAAAGTTCTTGGGCCCCAGATATCCCAGTTGTCATTGCAGTGGATAAGGTGACCAGAGCTGCACTTCCCTGATAGTTATTTTCTTTCATCTTTCCTACTTTGAGTTAATGGACACTGTACAGTCACTAGTTTGAGTAACTTCTCTTAATTACACATGTAGTTGGCAGCCTTATAAAGGAATTTTTAAAATAACTGGTTAGGGCAGCCAAACTAACCTCTATCCATGAGTATTTAAAAGATGACAGTAGACAAATGAGAAGAGCTTTATTCTGTGATCATGCATGCCATGTTAAATCAGGGCAAAAATGCAGAAAGTATCATTCGAAATATCTAATCCATTCCCATAGTAATGAAGAACCATCAGTTATACTTTCTCAGTGTTTTTTTTTTTTTTTTTTCCCAACAGAGGCTGTCACTTTTAATTGATGCAAGTGATAGAGACTTCCTAAACTCTACTGAGAGTCAGTTCTAGGCTAATATACCACACAGTTTTTTTTTTCCTCAACTTCATTTCATCACAATTGTGCTTAGAAAGACAACTTTATCTTTATTTACTTCTTTCTTTCCTGTAATAAATCTCCCTAGAATCTGTATGCAACTTTATAGATTTGACCTTAAGCTATTTAAGGTCATTCTTTCTATGGAGAGAGAAAATATACTACTATATGAAATACTCTTGCCCCTGAAGATTTGTATGCCCTATAAGTCTGCTGTTCTTTGGGAATGCTTTGGCTTTATTCTGTCCTTTTTTTCATTTCTTTGTCCCAATTGCTTTGTCTTGCTTCCAAACTTCACCAAATAGCAAACAAGAACCTCGGTGGAAAAATGGGCAGATGTTTTGAACTGGCAATTTTCATAAGAGGAATCTTAACAATTCATTAGTGATCAGAGAAATACAGATTAAAATGACTATGAGATATCAAGTGACATCTTACTAGATAGACAACTTGGATGATTTCAAGAGTTAGAAGGTATGTGTTAATATAGTGTTCTCATCTGCCACTCATGGGAATGGAGAAAGCCCCATCCATCCTGAAGAGAAACCTGGGGCAATTTAAATTAATTGTCCATGTCCTCCAAGACACAGAGTCATCTTCTGGACATATATTACAAACAATTATTTTACAGGTCCATCAAAGAACTTGCAAGAGGAGGTTGATCACAGTGAATTTGTTGGTGAGTTGGCTGGGTTAAATGCAGTGGATTCCCACCATGAGGTACCCTGTAGCAGTTCGAAGCATCCAACTAGATAAACCCATAGCAACATGAATGGATCCCAAAACAAATTGTTGAATGAAAAAAGTAACAGTGAGATAGAGAACACCATTTAAATAAGTTGAATCTGTAGTCTTACAAAGTAAAATTATACATTTTGCAGAAACACATAAAAACAGAACAATATATATTAAGCACTTTAAAATAATAACTGATAGAGAGGGAAAGGAATGCATATAGAGAATGGGAATAATAGGGAATAAATAATGTACAGATAACCAAATAAACAAATAGGATTGTATTTTAGGCAGTTTTCCCACTCTTTCTGAGATTTAAAAATACAACTATCCCACTAACCTAGCCAGCTTTTCTACTCAGCCACCTCTTTTTGCAAGGACACTAAATTGTCTTTCATGCTAATTCAGCTAAAAAATTCATTTGCATTTGAAATTACTAGAGACCCAACATCCAGAAATTCTTTGGGTTTTCTATATTCCTCCCATGTTAATGCCCTGAGTTGGGCCTGATCCTTATCTGATATATGCCCTTTTGACAGATGAAAAGGAGCATTCGAGTTTCCTATCCAGGAACTTCATCCTCTATTCTCAAGGTCAAAGAAAGGGAAAGCTGTCTTTGAGGGTGGACAAGACAATGCATCTGCCTTTGCAATGGCATTTTGGGGTCTTGGAGACGATTGCCTTGAGAAGTCCTCCATGCTTCCTTTAATCCCTTTCTAAGGTGGTCATGTCTCAAAGCCATATTTTGGGCACAGAAGAGATTGATGCAAGGGCAGCCCACACTTCCATGTCCTGCTTATGCCCCCCTGCATCCATATCACCATTTTTCTTGTTCTCCACCACGTGTTTCTCCAGTCCTACCTTTATTCTTTCTCCCAACTTTATTGACATGCTTTTGACACATAATGTGCAAATTTAAGACTAACTTTATTTTTAGCCCAGCCCCTTCTTACCTCACCTTATTTCTGATTCCTTCTTAGTACACCTCCCAATCAGTGCCTCAGAATCAGAATTCAGCTCTTGCCAGGATCTTCCCTGAATTCTCTCTTATAACATGGCCTGGATTCTATCAGTGGTTCCTAATTTGGAGTTCATCAATGATGAAAGTCAATAAAAAAGTAAATGATTTCTAGTAGGATTAGTCAATCTCTCTAAAATATTGATGCATGTTTAACATTTTGGCAGGATTTGTTTAACTCAGTGTAGGGGGTTGAATAGCGTCTCTTCAAAACCCATGTTTACCCAAAACCTCAGAATGCGATCCTATTTGGAAATAGGGTCTTTGCAAATATAATTAAGATAAGAAACAAAATGAGATAATATTTTATTAGGGAGGGTCCTAAATCCAGTGAGAGTCCTTAGAAAAGACAGAAGAGGACCCACACAGATAGGAAGGTCATGTGAGGATGGAGACAAAGATTGGAACTGTGCTGCCATGAGCCAGAAAGCACTCGGTGCCTCTCGAAGCTGAAGGAAGCAGGGAAGGGATATTCCTTGTGCCTTCAGAGGTAGTGTGACTTTGCTGACACTCTGATTTTGGACTTCTGGCCTCCAGACTGAGAATACATTTTTGTTATTTCCAGCCACCAAGTTTTAGGTATTTTGTTGCAGCGTCCCTAGGACACTAATATACTCAGTATAGCACATGGTTCATTGTTTCATGACAATCAGTCTCAGATTGATTATACATATAGGTTTTGTATGTAATAGTTACATAATTATATATTGTTATATATACAGCCAATATAAATGAAAATGAACAAGAATATATATATATTCATTAATAAAAATGAGAAAATATTTCCTATTCTACTGTTATTATATATGGTCCTTAGTAATTTGAGTTCTAGTAGGCCTGAGAAGTACAGTGTGTCATAATGGTTAAGAGCCAGCCTGTGCGAGTTCAAATTACCCTTCTGGTAATTACTAGCACTGTAAACACGGGCAAGTTATTTTCCTCGGTGCCTCTGTTTTCCCACATTTAATGGATAATGATAGTGTCTACCTCATAGTGGCATTGTGAAGATTAAAATCTGATTGAAATATTTTAATCACTTGGAACTGTGCCTAGTGTACAGTAAGATTTGAGTAAATGTTTGCTAATGTTATTTCATGAAGATACCGGTCTTCAACCCTTCATTTTCTTTTTATTATATCTATATGTAAATTAAGTAATAGCTTTGGTGTACAGAGTGTGCAGGTCATGTGGGCCAGTGGGCAAAGACCATCCTTCCCCACATAATTTTCTTTCACTATGATATGCAAAAAATAAACTAAGAGATTTGTAATTTCATTAAGTATATAGATAAAAAATATTTTTTATCGATCCTGAATATTTACATTATTGTTTGCAAATTATGTGGCACTGTTAAATTTTCCATGATTTTCTGGAACTGCAGATAGCGTTCCTCAAATAAAATTTTTCTTATTCATTTTGTATTTCACTGTATTGTACAATGAGACTGATTTTGGAAAGAGTGTAATTCCTAGGGAGAGAAGAAGAAAATCCTCTTGTTGAGATCATGTGTCTATTCTGTGGTATTATACTTCCAGATGTAATAAATGTGTTCTTTTGTTTGTCTTGTTTTAATTGATAACTTCTTTATTATTCCTGACTCAGATATCATTAATACCCAATGGTCAGTCTCACATCATGCTCACTTTTTGAGTTTGCAAAACCTGTTTTTCCTTTCCTTCTACTTCTGATTAATGTGTCTCACAAATTGAACTTCTTGAGATCTTTACCATCCAGAATCCATATTAGATAAGATTAGAGAGCTTGTGCTTCAGTTCTTGGAAACTATACACTGTAGTTAATAATCTATTGAGCAACTATCGTATTTTAGCACATTGTTAGTCCCTTCATATACTTCCCTGGTAATTGTGATGATTAATTTTATGTGTCAACTTGCCTGGGCCATGGGATGCCCAGATTATTGGTCAAACATTATTCTGAATTTGTATCTGTGAGGGTATTTCTGAATGAAATTCTTATTTAAATTGGTAGACTGAATAAAGCAGATTGCTCTCACTAATGTGGATGGGGGTTATCCAATCAATTGAAGACAGGACTTCAAAAAGGCTGAGTAAGAGGGGACTTTGCCTGTCTGACTGCTAGCTGAAACACTGGTTTTCTGCCCTTGAAAGTGGATTGGAATTAATACCATTGGTACTTTTGGTTTTCAGGTTTTCGGACTCCAACTGGAACTACACCAGTGGCTCTCTTGGGTCTCCAGCTGTCCAACTGCAGATCTTGGGACTTCTCAACCTCCATAATTGTGTGAGATAATTCCTTGTGATAAATTATATATATATATTTCTGTGTGTGTGTGGGTTTATGTGTGTCTGTGTATGTGTATATACATACATACAAATACACACTATATATCCTATTGGCTTTGTTTCTCAAGAGAACCCTAATACAGTAATATGATATTTTTGCAAATTTGATATTATATTCTCTACCTTACAGATTAGAAATATGAAGATTCTTCAGAGTAGATGTAATCTTAAATTCACATGACAAATGGGTGGCTGATCTAGAATTTCAATCCAGGCCTTCATAATTTCAAAGCTCAAGCTGTGTCATGTTGTGACTTCGTACATGCCACACACATGGGAGGAGAAAAACATGCAAGAAATACTGAATTCACTCCAAGACATATCAACTCAGAAAATATTTCCCTACAGAAGATTGATTGCTTTTGAGAAGTCAAACATCTCCTCTACTCACACTGCACTATCCTACTTCCCTCCTTAATTCATGCTACCTGCCATGTCTATAAGTATATTCCAGTTCACGGCTGAAAGAACAAAATCAATTTATCATTTATTGCATTTTATTCATGCCATTTATTTCCATTCCAGAAACAGATAAGAACTGATACTATTTATTATTCCTAAACAATTCCATTTAATTCTCATTGAGTCTGTAGTACTCAAATTCTTAAATAATTACACGGTTTCATGCGAACAACGTGGTAGAGCCTTTTTATGAAAACTTTTTATGAAAAATAGTTAATCAAGATCACCTCTCTTCCAACTGATGATTATGGTGTATAGAACACTTATGAGTCTAAATATTGTTTCAAGGTCTATGAATCTTTTCTCCGCTTCTATTAAAATTTCCAATCAATTAGATTTGGCACAATTGATCCATTTCTTGTTTCTTTTTGTTAATGGGGCATGCATTTTTTCATTGAGGAGAAATTACTGCTACTTTTTCTTCCTATTTTGTCAGAAGAATTTAACATCTTCAAAGAGTTTTCATGTCTTTGCATATTGGCTCTTCTATTATTCAGTTTTCATGTCCAGTGGACTAGATTTGAACTCTGCCTTGAAATAATCTTCCACTTGTTACTGGACTCCCTTTTGCAAAGTTATCTGATCTGTTTTTGTCTAGTTTCCAGGACAGCTATTTAAGCAGCTTATTGGCCAGATTTTGTTGCTTCCTGTCCCTAATTCATTTTCATATATGCTCTCCAATTCTGTTTAAAAGGGACGAAGCATGTTTTCAAACTAAGAACTCCTCCTTCTTTAGGAACACTTTCACTGACTATTATATATGACACTCTTTCATTTTTAACAGTAAAGATAAACCAAAAAGCCACCTTAAAATGCTTCTTTTTCTGTCAGCACAAACTCACTCTAAGAACCATTTCCACGTAAGATATCTCTATGAAGCTCTTGTTCTCTTCAATTACTGCTTTTTCCTTTTTTTTTTTTTTTTTTTTTTTTTTTTGGTATACTCTTGCTGTGTCCTGATCCTACTCTTAGGGATATTCTGTCAGGTCACCTGCTTTCTAAATTCACTCTTTCAACCCTTTATAAGCTAGCAGGGCATGACAAAGGGAAGCCAGTTAATAGTTTTGCTGCCTAATCTTAACACCTTATATTTCAAAGGGGCTTCTTACAAATGCTCCCACTTCTTATTGGATCTGAAGGAAAGACTATCTCAAAGAGCAGCCCTTAAGCACTTGCCAATTAAATCTGGGCTGTTTCCTATAATATTTTTGAGCTTCCTTTGAAGAAGGATTTCTCTATGTCTCAGATCTGTTAAATTGCACTCTTTATATTGCCGTTTATGCCACAAGAGGTTTGTGACCTCCGAATAAATTTTTTGAGAGGGATTTTCATAGCATGTATGACTTCAGTTTTGAATTTGTCAGTCTTTCCTCCTGTACAAGAAAGAGGGCAGAAAGGGTATCCCATTTTCTGAAAAGCAAGCTGATATATAACATATAATACAATTTTACAACCATTCAAAGCTTATGGAAAATATAGAAAAATTCATGTAACAGTTTTGCAAAGGGCCTCAGCATAAGAAAATATGCAGAAAGAATAACTGACTACAGAACTCACTTCCTGAAACTATTGACTCCCAACCCATAGAACATGTCGTGAAACTAATATAGAACATTATGTATTATAAGTACTTTGTTAATTGAATGAGGTGGTGATAAGAATTTAATTTTTAAAATGTCAGAACAGTATGTGATTATTTCCCATTCTTATAAGAAAATATCATCTCTCTGTCTAAACACAGGAAAATAGTGAAATTAATACATTAAGAGGTAGTGAAGACCTGCACTTCTGGAAAGAATGGAGTAGATGTATTCTTTTCCCTTTTCTTCCTGCTAAATACAAATAAATATTCTGGAGAATGTACATATAAAACTAACATAAGACAACTGAAAGGTGAAGAGAAGAAAAAAAAAATAGCTAGGGGTCTTGGGACCTAAGGAATTATACAGTGGTTAGCTCCCTGGGTGTTTTTTGTTTGTTTGTTTGTTTGGTCTCATATATCCTAGACTTGGAGCTGGCAATCCAGAAAAAGCCCTGACATAAGCTTGTTCCGTCTAGCCAAAGGACCAGGAAAGGGGCAGCCTTGCAAGACAGAAATTTAGATAACAACTGCTGTCCTCCAGACAAACCTTACAGTGAACAACTGTGAATCTACTCCCACTGGTGACAGCAAAAATCAATGGGGTAGCCTACATTGCTATCCGTCCCATGCTGTAATGATGTGCCCCAACCACCAGCTGGAGTGGTGTCAGAGAAATCTGAGTAAGGAACAGGGACTTTTCTCCCCCCAGAAAGCAGTAATAGTGAAGACAACTTAGGGCAGCCCCACCAGGTATTAATGAAGTAGCCCTTCCCATACCCTTTGGGGTTCCTTTATAAGAAATATGGTGGAAAGTCAGTCAGGACTTCCAGCACTTCCCAGTGGTAAATAGGCACCTTCCTCCCCCTTTGCAGTATCAGTGGAGGCTACGCGGGGAGGCAATGAGGCACTTTAGTCCATTGAGTTGTCCATGAAGGCCTCTCAGGTAACTGAAATTCCTACCCCTACCTAGTAGTAATGAGGAGCCCCTTAACTTGGCTGTCAGTGGAGGCCAAGTTGGGGATCTATAGTTCTACCCACATCTGGTAATAATATGTCAGCATCCTCCTTTTCATCTGTCAGGATGATGTCAGAGCAAGTCAGCTGAAATAGAAGGTTTAAATAAGATCCAAGGTCTCATAACATAGTGTCCAAAATGCCAGGTTAATAAAAAAGTCACTCCTCATTCCAAAGACCAGGAAGATCTCAAACTGAGTGGAAAAAAGACAATCAATAGATGCCTACGCTGAGAAGACAGAGATGTTAAAGTTATTTGACAGAGATTTTAAAGCAGTTAAGTGCTTCAGGGAGCAATTATGAACACATTTGAAATAAACAAACAAATGGAAATTCACAGCAAAAAAATGGAAAGTCTCAGCAAAGGAATAGAAGACAATAAAAAATGGACATTTAAGAACTAAAAAAATATACATTAACAGAAATAAAAAAAAACACACACAAAACCTTACTAGATGGACTGAATAGTAAAAATGGACCTGCCAAATGAGAGAATCATAGAACTGGAAGAGAGAATGGCAGAAATTACCCAGTCTGAGCAACAGAAAACTGAAAAAAAAAATTGTTTAGAGTCTTAGGTTCCTGTGGGACCATAACAAAACATCTAACATTTGTGCTATTCAAGTTCCACAGGGAGAAACAAAAAAGTGCAGGACTAAACAAGCATTTGAATAAGTAATGGCTAAAAAAAATCCCCAAATTTGGCAAATTATATAAACCAACGTTGGGAAGCTGAGTAAACTTCAAACAGTACAAGCCCAAAGAATCCCACACCAAGACACATTATAATAAACTTCTACAAACTAGAGAGAAAAAAAAAATCTTGAAAGCAGTGAGAGAGGTGACACCTACACAGAGGGGAACAGCACTTTGAATGACTGAGGATTTCTCATTAGAAACTATAAGAACAGAAGAAAGGGGCACAACATTTTTCAGGTGCTGAAAGAGAAGAACTGACAATAATTCTATAGCCAATGAAAATGTCTTTCAGGAATGAATGGGGAAGTCAAGGCATTCTTGGGTGAAGAAAAATGGAAGAATTTATGTTAGCAGAACTACCCTTAAAATAGCGACTAAGAGAGTTCTCTAAACTGAAAGAAAACAATAAAAGAAGGAACCTTAGAACATCAAGGAGGAAGGAAGAACACAGTAAGCAAAATAAAATGACATTCATTTTCCTCTTAAGTTTTCTAAGTTATGTTTGGACATTAAAGTAAAAATTAAAGCACAGTCTGATGTGATTCTAAATTTGTATTAGAAAAATACTTAAAAAATGATTTTACAATTGAGGAGTATAAAAGAGCATAAAGAGAAAGTTTGAACATAAAGAGAAATTTTCTACTCTTAGACAGGCAAAATTACATTACCAGTAGACTGTGATGGTTTATGTATATATAATGCAATACCTAGAGCAACTGCCAAAAAAGCTAAACAGAGATGAAATCAAAATTACTGTATATAAATGAAAATGAAATATTAAAAAATGTTCAAGTAACCCACAGGAAGGCAAGAAAAAGAAAGGGAAGTGAAAAACAGAGAATGAACATTAAACAAAAACTAAAATGGCAGACTTAAGCCCTAAAAATATCAATTATTAGATTAAAAGTAAATGATCTCAGTGCACCAATTAAAGGCAGAGTTTAGCAGAATGGATGGAAAAGCATGGCTCAACTATAGGCAGTCTGCAAGAAACTGATCTCAATTATAATGCTATAGACCTCAATTATAATAAAAAACGCAGGAATAGTGATGTTAATATTAAATAAAGTAGACTCAGAGCAAAGAAAATCAAGAGTGATATTATATAATGGTAAAAGAGTCACTCTGCCAAGAAAACATAGCAATTCTTAACATGTATGTATCAAATAACCGAGCCAGAAAATGTGTGAAGAGAAAACTAATAAAACTGAAAGAAGAAATAGATAAATCCACATTTATAGTTGGAGACTTTAATACTCTTCTCTCAACAACTTGTAGAACAACTAAGCAGAAAAACAGGAAGGATATTGAAGAACTCAATATCAAGCAACAGAATCTAATAGACATTTATAGAACACTCCAACCCGTAGCAGCAAAATACATTATTTTCAAGTCCCAGAGAATGTCTATACTAAGATATGTCATATATTGAGCCATAAAACAAAGCTTATTACATTTTTTAAAAAGATACAGACCATGTTCTCCAACCAAAATGAAATCAAATTATAGATTAGTAACAAGAAAATCTCCAAACACTTGGAAGCTAAACAACTTCTAAATAATCCATGAGTAAAAGAGGAATTACCAAGTTAATGAAAATAAAAGTATAATAGATCAAAATTGGTGGAACACAGTTAAATTTCCCTGAGAGGGAAACTTATAGCATTTAGTGCATACATTACAAAAGAGAGGAAGTTTTCAATCAGTAATTCACTCCTACTTCAAGAATGTAGAAAACAAAGAGCAAAATGAACCCAAACCAAGTTAAAGGAAGAAAATTAATGAAGATAATACCAGAAAACAATGAAATAATAATAATAAAAAAAAATAGGGAAAGTCAATAAAACAAAGAGCTGGTTCTTGGAGATCAATGAAATTGATGAACCTCTAGAAAGGCTGACAAAGGACAAGATAAGACACAAATTATCACTATCAGGAATGAGATGGGATATTACTAGAGACCCTGCAGACATTAATACGATAACCGGGGAATATACAAAGCTACAAACACAAATTTGACAACTTTGATGATATAACCCAATTCCTCACAAAACCATACTACCACAACCAATATATAGATTGATATTTGCACAGCAGAATAGCTATTAAGGAAGAAGAAATTTTTATTTAAAAACTCCTAAAAAAGAAATATGCAAGGCCAGATAGATTTATTGAATCATCATCCAAAATATTTAAAGATTTATTAAATCTCTATACAATGTGTCTTGGGTTAAGTGTGTGTGTGTGTGTGTGTGTGTGTGTGTCTTTCTCATTTGAAAAAGGCAGTTACTAGATGATGCCTAAGGATTCTTCCTGAAGACTGTCTTGCAGGGAGTAAAACCTATCAGAAACTTCCGTTAAATATATTCCTAAATAAATATCTGAGAAGATGGTGGCAATTGTGCAACATGAGCCAAGGTGTTGGGTTTTTCCCCAGGGTGGAATAACAGAGGGGTGCAGAAGTTTTCCTGTCAGTCAAAGTTGTTTCACTTTCTTACAAATTACAAAGTTATATTAAAATAGCATCTATATGAACTAAACTCTCCATACATGCCTTTCCTACTAAGATTAAAGATACCATTTAGCAAATTATAAGTGAACAGAAGCCAAGGTTTTAAGTTCTATCACTTCCTGACTGAGTACCCTACAAATTCTCATTTTTTTGAGGGTTAGGTGTTTCCAACTTGGAATTTTTCGAAGGGTGTAATCAAGATATGTTAGCTGAGGCCTTCCTTATATTTTCACACACTACTAGTTAATCACTTCAAATATTTTGCTTATATAATCACGAGTAAATATTTTAAAGAGAATTTTCGTTTATTCCAAAACTTTGTTATTGATATTTTAAAGATTTTATTTATTTATTTATTTTAGAGAGAGAGAGCATGCACAAGCTGGGGAAGGGGCAGAAGGAGAGGGAGAGAGAGAATCTCAGGTAGACTGTACGATGAGCGTGGAGCCAGAGTGGACCTCATGCTGGATCTCATGACCTTGAGATATTGACCTGAACCGAAATCAAGAGTTGGCTGCTTAACCAACAGAGTCACCCAGGATCCCCACTGACACTTTAAGTACCACGTTCTTTTTTTTCTTACTATGACAGCCATACTTGTTATTATTTGAATAACTAGGATTTCAGCTTTATAATTGGGTAGAAGAATAACCTTTAAGTGTAGTTCATCAGTTGTGTTTGATTTTTGCATATATGATTTTTGTATTGATTTTTTGATTCTCAAAAATACTTCAAAATTTTATTTAATTTTTAGCTTCCCGGGTATTGAACAAATTATGCCCATTCTGGAGCATGTGTTTCAAAGAACTTAATTACATTTTAAATTGAGTTGACTGTATTGTTTTTGATATGTGGAAGATGAGCTTCAAAATTTAAATTGTGGCAAGATATGACCTTTTACATATTGACAAGGCCCCATTTAGAGTGACATAATGCATTTTTATAGTTTAAAGACTCTGAAGGGGCATTATGAAAAGCACTGTCTATTTCCTCATTTAATTTACTTAATATATTCCTACGGAGAACACCAGTAGGACAGAATGTTGAAGAAACACAAATAAACTTTTAAAGTTGCCAGTGATTTAATTTAACACAAGTTTCCTTGGTATTTGCATACACAGATTGTATTATTTATAATTAAGTTCCCTGGTTGTGTATTTACAGCTTTCCAAATCCCTCCGTAGCCTTCTGGCTCTTTGAAAAGTTCAGTCACATTTGACAACACCAATCTGGCATTTAAATGTAACAAATGGAGACACCACACTCTTTCTTTAAATAACATCTACAAAGTGACATTCCAGAAGACTGTCTATGCCATGTCCCCTGTCATCTCTGTCTATGGGTCTCATAGACCAGAGGGTCCAAGGCTGGGCATGCAGTCTATTACGCTGAGAGTGCCTGCTTTGTTCTGGTTAATTTCTATAGTAAAAAAAAAAAAAAAAAAAAAAGGAAAAGATGAACAATCCCATTTTAAATGTTTGTTGTTTCTAGAAAACATTGTAGATAATTTATTTTTTGTTTTATTATAATCAGTAAGTCTATGTAAGACTGGAGCTCACTCGAAGTGCAGCTTTAAAAAAAAAAAGGAAAAGAAAAAAAAAATTCAATGGCTCAAGTCTAAGTAGTCTTTATTGGATGCTGTCTCAGTGTATTGTGACTCCCCATTTCATTATAAAGCCGTAAACTTGCTCTATAAAAAACTATGTTAAATACACCAAATATAACCAATCTCTCTCTCCCCTTAATTACATGTTTTCCCCTGCCTACACATAGCTCAAACCTTATGTTGAATCAAGCTGGAAATTTTGTTTCTCATTTTTACTCTACTGATTAGAAAATGTTATTATGTTTTTTTCTCCTATCTTGTTTCAATACATTCCTCTTATTACTTCTCTTTTCATTTCAGCTACCACTGTAGATCCTAAAAGCCAAGTATATCAGTGACTCTTTCCACTTAATTAATGTTTCCAAGTGGTATGACACATATGGAAATTTTCTCTTCTTAGTTTGTTCCATGTTGAGATATCTTCATGCCAACCACTACTCAGCCGCCGATCCAGACCAAACTGAAGTTTGGTGAATGAAGAGGTAGATAGATGTATCACCTGCATTCTGTGAAAACCTGTTGGATGGCAATGAACAGGCAGATTTTTCAAATTCCCCAACTGCTTCTGTGACTATTATAAACAGCAGAAATAAATGAGTAATTCAGGCAATCAGACCAAACTTGGGATCAAGTCGAAGCTTGGGCAAATTGTCATCTTGAAGAATGAGTATAGGTTCCAACAGGCCATGAATTTAGTGTTCAATTTTCATTCAGAAAGTTCACAATTAAATAATAGACAATCAAGATGTAGATAGTCACGGAGTCTCGCTTGAACATGAAGGGCAGGTGACATTTATTTGTTATGTAGGGCAATGTGACCAATATCCTATTTTGCCTAGCCTTTCCCTGTCGTAGCACTGCAAGTCCCATGTCCCTGGAAACTCCTCAGACTGAGGCAAACTGGGATGTTCACTGGTATCACTACAATGACGTCATTACATTTAATTAAAACTATTCATTTATTTTCATTTCAATGCATTTGAATATATAAATTATGTTTTGAGAAAATTAAATGCATTATTTGTTTTAAATATATTTGACTAAATAGTCATCAAATTTACTTTGAATTGTCTATTTTTAAGTACTAATTTCTCAATAAAAATTTTATTTTGGGCATAGTACAACTAAATCTGAAGTTTTAACTAAAATAGGCTTTTGAAAGGTAATTTATGCAATAAAATAACAAACATTAATTAAGACTCTTGTTCTAAACCCTTTGCTGGGTCCTCAAATAATAAGATAAATAAAATGTAATCCATTTTCTCTAGAAGCTTACAGATCCAAGTTTCCAAGTTTCTATGGAAACAACTCTGCAATTTTAATAGTAGAGAATCATGTGTTCATAATGCTCATAACTAGTTATAATTACCAAAGGTTGATGTAGTGATTTATTTTGTCATAAGTGTAATGCACAAATATAGGCTAAATTTTGATCCTCTTTGTTTTCAACTAGGCTTATTTTGGAAGCTACAGTTATTTGGATTAATTCAATACTAATTTTCAAAAAAGTAACAAATACTTGTATCTTTGTATACAGGAGTCAGAACCGCCACATTATTGAAGAAAAATAATATAATATGAGGAATATACAAATATCTAAAGAATAGCCTAAAGTAAGAGCAGGTGCAATATATGAAGGGTTATTTTCCTAGTCTGTTATAAGCTATTTGGTACTTAGACAGCACCGTGTCTTGCAAACAATGCCAAAAGCTTTGGTAAGATTTCTAGGCTAGCCTGAATAAAAACAAATTCTGTGCATATATAGACAAAAACTTTATATTCATAATAGAACATATTTTGTAATGCTACTGATAAAGCACAAAAGAACAAATTAATAAAAATTATTTTTAAGATTTCTCTACCTCTCAACCAGTATCATCTTTTGGCAATGCAAATCTGAATATGTCACTTCTCACCACACACACACACACACGTACACACACTCATGTAGTCACAGTTAAAACTCTTGATTGCATTCTCATAGCTTTAAAGATTGGGACAAAACCGAAAATATTTGATTACTGTCTCTTTTCTACACTAGGCCCCCGGCTCCATTAAATGAGGGGCCACCTCTGGTTTTGCTCACCGCTGGACTCTCGCCGGCTAGCACAGGGCCTCGCTGGCAGTAAACACCACACCTGGATAAACACAATTTTGTCTTCCATGCTGACATTTGAAGAATAGTAGATTCATAATTAGAGGATGGTAAGAAAGGTGAAAATACCTTGAAAAGGGAGTTTTAAGGTTTTAGAAGTTGATATTTTTTCTTTACTATATTCTTACATTATATGTGGTTTCAAAACTCATATGACTTCCCCTTTTCTTGATGCAGGTAGATACACCCCACTAATATTCATGTGCCAGATGGAGGAAAATTTTGTTAATCCACAAAATGTCTGAAGAAGAGAGAAGGGAAACATATTCAAGTAGTTGGATAATAATTGGAAGTGGTAAGAGCTGATGTAGCAGGATGTGCATTTGTGTATCAGGAGACTTTGTGTGAAGTAGTAATCTGAGAATGCTTGAAGATCAAAGAGAGTTGCTTGAAGGCAAGTCCGATGAATCTCTGAGCCAGTTAACAAATAACAACTCCCTCTCCCTGAGCTTGAAGGAGCCTGCTGGAGAGCTAGATAGCAAGCAGGGGATAATCCGCCCTTCGTTTATACAGAACGAAGGGAAATCAATGAGGGGCAAAAGTTGTTTGGATAATTAGATGGAAGCTGTAGATATTAATAAGCTGATTAAATTAATGAAGTAGACAAAATTGTTGATTGCTGCTTTCTTCTGTAAAAACAACACCACGTTACATGTAAATCCTTGGCGAATTACCGTCACTTACACCGAATTAGAAATACGACTGCACTTTTGCATTTGAAAATTGATTAAATAATTTAGAATTCAGTGTAACTACTTGGATTCCATGTAGTGAAATTTGGCTTAATACACCAATAAATGAGTAAGTAGAAAGATACTTAAGTGACAGCTCCACACCCCAAAGATAAATGGATGTCAATGATATTTTTAATGATCATCACAGATGGTAATTAATAGCTTCCCATAGAATCCCATCTTAGTGTTAAATTTTCTGCAGCCAAAAATTATTTGGGGCTTAGGTAAACTCTCTCTTCGGGGCATTTTAATCTCCTATAATTTTATTGGTCTCTTGTGAGGATGGAATGCAATTGTTCTGTGCTCTCTTTATGATTAATTCCATGTATATTTGAAGGAGGCTTTTGCAACCTTCAGTGTTATATTTTACAGCCTTCATAAGCCAATGTATACTATTTGTAGGCATGAAATAGCTTCCATTCTCTTGAATTATTTTGTCAACTTAGAACCATTTAAGTTTCTATAGAGCCCTCTTAAAATACAAAAGAAGTTAAAAGATCATCAGCCTAGACTGCCCATGAGGTTATAGCTATTGAAGCTGGATAACAGGTACAAGGATGTTCATTTTACTATTTTTACTTTTGCATATGCTTACAATTTTTTACGTAAAAATTTTAAAAATATATCTCTACTTTTTACGTAAAAATTTTAAAAATATATCTCTACTCTCTAAGGGCCAAGGGTTGTATGTGTGTGTAAATGTGTATGTTTGTGTGTGTATCCTCACTGGCTCTTCAACTTTCAGATTCAGGATGAGTGACTTTGAGCTCCTGTAACTCTGTGCTTCAGTGATTCTGGGTGATGTCAGTAAAAGTAATTTTGTTTTATTAAAGTAACTAAATTTACTCAGGCAGGACACATTGCTCAAAGTACCCTGGTTTCAATATTTGTATTCTCTAGGTGGTTATTCGATTCTGATAAGGGTCTGAAGAGGGTGGCTTGTTGCAGAACAGTATTTCTGGACATTTGCATGTCATGTGCCTGTTAAGACTGTCTCTATGTACTGTATCATCCACCGGAGCAAAACAAGAGTCTGGCTTCTCTTGCAGAATAGTTCCACCAGCCAATGTGGCATTTTAGTGGAGAAAACATTCAGCAGGAGTCAGGAGAGGCAAATTTTAATTCTTCACCAGCTACCATCACTGAGAGAAATTCACATAACCGTGCTCCCTAGCTCACTTACAATTTATGAGGCCTAAACTCATAACTACAGGTCACGCCTCTTGTTTATTTCATATTAAACCTCTGCCATTTCCCAGAGGTCTTGCGCTGTGCACCCCCTTCACCTGGGCCCTCTCCAGTATCGAATTCCCTCTTCACTGAGAACACAAAGTCCTAGAACACACATTCTTTCAATTATCCTCCTCTGTATTTATCAGTGTCTCCATATTGTTTTCCTCTGATTTTTGTTTCACTTATCTGTGACTTGCTCATGGTCTTTACTCCCTGAATTTCCCTTCCACAACTTACCTAACCTGGCAAAAGACACTAGTTTTTACTCTAGTCACAAGGCAATTTCAGTTCTTTCATAACTTCTCCCCCTGTTCCTACAGAAGCAGAATCAATATCATTTCACTTCCTGCGGCACTTGGCTCATAGCTCTATCATGGTGGAATTTCATAAAGTGATTATTTTCCTTTGCTTAATTTAATGAGCTGCTTCTCCCATTCAAGTATGAGTTCCTTGGGGGGAGTACATCTCTTCTCATTCATATCTCTAATTCCAGGGTACAGAGCACGGAATATGATAATGGGAACTTAATAAGTCTTAAACTGGAATTGAAATATTTCTCTCTAAATCTGAAGAAAAAAATGAAAACACGGTGCTTCTTTTTCTAAAAAAAACAACACTCTATTTTTATTCTTGATTCTCTGTATTTTAACATGTTGCATTCATAGAATATCCTTTATTATGCTTGCATTTTTTTCTCTCTCTACTGGCTTTTGTTTTCTTCAGGAAAAAGATGCTTTTAGTGAATATGAAAAAAGGGAAGAAACATAAAAATAGCATAGGTGTGCAAGAATTCTATCTTTGGATTTATAGATAGACAATAGGTACATTCTTCTTTTGCTCTTCTGACTTGTGTATGGAGATTTATTACATATATATTATATTTACAGGTATATAACATATGCAATATATTTGCTTTACTCTCTCTCCACCCCAGAAATCACTGCATATTAGAGCAAGGCTAGATTTTCACTGATGCTTCTCTGCTGGCGAGAAGTAGGGGCTAGAAATTGGATTTGACTGACTTATCATTGTAGCCCAGTTATCAACTGCTTTGTATTATCTGTGGTCAAGATTTGGCAATAACAGAAATCAAAATATTTTCTAGTTTCTTTGTTCTGGCAAAAATCTAATTATCTTTGATTTAGTAAGTTTATTCCAATTATATTTATTGTATAAATATTGTAAAAGGCTTGTGTCTTTCCTGGTCAAAGCAGGGTACAGGAGCTGGTATGGAATATTGATTATTCCATTCTATATTATTACTATTCTGCAAATAAATATCTGTAATACTCAAATCCCTGCTTCTTTTCCTCATCCTTGAAAGCCTTGATCCTACAAACAGAATTTTAAGAAATATTTTCTACCTTTACATTTTTGAATTTATGTAATTCTATAAAAAATTTTCTTGACCATGCTTGTCACTTAAGATCATTTGAAAATTTTTAATATTTACTAAGCATATGTGAATAAGCATGTCCAGTGTTCAAAGTGCTTTTCCTGTTCAATATGAACTCACAAAGATGCCGTGAGGTTGGTGTGTAAAATGTAGTATTATTAAAACTTCAGCAATAAACTTACCAAATTCTGTGGTAACTATTAGGCTCTTAATACTTATATTATTAGTAATAGGTAAAATTTGTTGAACTACTTTATGCTAAACTCTAAGAGTTCTACATACATTACCTCATTTAAACCATGCATTCACCCAGTAAGATAGGTGCTCTTGTTATCCCCATTATATGCATGCCAAAACTGATGCTAAAGGATGTTTGAATTAGGGACAATTGGTGGGAAATAACAGTGTCATGATTTGATCACATCTGTTCATCTCCAAGCTGGTCATCTTCAATACCTTGTATGTCCCCTGCTTTGCCTATCAAGCAGTGTAGACAATGAACTCCTTTTATTGCCTCCTTTTGCTTACTACCCCCAGACAGCACATTCTGACTTCTTTAGTGATTGTTTTGAAACTTCCTCAGCAAAGGTGGACAAGGACCATCCCCTCGGCAAATTCAATTAATTAGCTTTCCTCTGTTCTCATCTCTGATATTGTTGAAATCTGCTTATGTGTGAAGTGGGTATAATAATGCTTATGTTACAGGGTGGTTTTCAGAATTAAATAAGATATATGTGCAAAGTACCTAACCATGTGTGGCACCCAGACTTATTTTCATGAAAGACTAAAGCAATCCTAGTCACAAAGTTGCATAGAGTAAGTGCAGATCGGCAACAGAATAATTAAACAGAAATTCTGGAGGCACCTGGCTGGCTCAGTAGAGGGAGCATGGGACTCTTGATTCTTGTAAGTTGGAGCCCCACATTGGGTATCGAGATTACTCAAAAAAAATCTAAAAAAAAAAAAAGAGAAATTCTGATCTCTAATTATGTTTCTCAAAGAACATGAAAGGTGACTCATTTATAACCCCACCTAATACTTAGCTGGGTGCAGTCTCCTCTCTCCGATTGCCCCACCTCCGCTGCTCCAGAGCATTTCACTTTTCAAATCTGAGAACCCTCCTTAACCCCAGTTGTGTAGTTGCACTGATTTTTTCCTCTTCCCATTCTCTGGCTCTCTATTCTTCCAATGCTGCCTCAAAAAATACATGAGTCCAGATGCCCTGATGCCTGCAGGGAGAGTGGAGGGGAAGCCAATGTCTCCCCCCCCCCACCTCACCCTGAAAGGCTTCCCCTCCATGGTCCGGCTATTCTCCCTTTCCACTTCTCCAAACACACAGTGTTTATATGCTCCTCTGACAGCTCTTCTTTCTCCTAGAAAAAGTGACTGTAGAAAATAACCCCCAGCACAGTCTATGGTTACCCTCTCCCTCTAGCTGTCTCTGTTGATGTTAAACCTACTTCAGAAACGTTATCACCTCCATGCAGTGACTCCAAGACCCAGCTTTCTAATTTCAGTCTCTTTCACAAGTTCTTGATGTGCTGTTGTCCCCTTTCACTGGATAAATTTATCTTCACTTACCTGAGTGGAATGCATTGTCAATATATCAGCCTTAAGGTCAAAAACATAACCATTCATCTTTTCTCTTCATTTGGACTTTCTTTCTGTTGTTGCTTTTATCTATTTCTGTTCAAGGCTCTCTTCTTTTATCTTTGACTCTCCCTATTCTTTTAATCCTAAATTCAATATGTTGCCAAACACAATCAACTCTACTGCTACTATATTTCTTGTTTCTTTCTTTCTTTTTTGTAAAGATTTTATTTATTTATTTGACAGAGATAGAGACAGCCAGCGAGAGAGGGAACACAAGCAGGGGGAGTGGGAGAGGAAGAAGCAGGCTCATAGAGGAGGAGCCCGATGTGGGGCTCGATCCCACAACGCCAGGATCACGCCCTGAGCCGAAGGCAGACGCTTAACCGCTGTGCCACCCAGGCGCCCCTATATTTCTTGTTTCTTTCTTCTACTTTCCATGGCCCCTGTCAATATGCTAGATCAAGCATATATTTCTGACCTATATTACAGTGAAATAAACTCATTTGCCCAGGTCTAGTTTCTCCCTGATGGAAACCATCCCCCATAGCATTCACAGACCTACCTTCCTAAACCACAGTTTATAAAAAACCATTCTCCTTATAAAGAGCCTGTGGTGTCTCCTCAGCTTTCTGAATGGAGTTGAAACTCTGTTAGTTGGTGTTCAAGGCCAGCAACAGTGCATGCAGTCCAAACCTTTATTTACTGACTCCTATGTGATTTTTACCTTTCCTACATCCCATGCACAAATCGCATCGGAGGCCCTATGGCCTCTGAATTTGCCCTTAATTTTCTCCTGCTACCTTTGCTTCTATTGATCTTTCTAACTAGAAGGATCCTCATGGCTTTTGTTCACACAAGGTGAAAGCAAAGATAGCATTCAAGGCTCAAGGGCAAGTCCATTAAAAAAAAAAAATCTTTTCCTGTCTTGCATCCAAGCAGAAACCATCTCTTTTTTGATCTCCTAGAGCACCTTCTTAGCTCCTTTTTTATGACAGTCTATATCATATAGTCTATTAATATTTTTTATACTTGTGTTTTCTCTTCTCTGATTACTGTGAACTACAAATAAAGCATGATTTATGCTTTATTTATGTTTTATTTCTTGTAATAGCAGGCAGATTAACTTGGGCATAGTAAATAGTAGATACTGGATTGAGTGGAAGTAGGTAGAGGAATCTTGGCCAATGGCTTAACCTCTGAGATGCACTTTGTTCATCCCCAAAACTAGGTGATTGTACTGTGAATCCCTATCTAGATTCGTAAGTCTATAATTATAATTAAATTTTTAATTCATAGAATATATATTCATAATTAGATTCATAATTTTTTGGAGTTTGGGATGTGAGTTTGGAAGAAGAGTTTTCACAGTCATTGTAAACTTTTTAACTGACTTCTCCTAAAGTTATTACTTTAAGGGAGACTGAAAGCTGAAGAAGGCCGGTGCTTTATTATGCAGAACTGGATTCACATCTCTTACCCAGTTTTTGAGTGGGAAGATGGGAAGATTTCTAGGATATTCCTGGAATAATAAGATCACAAGCTCCTAGCTCCAAGCTCCTACAGCTGTTAGAGCTGTGTGTGCATATCTATCATCTATCTATCTATCTATCTATCTATCTATCTATCTATCATCTATCTATATTTAAAATTCTGAAATGGTTATTGATAAAATTTATTGAGCAATTAGTAAATTGCCAGGCATTGTGCTAAATTCTTAACTTGCATTTTATTATTCTTCACAGCAACCCATGAAGTAGATATGTTTATCCTTATTTCACACATGAAGAAAATTCAGGAGAGTGTTTGGTACTTTATAAGCATTTAGTAAAATCTGTGACCACTGTCCTCATGTGTAGGTTGAATCTAAACTCTTATAATCGTTATTAAAATTTCTAGAAAGTTTGCTGAGCCTTCTGACTATATTTATTGTCTTTTCTATGCCATTTTAAAGAACTTAATCTTACCATTTTCTAAGTCCTATTTTTCATATAAGAAAAATATAAAACTTAGTCTGAAAATCCTTAATTTGACACTAGTGGAAATTTGGACATTTATTAACCTGAAGTCAAACTTTGCTCTACAAAAGTGTTTATCAACATGTGGTCCATGCCTACTGGTGGTCCTTATTGGGAGTGGACAGTGTCTATGGACTGGTCAGAACTTATTGTCTGGTGCTGTCAACAAGGGCAGGGAGTTATTGATACTTTTGTACTATTTTTTAAAGCAGAGTTTAATCATCTGCCTGGCTAATTTAGTGAGTTTTCCCTGATGGTAACAAAATAACATTTTCCTGCACGCGATAATCTAACACTATTGCTAACAGCACAGAAACTGAAACTGTAGAGATATCATTTAAAGTAGTACTTTCCAGAGCAAAACCAGGCACACATTGCAGTCCATATTTAATACTGGTCATGCACCAAACTTTATTTATTAGTGGTGAAGAAAGCTTTGCTCTCATAGAGCTTGGATCCTTTTGGGAGGAGGCAAATAACAACCGAGTCAAGATTAATTTCAGATAGTGATAAATGCTCTGCAGAGAATAGAACAACTTAATGTTGTCAGGTTATAGGTCCAGCAATTATGGACTAATACATCTATCCTTGTTTATAGCCTATGCTCCTTCTGATTGGTACCCATGCTTACAGATCATTAAATAATGTTTGATAATCCCTGCTGGATGCGATGGTGGGTGACTGGAAATGTGGTGATATACATGGAGATGTTAGGTTAGATTTTATTGAGGAGCCACTTTTAACTGAGACCTAGGTGACAAGAAGAAAGAAGCAGTCATGTGAAACAGGATAGCAGCCTGTCTCCATATGGGGATAGAAGGACAAGCTCATGCAAAGACACCGTGGCAAGCAAAAGTTGGGCCTTCCCATGCAAGAGAGAGAAGAACCGTATGACTGGAACATAATGTGTACAGGAGACAGTGGAAAGAGATAACATCAGATAGGTATCAATGGCATACATTATGGAAGAACAATTATCTCTGCTTTGGTCAATATTTTACTTAATGAGTAGAGAAAAGTCCCAATGTAAATCCATTCCCAGTTAGTCTATGGGCAAATACACAACAATCTTTTAAACTATGACTGGATAAAGGTTTTTTTTTTTCCCTTTCTTTTTAGAACCAAATTTATCAAAAGAATCACTTACATTTCTTGATTATTTCTATCTACTCCTCACCAACTACAATTTGACTTTCTCCCTTACCTAAAATCTAAAAAATTCCTCTTATGCAGGTAACTGACTTCCTTGATGTCAAATTCAATTGATACTTTTATTTATATCACCTCTGTGTGAATCCTCTCCTTTCCCCTTGCCTTCCCCAGGTAGAATTGGTTTTGCTTGCGTTGATGCTCTTTTGTACCTTATGGAAATTTTGATCAAGCACCTTAAATATTTTATCACACATATTTGCTTATGTATATACTCTCTCTATCAGAATATAGACTGCCAAACTGAGTTTCTATCCTTAATGTTTACAACTGCTTCTATTCTTAATGTTTAGAACCTAACACAGAGTAAGTTCCCAATTAATCTTTCACAAATGAATTTAATACCTAAAGGTATTCTTTTGAAGCAGAACTTAGCATTTTGGACTGTTCCTTCCCTTCTTAAGCTAGCTCCTCCCTCAGTGGATAAAAGTTTTTGGTATCAATAACAAATGGGAATCACTATATTTGTCATAAGTATGGTTTTGATATGCAAATAAAACATATGCATTTAAGTGTCAAATATTGTTTCTATTCAGCCAATAATTACAGTATGTCCAATCTGGATTTAATGTTCAAATAAACATAAAACATTCTGAATGTGGGTAATCATGACCATTGAATGTCTGACTTTTCAGGTTGTTATTCAAAGATATAGCCTAGAAGTGAAAACAAGACGCAATTTTTCCCTCTGAAATATGCTAGTTGTCGAGGTGAAAGTTGCTCCTGGGAGCTTTTCAAATGAGGGATAGGATTTCTTTAAAGATTCACAGCACCAATAAAAGATTAAGGCCTGTGTCTCTTTTGCTTTGTGACATCTCTCAAAAATATGTTTAATAACTTGAATAGTCTGAATTTATGACTTTAGTGACAACATGATGTTTATAATGATGATAAGACAACAAGATTTCTTAAGAAGTCTAAATTGGTGCATATAGCTCAATTGCCAAGAATATGATTCTTTTTCAGCTCTTGAATTCTTCACTTGTCAGATAAAAAAATGAATGACACACTGTGATATATTTTTAAAGAGATTTAAATGTTGCCACAGAACATGAAGAAATGTTTTCTATAAATAAAACAGAAAGAGGCATACATTGTATTTATCACTATGTACTTTCCCAATAGTTCAAAAGCTTTTGAATGTTTCGTAGGAATCAATTTAGCATCTTTTAGCACATAGGACATGGTATTCAATGTGAAGTCTCCCAAAAATTTGAATGTAATTTTGTGTTTGACACAAATAGCCGGAACTATAAGGCAGAGACACAAGACATTCAAACTCATTTTGGGTGACATATATTTGTTAGTTAAGAACTTCCGATCTGGTAGAAATGAGGAATAAATGAATAACCACTGGATACAGGACCTAATGCATAACTCATGATAGTCATTATTAGGCTTAATATAAATAAATTGATGAAAAATTTCAAATAAAATCATCCATTTCACTGATGCAAAATATTCTAAATATTGTTAATTTAAAATCTGGTCATTAATTTTATTATTTAAGAGCTTGTGATAATCTTGTTCCTCAATTTATCAAGAATTGGTATCCTATGAATGCAATGAAAACATATTAAGTGGTCTACGAATGAGAAACTCTACTCTATAAAATAAGGGATTTGTGCTGCAAATGAGACTTTCCTGAGTGCACAGAGAAGATTGATTCAGGGTTTAGGAACGATAGTTAATTGGAAAAGAGTTCATTATCTTAGAAATAATGAATTCAAAAGTCCATTAATTTTTAAGTCTTTTCTGTAATTAGATTTAGATATATAGTAATGCAATTATTATTGCATCAAATAGATGGTTTGGACTTTACCATTGTCAACTGAATGAATGTTTTTGAAAGTGATCTTTAATTTCTTTTAAGGTGTTAACCGAGTTTTTATGTATACTCTAGCAGGATGACACTGCCACAGAAAAGCATTGGTTTCTGCACATGAACACTATCATATGAAGATTGAAAGGTAAGTTTGTATTCTTCCAAAAAGACAAACAAAAAACAGGCGGCTAAAGAAAAACATTATCAACACTACAAGAAAACCAAAACAAGAACGTGGGATATTCTACAGAGTAAATGATCAGGTTTCCATAATAGATCAATAACATTTAAAAAAAATGGTAGTGGGCTGCTCCAGAGAAGACTTTAGGGTCTAATGGTGAAATGCAATGTGTAGACCTTATTTAGATCCTGATTAAAAAAAAAAAAACCATAAAAATTATTGCTGAGATGGGGTCCCTGGGTGGCTCAGTCAGTTAAGTGTCTGCCTTCAGCTCAGATCATGATCCTGGAGTCCCTGGATCAAGCCCCATGTGGGGCTCCCTGCTTAGTGGGGAGTCTGCTACTCCCTTTCCCTGTGCCCTCCCTAACCCCCATGCTCAAATGCTCTTTCTCTCTCTCTGTGTCTCTTTCTCACAAATAAATAAATAAAATCTTTAAAAAAATTATTTGTGGAATAATCAAGGATGAGTAGACGTGCTGATGATATTAAAGGATTATTAAAAATTTTAGTATGATAATGTGGCATGGAGGTTATGTTAATAATCTGTTTTTATTTGTTATAACGGAATATTGATGTATTTACAGATGAAACGACATGATCTCTGGGTTTTCCTTTAAAAATCTTCAGAAAAAGAATTAGAACAAAGTGAGTAAAACTAGATGTGTAAAATATTGATAGATGTTGAAGCTGGGGGAGTGGTACATATGTTTTCATTATGCTTTTTTCTCTACTTCTGTGTACATTTTGTGTTTTCCATAATAATAGGTGATTTTTTCCACATTTATTAAAATGACCTATTCAACTGACTGCCATATACATTCTTTGGTTCACAGAAGCAGGTGTCTCAAGAACCTTAATAAATAACACATTGCTAGACAATTTGATGCCCTAATAGCATACAACTTCAGAAATATATGAAAGTTTGGAATTAGATGGACGAATTATTATCTTAATCCTCTTTTATTCAGTCAATTCCCATATGCAATTTTTCCTTTTTCTTTTTTTAAACATTTTTAAAAATAATGTGAAATATATGCAGAAAAGTATATAAAAATAAATGCATGGTTTAATGAATAATTAAGAAGTAAATATTATGTGACTTCACCCATATTAAGAAATAAACTATTGGGGCGCCTGGGTGGCACAGCGGTTAAGCATCTGCCTTCGGGTCAGGGCGTGGTCCCGGCGTTATGGGATCGACCCCACGTCAGGCTCCTCTGCTGGGAGCCTGCTTCTTCCTCTCCCACTCCCCCTGCTTGTATTCCATCTCTTGCTGGCTGTCTCTATCTCTATTGAATAAATAAATAACATCTTTAAAAAAAAAAAAGAAAGAAACTATTATAAGAACCAAAGAAATTTGCTTCATGTACCTTCTTGATCATAGCCCTTGTCCCTTACCTTGAGACAGTTCTTAATTCTGCCTTAGTTTTGCCTGTTTTCGAATTTTATATAAATGGAGTGATATGGTATATATTATTTTCCCTTTGCCTCTTTTGTACAACGTTATGTTTGTGAGATTTTCTTGTGTTTTTGCTTGTTGCTATAGTTGAATCATTTTTATAGCTGTATACCATAATAATCCTGCCATCTGCATTCTTGTACATGTATCTTTGGGCACATGGGCACAGTTTCCTGAAGACTATAACCCCAGGAGTAAAATGGCTACATCATCAGATGTACCACTCCATAGCATAGATACTCAGATCACTTATATTTGTCTTTTCTACTTTTCTAATATATGCATTAAGATGTTGTCTTAACTTCATCCCACTTGTTTTGATATATAGTATTTTCATCATTGTTGTTTAAATGTTTCTAATTTTTATAATTTCTTCTTTGATCTGATTAAGAAGGGCATTTCTTTCTTTTTTTTTTAAGATTTTATTTATTTATTTGTTAGAGAGAGAGCACAAGCAGGGGGAGTGGCAGGCAGAGGGAGAAGCAGGCTCCCCACTGAGCAAGAAGTCTGATGCAGAACTCAATCCCAGGACCCTGGGATCATGACCCGAGCCAAAGGCAGATGCTTAACTGACTGAGCCACCCAGGTGTCCCTAGAAGGGCATTTCTTAAAAATATTTTGAAAAAAAATTTGAAATAGAAATACAGAAAATTGCACAAATTGTAAGTATTATAGAAAAAGCAAACAGCTCCATGTAGCTACCATTCAGATGGCCCTCTCATGCCTCCTATGAGATGAGTGTGGAGCTGAAGTGAGTAGTGATTAAGTATAAGAAGGCACTTACTCTCAGGGTTGGGCAAATGCAAAATGGGAACTTGCATGAACCGGAGAGGGAATGCCCCCTTAAATTTTGTCTCCTTGGTTTCTTGCTCTCCTAAATCCAGTTCAGGCCCTGACAGCCATAGACAATACATGAATAAATGACTGTGGCTGTGTTCCAATAAAACTTTATTTACAAAAACAAACAGCGGGCTAGGATTTGCCGGTGGACTTTAATTTCCTCACTTCTGATGCAGATTCTTCCTTTTGCCATGTACACCAGCTCACTAATTCTCCCTTCAGCTTCATCTGATCTGTTGTTAATCCCATTTGTTTACTTTCTTTTTCATTTCCAGAATATCTACTTGGATTTCTTTTGTGATATCTATGATATCAATATTTCCAATTTTTTAAGGATATTTTAAGATTGGCTTTTATTTTTTCAAACCATAGATGTTAAATTAAACATAGTCACTTCATGATCTGTGAATGACAATTCCAGTATTTCAAGTTTTGCTGTTCTGCTTTTGATTTTTGCTCATCGTATCTGTTTCCTTGAGTGCTTATTTTTCTTTCATCATATGCTTCTCAATATCCTTGCAAGTGTGTGTGTGTGTGTGTGTGTGTGTGTGTGTGTGTAAATAATCATTGGAGGTCTAGAATAAAGGCGTATTTATCTCAAAGTACGGTCCCTGGACCAGCAACATCAGCATCACCTGAGAATTTGTTAGAACTGTCAATTTTGGGGCCTCATCCCAGACCTGCTGAATCAAGAAGTATGCAGTCAAGGCCCAGAAATCTGTGCTTAAATAGTCCTTGTGTGATTCTGTGGCCTGTTCATTCTTGAAAATGCCTCCTTTAAGGAAGATTTTTCAGTGTTTATGTTCAGCATCTGTTCTATCTGAAATCCAGTTAATTTCATGTCTCGAGTGTGTTGGGCCTCTTAGACAATGTCAGTTTGCGTGGCTAATCTCACTGACTTGCATAGCAAATTTGCCTTGAAGTGTATCTGCTGTAGCCTCAGCGTCATGTAAGGAGAGTCTCCTATTAGACTTTGCACCTTGAGCAGACCGTGAACTCTTTTTTCTGTTTCCTTTTCTATATGCCCCCTCCAACCAAAATTCAAAATTCTCAGATGGCAAAGCCTTCAGATAAAAGGAGCATCATTGCCCCTTTTCACTGGATTCAGTTTGTTTCTTGCCTGAGTTAGACCCGGTTTCCTAGCCCTGCATTATAGAAAATGACCTCATGCAGATATTTCTAGGATTAGATTGTTTTTGTTTAAACACAAGAGCAAATAAAAAATGTAAAGACAGTTTACCTTAGTGGGAACATGACACTGATATGAAATGTTCTTAAGATGCTTACCTTGTGTTTTGAGATTTATGCCTCAAATATATACAGATTTACTTTTCAAGAAAGCACGTTGACCTTGTTAAAACCGCTCTCTTTGGATGTTGGAAGTTCTTTTGCTTCATTCATACATCACAAGTCTTTGAGAGTGATGTGGCAATCGCCTGAGACTTAAATTTAATGTTTGACAGTTTCTATTCATGTACTTATTGTGAAAAATATTCATATCGGCAGAAAGTTGATGGGTTCTATCATTCGGATGTAGACTGTTGCTATGAGGAAGTGAATTATTGACTGTTCAGTGAAAATAATGTATTTATGCAAAATATTTCTGTAAAGCAACAACTGCTTTTTTTGCTTTAAGGAACATGGTCACACAAGAGTGTAGACAGAAAGTAAGTGAAGTTAATTTAAGATCCCAAATCTCTTTATCAGGCCCTTTTTACAGATAATGTGAAAATACTGTCTTTCTATTGACAGATATTGAAATTTCATAAAGCCACAGTGATCTGTGGGAGAACTGACGACATTTAAACTTGCTGATGAATTCTAGACAAGGGCACATAGATTCTAGTGAAAGGAGACCAAGTGTAATTCCCTGCAGAAATTTGGATTAAGTTAAATCTCTCTGTGTGTTTTTAAATGACTGTTCTGTCCTTTGAGCATATTGTGTTCAGACAACAAAAATAAAATGCTGGAGGAGACTGCAAAACTCATGAGCAGTCACAATAGCAATAGGATATAGAGATGATACTACAAGAAGAAAGGACTTAAAATATCCTCTCGGAAAATTCACTAAGTTGTGATTAGAAATCAAATCGATGTGTCTTTTTATTTTTTTTAAAGATTTTATTTATTTACTTGACACACACAGAGAGAGAGAGAGAGTAAGTGCACAAGCAGGGGGAGCAGCAGAGGGAGAAGGAGAAACGGACTCCCCACTGAGCAGGGAGCCTGATGTGGGACTCGATCCCAGGACCCCGGGATCATGACCTGAGCCAAAGGCAGATGCTTAACAACTGAGCCACCCAGGCACCCCATCTATGTGTCTTTTTAAACACTAAATCACAATCTCCATCTTCAGATATTGGCTGTTAGTTATGGCAGGGGAATGAAGCACTGTCAAAAAAGCCGGTCTTGTACATAACACATCAGTGGCAAATTCTGTAAAATGAATCTATGAGTAAGCTTGTTCATTAGCTTGAGTGATATGATTTTCAGATATATCAAATGTGTTTCTTCAGTTTCTTTCTTAGCTCTACAGCTAAAATTTGGATGTCTATGATACGAATTATAGTAAAGCAGATCAAGAGCCTAAAATTCCCAGAAGGTCCTACTGCTTTAATGAGTAATTTATCTGACAAAAAAAATGGCCTTTTTCAAAGGCTCAAAAACAAGTAAGCTCACTTTCGAGATCACTGAAAAGTTCTTTGTTAGAACACATTTTCAGGACCTCAACCTGTCATTGGCCTCTTTCAGATGTTTATGTGCTTTTTTGTGCTGCTCACTGAAAATACACAAGCTGGTCTGCAGGAGAAATTGTCCAAAGGTTTTAGCTACATTTTCTGCTTAATGCCACCACATGAAACCATGCTTTCCTTTCATTTCTTATACCCTAAAGCAAATATGGTTAAGAAAGAAAAAAATTTATACCTAAAATCTTTGTCTTCCCCTATTGAATCTGTATACCTGGCCTGTTTTTGACCATTGCTCCCTTATCTTCTTCTGCCTTGAGTTGTCTTGCCTCACTGTTCCCTTAAAAAATCATAGACGAAGCACCTATTATGTGTCCAATATTGTACAAAAAATCTAGATACCCATCTCTGCCCTTGAGGAGCTCAATCTAATGGCTACAAATGAGTATGTGTTCTAGTTTTAAAATAGGGGTATGGAAAATGATTTGTGGGAATTTACATAATTGGAGTGAGAACTTCAACGTACACATTTTTTTTGAAGATTTTATTTAATTATTTGAAAGAAAGAGACAGAGAGAGAGCATGAGCAGAGGGGAGGGGTAGAGGGAGAACAGGCTCCCTGCTGAGCAGGGAGCCCGATATGGAACTCAATCCCAGGACCGTAGAATTATGACTTAAGCCGAAGGCAGACACTCAACGAACTGAGCCACCCAGGCACCCCTAAGGTAGGCATTTTTATTTGAAAAATAAATACAGAGAAATCATCAATTTAATCTATAATTTATATGTAATGAAACTCAGGCAAAGGGACACAGAATCATCTGGATGATCAGCTGGAGAGCTGGTACTGAAGAGTTCATGAGCAGTCCATCAGCATAGCTCCCAGTTAACTGGCCCAAATGTTCTCAGGTGAGCTCTGAAGCTCTTGGTGTGATGGAGAGTATGGCTAAGTAGCTCACTGAGCAAGACCCCATCTGCCCACTTCTCCTGGTGTGATAATCTGTTTGGAGGCTCTTCCAAACGCGGGCACCACAGAATGAATGTTTGGTGCATGTAAAGTGGTATCATTAACAGAATTGTGGTAACATTGTTACAACTGTAGGTTTTATATAGGTATGTATGTATGTATTTTAAGTTTTTTTATTATATTAGTCACCGTACATCATACAGGTATTTAAAATGGTTGAAGGTCAAAGGTGCTTTCAGAATATGATTGCTAAGTACCTGGAAACCTCTTTGACGCACAGTTCTTAAGCTTGCTCCTTTGTTTACGTGGAGCTGGGAGCAGTGAAAATAGCCCTGAGCAGACTGAAAAATCATACCCTGTGTGAGCTCCAGTTATTTGTCAATGACTTTAGCAGCAGTTATATTACAGCAGACTTGTTCTTACTATAAATTGAAATTACAGGAGCATAATCATACATGAGTTTTGTTTTGTTGTTGCAGTAAAACTGCTATGTTATTTAACCTTTGGAAAGAAAAGTTGAAATTGAAATGTACGTAAGGAGAGATGAATGTTTGGATCTCTGGATGTATTGCGGCTGTGCCTGACTCAATGCATTTAGGCACTTGCACTCTGTGGCCAGTACATGTAGCATATACACTTGCATGTTTGAAAAATCCAAGGCGAGTACCTAAAAAATTAACATAGTTCAAAAATATGTGAGTAACCCTGTTGAAAATTATTTAAAAATCAATAACTTCTCTATATGCCAGCAATAACCTCTTAGAAAATGTAATAAAAAACAGATTGTAGAATAAACATAGAAAATATTTTAAAAGATCTATAAATAACCTTAACAAGAAATGTGCAGGACTTATATGAAGAAAACTACAAGATATCACTGGGGGCCATAAAAAAAAAGAATGTAATGAGTGAAAATCTTTTTTCCTAGAAGGCAAACAATATAATAAAGATTTTATTTTCTCTAAAATTATTAATATAAATACAATTGCAATAAAAATTGCAACTGAACCACTCTAAAATATGTCAGTGGAAATAAGTAGAAATGGTTAAGACATTTTTTAAAAGAAGAAAAATGATGCGATAGTAAATAGATAGTAAAATATTATAATGATGATATTCAATCAATCCATATATAGGTAAAATTCAGTATGATAAAAGGCAGTTTTCTAATAATACAATATTCAATGTATGCATGGTGTTGGGACTACTGCTTGTAAATAAGAAAAATATAAAATTGATTTAGAATGCAAAAATAGCTTCATACAGTTTCTGATATAGACATGATTCACCGTGTTAATAGAATAAGAAGAGTTGTGTCAATGAAAATGAAGTTTCCATCTTTGATGGAGAAACTCTGCTGGCCATTTCTGATATTGTGAACTAGTAGAAGTTGGATTGTCTCAGTGTGTTGTTATTAACAAAAATAAAGAGATGAAAAAAGACCCAGAGTTTTTTTTTTTAAGATTTTATTTACTTATTTGACAGAGAGAGACAGCCAGCAAGAGAGGGAACACAAGCAGGGGGAGTAAGAGAGGAAGAAGCAGGCTCCCTGCGGAGGAGCCCAGTGTGGGGCTCGATCCCAGGACTCTGGGATCGCGCCCTGAGCCGAAGGCAGATGCTTAACGACTAAACCAACCAGGCGCCCCAAGACCCAGACTTTAAACAGGGCATGGGGCTTGGCAAGCAAACATGGCCCAAACTTTAGCCTCTCTACTCTCCTATTCCCCAGGACTTTGGGCCAGGAAACCTTGTGTTGTGCAGTGCACATACTGTGCATGCAGGCCTGAGAGGAGTGTAGTATTCACACAGACATGCTGGAAGGCAACCTGACATATTACATGTACGTATCTATTTTTTCCAGCTATAGAAATGTATCCCAGGGAAATGATAGGAAAAGCACAATAGGGAAAATTTTTAAATAAGCAAATTATTTATTGATAAAATGTTAAGAAATTATATACATTTGTAAAATAAAATTCTTTAAACATTTTTAACTAATGTGATATGTTAAAAAGTAGCATGTTATTAGAGTTATAATTTCCATTTCTTCCACTACAAGTCATATTAAGCATTTCTTTCTCAATATTAATTGGCAGTTTGTACTTCTCTGATTTAACTGTTTGTGTCCTTGTAACATTTTCTTTTTAGTTTCTTTCTTTCTTTCTTTCTTTCTTTCTTTCTTTCTTTCTTTCTTTCTTTCTCTTTCTTTCGGTTTTACTATTCACTGTATATGTTTAAAACTTCTTTTACATTGCGAAAATTTTATAATCAGAAAAAGCACATTCTTGAAAAAAAGAATCCCACAAAAACTACTTGAAGAAAAGTCAAGAGATTGATTTGTTCTTTGTGGAAATTTTCTTTATAATTAAAGAATGGAAATGAAGGATAGAAATATTAGCTAGGGACAAGTTTGCAATATGCCTTGAATCCCAAGCAGAGCAAATTGAACTTTGTCCTAGAGACAATAGACAACCATTAGAGAGTTTGAGTTGGAACACGGAGTGAGATAAATGCAGTGTTTTAAGTATCATTTACTTCATAAAGGAAAATAGTAAGGAGCTGACTCATAACTCTGTCCCATCTCCTGTCACCATGTGGTGACCCGCTGTTTTCTCTTAAAGTTCTCCTTTCCATTGGTATTTTCCTGGTGTGAAAAAAGATGAGGTATAATGAAGACTATTAGGAATTTTGTTGCAAGGTGAGGATATTAAAATGAGAAACACTTTTCAAAAACAAGTGATGAGGAGAGGTGTTAGAATAATTTAAAATGAGATAGGTCAAACCCTACTAAAATACAGTTTGAAGAGTAATTGGGATGAGCAGCTGAAATTAGATGGCTTTTGGTTTTTTTCTTTCTCTAATTTCTGTGATTAACCTGATATTACAAAAGGATTATGTCTTTCTTATAAAAATGGTATAAATTTGAAATAGCCATAACTAGCCTTTAGTTTCTGATCTTGATTTTTTTATTTTTGATCCAAGAATAAATAAAGCATGGGGAGAAGCCTTAATAACCTACTGTCCCACTTTACTTTTTCTGTTTGCAGCCCTAAAGTTGGAGGTGTTAGACATTTCGTTGTCCAACAGCACTTCATTAACCAACTCCTCTAGGAGAGAGCATTCTCTGAGATGCTGCTATTCCTGGTCTCCTTGCCAAGACCTTGATTGCCTCTGTGTATTCCTGACATTGCAATCCCCTCTGGGAAGCTGCTTGCAAATCATCAGAGACATACTATTAAGGGAGTTATGGTACTGACCTGAGAAAGGGGAACAAGTTGAACAATGGGGAAAGAGGTAAATCCATTATTCTCCAGGAAAACAGTGGAGAGAATGGTACATTTTTCCTTGCTCCTAAAGTAAAAGAGAATTTTTCAAAATTTGGAGGAGGCAATGATTCAGAACAGGAACATCTGAAGTCTAAAACCAGGAACGGTACAGGAACCATGATCTCAGCTTTGGGCAAAGGTTTTCTTTTGGGTTTTGGATGTTTGGAGGCTCCCTTGGCTTTGGGGTTGGGTATGGAGGAACTTTGTTTAAGGGACAACTTGGTCACCAGTGCAAAAAGTGTGGGGAACCCACTGCTTCAGACTTGCTCTGGTGAGAAAGTTAAGAGGCCTTTGAGGTCTCATTGAACCTTCTCTGGTCTAGTAATGAGTATAGATCCTGATCCCTGAAGAAATCAAGTGGCTGCCTGTGTTTCTGGGACTTGAGGACAAGAGATATTGGGGGGACGGTAAGGGCACTCCAACACCCTCTTTTTATTATTTATTTCTGGAATCAAATGTTGATGATAGACATGCTTGCTTAATATACTACTAGCAAGAAATTATTCAGACAATATCGAGCACAGCATTTAAATGTTCACTATTATTAGATATTGTAAAGGACCTAAAAACTCCATGATTTTTTTTCTTGAATAACGTATTTTTCTTACTTACTTGCTTTCACAGCTTCATTTCTTGAGTCACCTGAGATCTCTAGTTTTATTTCCAAGGCTCCTATTCACTTTTCAAATAATTTCTCTTTGATCACCATCTCTACCACTTCACTGGAACTACTTTTGTCAATAATTTCTGTGTCTCCAAGTCCAAGAACGTCTTATGCATTTATCTTATTTGAACTGTTAGTGGCATCGCATACAAATGAATACTCCTTCTTGAAACATGTATTCTTTTTTGGGGGGGAGATGTCTTAAATCTTAGTTTTCCTCCCATCTCATTATTTATTTTCAGCGTTGTTTTCCTTCCATCCCTATTTTCTACAGTTTGGCCGGCCTCAAGGTTTTGTATCCTATATAAGATCTAATTCAGTTTATTTCATCTAGTTTCATGTCTCTAAGAATAATTAAGATAACATGAGGGATCAGATTATAAAATCAGGTTTAAAAGAATCAAATATCTTACTATCAACATTTACTCATAATTTCAAGGGTGCAGGTAATTGTGAGGCATAGGAAAAGCAGAAAGAGGTCAGGGACTGACAACACAACTCTCCAGGACAACAGTTGGAAATGCTCTGGTTTAGATTTAGCATATGAGATATTGAAGTGGTATATGTACATATTTTATGTATGTGAAAAGAAGATATTTTGGTCTTGAAGCATTTCCATTTTATGCGTAGATGTTTATATAAATTACAATGTATTTTCTAGAAAGCCATTCTCCATGAGTCTAATTTTGTTTGCCTTAAGAAGTTCTAGATAAAACAGATATATCCTGATCAAACATTTCATAGACAGGTACTCTCTTAGTAGCAAATAATGTATTTGTCAGGAGTGTTATGGTAAACATGTTTATAAGAAGATTTGCTAGGGAACCTCCTGCTTATTGCAAACATGCTGCTAATCCATTCCTCCCAAATTGATGTTGTATGTTGATAGTGATGTGGATGTGAATATGTCGATACCTCCCAAATTTAAATCTCTCTTTACCCAATGTCATACTTATATTGTCTATTATGTACTAGGCACTATCCTAGGTGCTGGATTTTCAAACCAAATTAAGACACAGTCTAGACTCTCATTTGCTCCTCATGAATGTGGTTGTATGAGAGATTACAGTACAAAATAAGGCGTTAAACCAAGATTCTGAGGATGTATCTCCAACTCATGGCTATACTCTGAGCATAAAAACTACTCCATCTGGGAGAGGCAACTGCTTTCTATAAGAGGTCCAGTGGATTCATATGTTTAAATTAGGTAAGTTATTTTACTGTCTCTTTTTTTTTTCGAAGTTGCTTTATGTCTCACTATTTTTACATGAATAGACTTGAATGTTTTCTTATATTCCATAGTTAGTTACAACTAGAACCATGGGGTAGAAAAGAAATTCAATGAATTTATCACGAATGAAACGTCACAATACTGCTTTCCCGTACTAAATTGTAAGACCATAAAATTAGAGAATATTTTCTTTGATTATTTAATCTTCAAGAGTACTAGCACAGTGTTACAAAGAGTAGATAAATGTTTCTAGATGTTCAGTCTTTAAGCCATGAGAACATGACTATCCAGGCTCCAATTTTTCATTGTTCCTCTTGCCACTCATGTTTTTACTGTTCTCTTTACACAGATAGATTTTATGGCATATTAGCATAATTTTTTCCTTGAATACATTCCTAATAATGCTCTTCTTTTTTTCTATTCATCTGGAAAACCCTCAAACTGGTTAAATCCAACTAATTCACTCCACTGAGGCCTTGTATTAATCAGTTTTTAAATTTTTCAGTGTTTTATGATACTTAAACTTTTGGGGGCCTTCACAGACCCAGGAGGAACTGCCTTTTGCAATGTTAGCTAATTCCTAGAGATCGCGCCTGTCACCACACCTTTCATATGTAAACCAAGCAGTTCAAAGCCAATATTACCAACCACCTCTTATTTATTTATTTATTTATTTATTTATTTATTTATTTATTTATTATCAAACTGTT
>NW_024423453.1:57028204-57082252 GCF_017311325.1 Ursus maritimus
GATGATCCAGGACAGGGCTCCTGGGTGGCTCAGTCGTTAAACGTCTGCCTTCGGCTCGGTTCATGATCCCAGGGTCGTGGGATCCAGCCCCGCATCGGGCTCCCCGCTCAGCAGGAAGCCTGCTTTTCCCTCTCTCACTCCCCCTGCTTGTGTTCCCTCTCTCACTGCCTCTCTCTCTCTGTCAAATAAATATGTAAAAGCTTTAAAAAAATTATCTATCTATCATCTATCATCTATCTATCTATCTATCATCTATCTATCATCTATCATCTATCTATCTATCTATCTATCTATCATCTATCTATCTATCTATATCTACTCTGCCTCATTCATTCTTTCCTGTGAAAACCCCAATGAAGGCTCTGGTCTATGCCTTCCCCTCACTTTTACTGCCTCCTGAATGACTTTGGAGTTCCCCATGTACCCCTGCATGGTGTAGCGTGTCACCTTTCTCTTGGAAACTGGGACTTATAAAACTTCTTTCAATGGCATTGACCTTCACTGTGTCCTTGCTCAGTTACCTCTATAAATTAGGTCTCAGATATAATCAACAAAAGCTTTCACACATATCTATCAAAATAATTTTTGAAAATATAACTAGACATCAACTTGCTAATGTTTCCAACAGGAAATTTTATATAATATATATATATATTTATATTTATATTTATATTTATATTTATATATATATATATATATATATATTGCTCTGGCCTCTTCACAGTTCCTTCAAACATGCCCACACTTTTCTCCATAAACACCAGTGATATCTCTTACTTTTATCTTTGCCTCGACAATTTTTCTCCTATATCCGTGAGGCTCACTGTCTCCTATCCTTCAGGTCGCTGCCTAAATATTGCCAGTGACTGAAGCATCCCCTGAACACCGTATATAAAAGAGCATGCCAACTCCAGCAGCTTGTATACACCTTGTTTTATATTTGTCCATAGGATTTAAAATTATTTTACTTATTTTACCTTTTTATTTGTTGAGCATCCTGTCTTTCCTCCACTAGGTCAATCTTCTCTAAAATTTAAGTTCTATAAAGTTTGGGAATTTTGTTTTACTAATGATATCCTAGTACCTAGGAGAGTGCCTGGTACATGGTGGGAATCCCATGAGTGTTTGTTGAAACAAATGCATCTTTTTTAATTTAGCGAAATAATAGAAAAAAATTCTTGGTGAAATAAAGATGGTGGAAAAAGAAATGATTAGAAATCTGACACGGGCCACCTGGGTGGCGCAGTTATTAAGCGTCTGCCTTCAGCTCAGGGCGTGATCCCAGTGTTCTGGGATCAAGCCCGGCATCAGGCTCGTCCGCTGGGAGCCTGCTTCTTCCTCTCCCACTCCCCCTGCTTGTGTTCCCTCTCTCGCTGGCTGTCTCTCTCTCTCTGTCAAATAAATAAATAAAATCTTTAAAAAAAAAAAAAAAGAAATCTGACAGTAAAACCAATTTAGCTCTGATGGGAGGAATTTCATCCAGTTATAATCTTTTCTCTTTGAATTAAGACTTCTGATATACTTCATGTCCTTTTCCTTTTGGTGGTCTGATTGCAAGTCAAGAATCATACATTTGAGATTATAAATAATAAAATGCAAATATGAGTCTTACATATTTTAAAATCCATTTACTTTTCAGTTCCTTATGTAAATAGAGGAAACTATAGCTTTGGTTATTGATCTTAATATGAGGTTTTCTTACAAAGGTTCAAAAAATGATTATAATTGCAGTAGATTAAAAGTCTAAAGCCAAGATTTGAGCACAAGTACTTGTAGTGTAGTCCTAAACTCAATGTATTAACTTGATACATATAACCACACTAATTTTGGTGTGAAATAAATTAGTCCTTAGTTATAAAATTAAGGATAATTAAATTTTGTACCAGTTAAGGTTAGATTGTTTGAAAATAAGCATCCGAATAGCATTAACATTATTGTTTTTAATTCTAAGACTCTCTTTACAAGTGGCTTTGGATGTATATACAAACTAAGGAACAGACTATTGCCTCGCAGCATTTATTAAATGAGTGCACTATTACCTTCCTGAAGGATCTGAGTGGTTCAATATGTTACACATTTCATCCTCTCAGGAAAATGTTTCTTTACTTCCAAGTTATAATTGACTTATTCTCTAATGATAGTTTACACTGCAAAATAAGCTAATCTTCCCAAATCCTCATCTCCAGTGGTGATGAGAAAGATAAATTTAAATATTAATTTAAAAACAGCATTCTATTTGTAACTTAATTATTATTACTTTATTTATTTATTTTGCCACAGGTTTATTTGTGTTTTAGGAGAAAAAGAAAATTCTTTTGCTCCAGCATTTGGTGAAAGTAAGAAGTTCATTATATGGCCAATGATGGTTGATAAGTTGACAGCTTTGGAACAGTCCCAGAATATCTGTCACATTGTCACCACAGATAAGTTCTGTTTAACAAGCCCCTCTAGCACAGGTTAAACTATTCGATTATTCCTAAAGTGTTTGACCTCTTTCCTTGTACCCTGCAGGGGAAAACATTAACATTTAACCAACAGTGAGGAATCCTTGCTGAGGGTGAAAATATTCTTTTTTCCCCAGCTAGTTGTCTGTTCAGCTGACTCATGGTTGAAATATTCTAGTTTAGATTTATTAGCTGTGAAGAGGGAATAATTATTTTTCCTTGATTCCATGCTTTCCTGTGCTTCATAAATTCCTGGTAAAGGCTATTAAATATATTTTTATATTTTCTCTAAAGAGTAAAAAAAGATCTTCAGTGTCTGATCTGTGAAATATCGTCAATTGCAATTACTTCAGTGGTTTATTATTTTATCCCAATATGTGAAATATAGTATAAGTTCACAGGAATATATGAAAATATATATTATAGTTAAAGAAAAGTAATAAACACCCACATACTCACCACCTAGGCCACAAAATAGACATCATAGTATATCTATATCTATCTATATAAAATATGTATATGTCTACATACATATTTGTATACTCTACTTTTAACCTTTATCCGTGTATAATTTTATGTGTTCCTAAAACAAAGTAGAGCTGGATTTATGTTTTTAAATATTACCTAAATTTTTTTTTCTTTAACTTTCAGGACATTTACCTTTTTAAAAAACTTTTTAAATTTTAAATTTTTATGTTTTGTTTTAGGAAAGAATTTGAGGGGAAGACACAGATATTTCCCATATATATCCTGCTCCCACAAATGCATAGCCTGCCCCATTATCAACATGCCCACCAGAAGGGTACATTTGTTACAATTGATGAACCTATACTGACACATCACTATCACCCAAAGTCCATAGTTTACAGTATGGTTTGTTCTTGGTGTTGTATACTCGGTGGGTTTGGACAAATGTATAATGACATGTATTCATGTATTCACAGAGTATTTTCACTGTCCTAAAAATCCTCTATCCTCTGCCTATTCATTTCTCTCTCCATATAATGTCTGGCAACCATTGATCTTTGTACTGTCTCCATAGTTTTGTTTTTTTCTAGAATGTTATATAGTTGGAATTGTATAGTATGTAGCCTTTTTTGGATTGACTTTTTTACTTAGTAATATGCATTTAAGGTTCCTCCATGTCTTTCCATGGCTTGACAGCTCATTTCTTTTTAGCTCTGAATAATATTCTATTATTTGAATGTGCCACAGTTTATCCGTTTACCTATTGAAGGAGGTCTTGGTTGCTTCCAGGCATTGGCAATTATGAATGAAGCTGCTATAAACATTAGTGTGCAGAGGCTTTTTGTTGACATATGTTTTCAACTCCTTTGGGTAAATACTAAGGCATTGATTGCTGTATCACAGGATAAGAGTATGTTTAGTTTTGTAGGAAACCACCAAACTGTCTTCCAGAATGGCCACCATTTTGCATTCCTACCAACAATGAATGAGAGCTTCTGTTGCTCCACACACTTGCCAACATTTGATGTTTTCAGTGTTTGGGATTTTAGCCATTCTAATAGGTATGTAGTGGTATCTCATTATTGTTTAACTTACATTTCCCTGATGATTTATGATGTGGAGCATATTTTCATGTGCTTATTTTCCATCTGCATATCTTCTTTGTAAATTTCCTGTTTGGGTCTTAGAGAATTTTTTAATGTGCTGTATTTTCTTATTCCTCAGTTTTAAGACTTTTTTGCATATTTAGGATAACAGTCCTTTATCAAATGTATCTTATACAAATATTTTTTCACAGTCTGTGGTTTGTCTTCTCATTTTCTTGACATTCTCTTTCGTAGAGCAGAAATTTTAACTTTAATGAAGTCTAGCTTATCAATTATTTCTCTCATGGATCATGCCTTGGTTGTTGCATCTAAAAATTCTTGCCATATCTAAGGTCATCTAGATTTGCTTCTATATTATCTTCTAGGAGTTTTATAGTTTTGCATTTCACATTTAGGTCTGTGATTTACTTTATTTTTTGTGAAGGGTGAAAATTCTGTATCTATATTCATTTCTCTCTCTCTCTCTCTCTCTCTCTCTCTCTCTCTTTTGCTTGTGGATGTCCAGTTGTTCCAGAATCTTTGGTTAAAAATAGTTTTTGCTCTATTGTCTTTGCTTCTTTGTCAAAAATCACTTGAACTTATATATGTGGGTATTTTTCTGGGATCAATGTTCTGTTCCATTGATATATTTGTCTTTTTTTTTTTTTTAATAATACCACATTTTCTTGAGTAGTATAGCTTTATAGTAAATCTTGAAGTCTGGTAATTTCAGTCCTCCACTTTCATTATTCTCCTTCAATGTTGTGTTGGCTACTCTGGGTTTTTTGACTCCTCATCTAAATTTAAGAATCAGTTTGTCAATATCCACAAAAAACTTGCCAGAATTTTTATTGGAATTTCATTGCATCTATACACCAAGTTGGAAAGAATGTACATCTTGACAATATTGGGTCTTCCTATCCATGATATGGAATAGCTTTCCATTGATGTAGTTCTTTGACTTCATTAACCAGAATTTTGTAGTTTTTCTCATGTAGATTATATATACAAATAGATTTATAACTATTATAATTTATATTATATTATAATTTATCATGTAGCTTATATAGATGTAATAATAATTTATAACTAAGTATTGTAATCTATAATATAAGTGTTAATGTGAATAGTATTGTGTTTTTAGCTTCTCGCTCCCTTTGTTCTTTGCTGGTATATAGGAAAGTGATTGACTTTTATATATTAACCTTATATCCTGAAAACTTTGTATAATTGCTTATTCCAGGAGTTTTCTGTCAATTTTCTACATTAATGATGATGTCATCTACAAATAAAGACTGTTGGTTCTTGCTTCCAATCTGTATACGTTTTATTTATTTTTCTTGTCTTATGGCACTACTATGCACTTTTAGTATGATGATGAAAAAGATTGGTGGGGAGGATATCTTTGTTCCTGATCTAATTGGAAAACCTTGAGTTTCTCAACATTAAGTATAATGTTAGCTCTAGGTTGTTGTTGTTGTTTTTAATAGATATTCTTTATTAAGTTGAGGTTTCCTTCTGTTCCTAGTTTACTGAGAGATTTTCTAGAATGGGCTTTGGATTTTCTCAAATATTTTTTCTGAATCTATTGATATTATCATGTGATTTTTCTTGAGTTGAACCGGCCTTGCATATAGTCCTAGGAATTGGTCTCGGTCTTTCAGCGAGCCTATGCCTCTGAACGGTGAGCTTCACAAGCGTTTCTCAGTTTCTAGCTTCCCTCTTAATTGGGACAGAATAGCTAGAGTGGGCTGGAGTTGGCTATTTCTTTTTTCTCATGTGGAAGAGTCTAGAGCCAATTGGAATTGGGTGTTTCCCTTTCCTCAAGTCAGTTAGGCTCTGATAATACCCCTCATAGGTTAGTCTCTGGTTAACTCGTTTCACCTGAGGGCTGGCCTTTTTAAAGAGAAGAGCACTATGGTTTTTTTTCAAAATGGTTCCTTTTCTCTTTTCCCTGTCAGAAGCAAGAGGGGATTTTTCTCTAATACTTACTGTGAAAACCTGGTCAAGTTCCTGGAAGTAAATCTCGAAATATTGTGACTGGGACTCCCTGGAGTTTTTCTCTCTCAGAGTTTGTTCACAAGGGTCTCCACCAGTTTATTAATTACAGTTCAGGTTGTTCTACCCTGACACCAGTTCCTGCAACAGTTTCTGCTTGTGAGTCTCTGCTCAGGTAAGCCATGATTCCCTTTATTTACCTGTGTGTCTCTATAATTCAGGGGCAGTGTTTTCTCTTGTGCCCTGCCCTTCTCACAGATTCAAGAGGAGCTGGTTTTTCAATCTGTTTGGCTTTTTTTGCATGTTGATAGAACAGTGTAGTGACTTGCAAGCTTCTTACATGTGGAACTGAAAATTGGAAGTCATTCCGTTTATTTTTACTTTAATTACTAATATATTTTAATGCCTTCCTATTTATGTAGTTTATACTTTTTTTCATCCCATCTTTACCATCATTCTTTTTGTTCCTTTCCTTCACTGTTTGGAGCTAGCAGATTTTTTCTCATTCTATCTTGAATATTTTTTTGCACTTTGTCAACATATTTTGCGTTTTGTAAACATTATTGCTGGATATTGAATTCATGATTAATAGTTTTGGTTTTTTTTCTCAGCATGGCCAGGAGAAATCAACTGTCGATATTTTAGAGAAGTTAGCTGTCAGTTCATTGTCAGTCTTTTGAAAACCATGTTTTCTCCCCGGCTACTTATTACATCTTTTGATGGTCATAGCTGTTTTATGATTTCACAATGACATGTCTACATGAAGAGTTTATTTACTCCGGTTTCAGATCTCTTGGGCTCATTAAATATGCTTACTGGAGTTCCTCACCAATTCTAAAATATTCTCAGCTGTTCCTTTTTAAAACGTTGCCTCCACGTATTTTCTCTATCCTCACATTCTGGGATTTTGAATGGATATGTGTTAAACATTTTCATTCTAATTTTCCTGACTCTTAAATTCATTTTCATATTGTTCTTTGCTTTCTATCTGCACTCATAATTTCTGCAGTTTTATATTTTAATAATGTTTTCATGTCTAGTCTGCTCTCTAAAGCATGTATCACTATTCTAATTATATATTTCAATCAGTATTTCAATTACACATTTTCATTTCTAGAAGTATGGTTTTGTTATTTTTTAAAAATTTGCTATTGCTGAAAACTCTTCTTTGTTTTAAAATATAATAAAATTCTTATGTGTCTGTCTGTTGGTCTTGATATATGAAGTTTTTGGGGGTCTGAATTTTCTTTCTGGTTTTAGTTGGCTTTCACTGATATTGTGGTGTTTCCTTCTGGTACTTGCTACAGAACCACCAGGGTGTGTGTGTGTGTGTGTGTGTGTGTGTCAGTGTGGACAGAGAGATTTTAAAGAATTGGCTCATGTGATTATGGAGGCTGGGAAGCTCCAAAATCTTGTCTAAACTTCAGAAATAGTAGATGTAAAACTGCTGGGTCACTGAAATAATAAAAGTTTATTGTACACACACACACACACACCCCAGCTTGTGAACTGGTAGCACTCACACTGAATGTCGAATGAGGCAGAGACATGCTGTTACTGAAGCGGCAGTTGATATAATGAGGAGGCAGTGGCTGTTTATTCTTCACAGGGATTGGCTGTATCTTTGGAGTTTTCCTAGTGACAAGGATTGGCTAGAAGTGGTTACCTCATATCCGTTTTGGAGAACAGTTAACATTTTTTTCATGAGTTTTAGAGGCATTAACAAGAAGTGGCCCAAGTTGTTTTACTTGTTTTGTAAAGTAAGCTAAATTAAATTGTGTTTGTATTAATTAAACTGGTTTGTCTGCTCAGGGAATTTCAGGTCTGGTGTCCATTTGTGTTTGATTGTAACAATCTTCAGTTGGTGACCTGGGGCCATGGGAAAGCTGATGGTGTAATTCTAAACTGAGTCTAAACACCTGAGAACCAGGAGAGCCGTTGGTGTAAGCTCGAGGCTTAAGACTCACCATCTTGAGACCCAAAGAGACTCAGGTGTCAGTTTGAGTCCAGAAGCAGGAAAGGATCAGTGTCCCAGATCAGTCTGGCTGGAGGAAGTGCCTCTCAGTGGCGGGAAGGTCAGGCACTTTTTTCTGTTTCCGCCTTGAACCAATTGCTTGAATGCCACCGCGTTAGAAAGGATAATCTACCTTATTCGGTCTATCAATTCAAATGTTAATCTCTTCCCAAAGCCCTAACCTCACGACACACACTCCCAATAACGTTTGACCAATACCTGGGCAGGACACCCTGTGAGCCAGTCAAGTTGACACATAAAATATGCCATCACACCCATGTATTTAATCGTCTTTGGCAATAAGGTACACAGTTTCCTTGGAACTTGATCTGTCGAAATTCTTTGAAATCTGGGATGAAGGTGGAATATCTAGAAAATATTACCAATCCAGAAACAGTTGGAGCATAATTCTTAAACATTTTTAGGCAACTCAGACAATACGAATTAGTTTGAAAACCCACGTATTGGATGGCTGTGGTTTCAGATTGTTGAGGAAGCTCCAAGACTGACAATTTACCTGTAGGTGTTTACGGGAAGTCTGTTACTTTATCTTTGTAGACCTTCTCTTGGAGGAGGGTGGTGGCTATGTTTATTTTTCTGTCTTTCGATGGTAAATTCGCTGGGATTTGGAAAATGCTCAGAAGCGTAAGAGCAGCTTCAGCTATTCCCCTTCTCTCTCTGGGTGTCTTTATTCATCCCTGTCTTGACTTTCTCATTGTACTGCCTTCTCATGTTGTTGCGGAAAAATAAAAATCAGACTGGAAAATAAAAATCAGACCGGCGAGAGAGCAAGTGACACTCGGAGATGTAGGAGAACTCAGGTTTATTTTACGCCGGCGGAGCCAGATGAGCTCGTCCTCCAAATTCTGGGCCCCAGGCAGTGGGGTTACAGGGCCTTTATAGGGGACTTCAGGAGTCAGGCTCCAAGGGCTCTGCTGACTGCTGGTAGGTGGGTTTGAACTGGGGGCGTGGGGGCTGCTTCAGGCGGGAACAGTAGTGCAGGGAGCCTGTGGCGGGAAGCCTGTTTACAGAAGCAGAAATGGCTGGTTATCTCTTGCTCCCAGTAGGGCTTCTGGTTATCTCTAGCTTATTGTTAGTAACTTTCCATCTTCTGGGGCCTCCTGGCCTGGGCCTGTTCTGGGTAATTTTCCTCTTCAACGTAACTGTTTATGCTTTTTTCTTTTCTTTTTCTTTTTTTAAAATAATTTGATCCCATACTTTTTTGTTATTTTCACGGGCACATTAAATCTTATGTTGCTAGATGTAAGAGCATTAAGAGGTATAAACTTCCAGTTATAAAGTAAATAAGTCATGCAGATGAAAAGTACAGCATGGGGAATATAGTCAATAATATTATAACATTATATGGTGACAGGTGGTAACTACACTTACTGTATAATGTATGGACTTGTCAAATCACTGTCGTACACCTGAAACTAATATAATATATGTCAACTGAACTTAAATGACAAAAATTTTAAAAAATATTATATCGCTAGAAATGAAACTGTTTATAACTAATTTTGAATATTCTACTTACCTTTGATCTGTTCATTACTTAGGATGTCCTAACATAGCCAATATATTTTGAGAGTTTATTTTACAAACCCAAATTGTAGAGTCTGAAGTTCTGAATTCATCCTTTAGTGATATTAACATTAAAAATGAAGGAAAAGGAAAACTCCATGAGTTCATGAATCAGAAATTTTACACCTCCTTTTGAAGGTTCTGTGATCTTTTCCAATAAGCAAAAAAGATGTAATTAATTTCATATTGTCGATAAGTAAAGAAGAGAGCCATGAGATGTGTGATACATAGAAGCAAAAATTTTTAAAGGAAATCCAAATGGATTTTAAAAATATAACAGTGGCTTGCCTAAATAGGAAGGGCCTCATTCAAAGCTCGAGGGGAATGTTTACCAAATTTGTCAACTCAAGGTAGGGCACAAAATCTGTTCACTTGTTCTGTTTTTGAGACTTCTCTTTATCAATATCCGAAGGGGTTTTCTTAGAAGCTATTATTTGGACTCTGAAACCACAGGTAGATGAAAAGCGAATAGGTACTGCTCTGTTAAGCAATGCACACCTGTACAGCACCGTGGATATAAATAACGTGTGTGTTTGGCTACAATGCAGTTTAAGTCTTTAATTCTAGTCCCTGTAAAAAGTGTATTGTGCAAGTCCTAAATAAGCATTTTAATCAGGTAAATCCTGTTACCCTGCATCCGTCTTCCTTTTCAGGCCAGTTCTGTGCCATTCTCTGTCTTCTTTGAAGATGGCTGATGTGGGCCCTAGTTCAATTTGTGCTTTCTGGTTTTTTTTGTTTGTAAAGATTTTATTTATTTGATAGAGAAACAGCGAGAGAGGGAACACAAGCAGGGGGAGTGGGAGAGGAAGAAGCAGGCTCCCAGCGGAGGAGCCCGATGCGGGGCTCGATCCCAGAACGCTGGGATCACGCCCTGAGCCAAAGGCAGACGCTTAACTGACTGAGCCACCCCAGGCACCCCTGTACTTTCTGTTTTGTTGCTTTGTTTTCATTAAGACTGGCATTTATTTAAGAAGAATCTGGGGGACTCTCTGCAGTTGCTTCAAGTTGGGGCTTTGAAATACCAATGATGGTGAACTGATTTTTATAAGTTTACCTCTTCTGATCATTTATCCACAGATCCCTAGGACAAATCTCACACAGTTCACTCTTTTTTTTTTTTTTTGTCACTGAGCCTTCTCTGATTGCATGCTACTATTGAGGAATACATTTTCCTCTGCTGATTCAGAAGGTTGTCACTGGTTTCTTGCATTTCCAGAACTTTTAGGTTGAAAATAACCTTATAATGAATCTTTCCTTATGGGGCGGAGGGAAGCTTTGACAGTGTTTCTTTCCTTTTTTGAGTATGCCATTCTTTGAAAAGATAAATTTGTTTATTCGATTTCCAAGTGAGAGTCATTCTTCTCTTGCCTGAAAAATACAGAATGACTGAAATTTTCTATTCAGGAACTCTTTTTCTTTTAATTTTAATTCTACTGTAATTAACATACAGTATTGTATTAGTTTCAGATCTATAATACAGGGATTCAACAGTTCCATATATTACTCTGTGCTCATCAAGGTAGATGTACTCTTTTTTTTTTTTTTTTAAGGATTTTATTTATTTATTTGACAGAGAGAGAGACAGCCAGCAAGAGAGGGAACACAAGCAGGGGGATTGGGAGAGGAAGAAGCAGGCTCCTAGTGGAGGAGCCTGATGTGGGGCTTGATCCCAGAACGCCGGGATCACGCCCTGAGCCGAAGGCAGACACTTAACGACTGAGCCACCCAGGCGCCCCAAGGTAGATGTACTCTTAATCCCCATCTCCTATTTCATCCCACCTCTTCTCTGGTAACCTTCAGTTTGTTCGCTATAGTTAAGAGTCAGTTTTTTAATTTGTCTCTCTCTTATTTTGTTTTTTCCTTTCTTCATTTGTTAGTTTCTTAAATTCCACATATGAGTAAAATCATGGTATTTGTCTTTCTCTGACTTATTTTGCTTAGCATTATACTCTCTAGCTCCATCTACATCTTTGCAAATGGCACGATTTCATTCTTTTTTATAGCTGAGTAATATTTTGTTGTGTATATATGTATATATACCACATCTTCTTTATCAGTTCATCTATCAGTGGACACTTGAGTTGCTTCCATAATTTCGTTATTGTAAATAATGCTGCAATAATCATAGGGGTGCATATATCCCTTTAAATGAGTGTTTTTTGTATTCTTTGGATAAATACCCAGTAGTGTAATAACTGGATCATAAGAGAGTTCAATTTTTAATTTTTTGAGGAATCTTCATACTCTTTTCCAGAGGGGCTATACCAGTTTCATTCCCACCAACCATGCACGAGTTTCTTTTTCTCCATATCCTTAAAACACTTGTTTCTTGAGTTTTTGATTTTAGCCATTCTGACAGGTATGAGGTGATATCTCATTGTAGTTTTGATTTGCTTTTCCCTGGTGACGAGTTTATGCAGTAACTCTTTAAATAAATCGGTATTAAGCCATTGAACATCTTCATCTAAAAACTAGTGGCATGTAATGTGAAAACATGATTTTTTTTTCTGGTCTACTGAGGGTGTTTGATGGGTGTTTGGATTCAAGAATACCATATAATCATCCCAGCTTTTCTATGGCCCGAACCTTAGCAGCAACCACTCTGAATTCACCCTAAATCACACCATGAAGTGGCTAAGTGGAACGCCTGCACTTTTGTTCTTTTACCATGTCTACCTTACCAGAGTTCTTCACTGCTAATAACAGAAACTCTCACTAGCTAAGCAGGAAATGCAATTATTGTGAGAGTTGTGAACAGCTCTTAGGTCAGTAGGAAGGCTGGAGAAAACCAGAAAATTTTCAGGACTGTCGTCATGTTTACGCCACACACACAGCTGAGATTGGGCTGTTGCTGCTATTCTCACTTCCACTGAATATTCAGTTTTGCGACGCTGACCTTTCACCTTTGTTTTATTGCCATGAGTTACCTCCCAAAGTCCTGCCCCTAAGGAAGATGGAATTTTATGAGGAAGGTGTAACTTTAACATGTGTAGCATTTAAGGGAAACTTGAAATAAAATATACCAAATAATGAAATATATGTTTGGATTACATGAGAGATCAAGAAGAGATACATTATGGTTAAATTATCATTGCGGCAAATTCATGAAACAGATTCAATGATGGCTTTGGTTATATATATAGTTGATACCATGTTGCCTGCTTATCAGCTTCTTTTAAATCTGAATTAACGAAGCACTGTGACCTCAATTATAATAAAATTTGTCACTTTTGCCAGAATGACAGTACTATTGCAGTTTTCATTATAAATCCTTTTTTTCCCTGTGGATTTATATCCTATGATGTTAATTTGTATGAAGATGAAAGTTGGCATTAAAAGTGGTTCGATTCATATGAAAATTTATTTCTAAAAATTGTTTAAATCAGTATTTGCCACAGAGCAATCAACTAAACCATAATTCATCTAAAAAACTCACTACTCTTCCAACTAAAACAGAAATTTATTCCAAACAATAAAACTTTACCAGCAGGTAGCCTTTCCTTCAGGATAGTTTCTATTGGCATTTAAAAGTATTAATGCAATAGTTATTTTATACTGAAGCACAATTGCTTCTAAATAGATCTGCCTATGAAAAACTTTTCCCGATTATTATTCCAGAAATGAACAAACCAATTCCTTATTCTTATTTACTCTTTATTTTTTTAGGCAACACTTCTGTAATATATTTAGAAAAGTATTTATAAATAATTCTAATAATAATATTTATAAGATTACTCTGCTACAAAGTGGAGAGTGTTTACTTCTTTAGGTTTAATTGGCATGTAACATTACGTAAGCTTAAGGAGTACTACATATTGATTTGATGTATTTCTATTGAAGTATGATTGTCATTGTAATGTTAACTAACCCATCTGTCATGTCACATAATTATTTCTTCTAGTGGTGGGAAAAATTAAGATCTATTCTCTTAGCAAATTTAATATTTGTAAGAGTTTTATTGTCTACAGTCACTGTACTGTGTTTCAGATACCCAAGACTTACTTAGCTACTTAGTTGTGACCACGTACACTTAAAACCATCTCTCTTACTCCCCCACTCCCTAGCCCCTGGTAACCACCATTTCACTCTCTGGTTTTTTTAATTTGTTTCTTTTTAGATTCCACGTATAAGAATATCATACAGTGTTTGTTTTTCTTTGTCTGACTTATCTCATTAGCATAATGTCCTTAAGTTCCATCCACGATTTTGCAAAAGCAGGATATACTTTTTTCCCATGGCTAAGTAGCATTCCATTTGTGTATGTTTGTGTGAGCATGTGTGTATATATCTAGGAATGAATAAAGAAGATATGGCATACATATGTGTGCCCGTGTGTGTGTGTGTGCGCCATATCTTCTTTATTCACTCATCCATTGATGGACACTTAGGTTGTTTTTCTGCCTTGGCTATTGTGAATAATGCCATGATAAACATTTGAGTGCATATATCTCTTTGATAACCTGTTTTTATTTCCTTTGGATATATACCCAGAAGTGGGATCACTGGATTGTATGGTAGTACTATTTTAATTTTTTTTTTTTTTTTTTTGAGGCATCTCCATACTGCTTTCCATAGTGGCTGAACCAGTTTACAACTCCACTAAGTATACAAAAGTTCCTTTTTCTCCCCCATATCCTTAACAATACTTGTTATCTTGTCTTTTTGATAATAGCCATTCTAACAAGTATGAGGTAATATCTTGTAGTTTTGATTTATGTTTCCCTCATGATTAGCGATATTAAGCAACCTTTTTTTTATCTGTCATCTATCTGTCATCTATCAACATCTATCTATCTATCTATCTATCTCTATCATCTACCTACCTACCCTCCTACCTACCTACCTATATAGCACACTTCAGTTCTCTATTTAGAAGCCATAAACAAGCCAAGAAAATCAGTTGTTTAAAAAAAAAGTTTCGACAGAGTATAAATATGTTTATTGGCCCTGTTTTTTAATTTAAAATACAGACAATCTACATCAGTTTCTTAAAGATAGCAGATAGGTGTTGCTTTTCTTTATAATTTCTTTAAAGATTTTATTTGCATATTTGAGACAGAGCGAGCAAGAGAGAGAGCGAGAGAGCACATGAGCAAGGGGAAGGTGAGCAGAGAGAGGGAGAAACAGACTCCTCACTAAGCAGGGAGCCCGACATGGAGCTCACTCAATTCCAGGACCCTGGGATCATGACCTGAGCTGAAGGCAGACACTTAACCAACTGAGCACCCAGGCACCCCAAGTGTTGCTTTTCTATCCAATTAAATATACCCTCTACCCTGAGCATTTAAGCCATTCACATTTACTGTCCTTATTGATTTGATCCTGCAGAAGCCAGCCATCTTGCTCTTTGTTTCCTATTTGGGTTTTTTTGTTTGTTTGTTTGTTTTAAATAATATTTTTTATCATGTTAGTCACCATACAGTACATCCCTAGTTTTTGATGTAAAGTTCCATGATTCATTACTTGTGTATAACACCCAGTGCACCATGCAATACATGCCCTCCTTAATACCCATCACCAGTCTATCCCATTCCCCCACCCCCTTCCCTCTGAAGCCCTCAGTTTGTTTCCCAGAGTGCAAAGGTAAGGGCTTAATATCCAAAATGTATAAAGAATTTATACAACTTAATAACAAACAATCCTATTAAAAAACAGGCAAAGGAACTAAACATATTTTTCCAAAGAAGGTACATGAAAAGGTTATTTAATGAACCATGACAGACTAAGCAACATTTTCATGTATCTGCTTGCGATTTGGATACCTTCTTTGGAAAAATATGTTGAGGGCTTTCTCCACCGCACCTTCTTGGCTCCCTTATCACATATTAGTTGACCATAATAAGAGGTTTAATTCCGAATTCTCTATTCTGTTCCATTGGTCTGTGTCTCTTTTTAATGTCATTACCACATAGTTTTAATCACTATAGCTTTGTAATATATTTTGAAATCAGGAAGGGTGATGCCTCCAGTGGGTTTTTTTTTTTTTTTCTCTTTCTTTATGATTGTTTTTTCTAATTGGGGACTTTTGTGGTTCCATACAAATTTTAGGATTTTTTTTTTCTTATTTCTGTGAAAAATGCCACTGGGATTGTAACAGGGATTGTGGTAAATCCTTAGATAGCTTTAGGTAGCACAGACATTTTAACAATATTAACTCTTCTAATTCATGAACACAGGGTGTCATTCATTTTGTGTCTTCAAATTCTTTCAGTAAAGTCTTTTTTCATTGTATAGATCTCTCACGTGGTTAAATTTATACCTAGGTATTTTATTGTTTTGGGGGCTATTGTGAATGGCATAGTTCTCTATTTATTTTTTAGATATTTCATCGTGCATAGAAATGCAGCTGATTTCTGTGTATTGCCTTATCTACTCTTTAAACTTTTACAAGTAAACGACTTTGATGTTTGAATATGTATCTATGCATAATTATGTTCACTATATAAAATTAACTGCATTATAAGTTAGGGAGTTGAGTAAAGAAGTCAAGACTGCATTACTGCAAGGGAGATTTTGTTTTATTTTTTTTTTAAGATTTTATTTATTTATTTGAAAGAGAGAGACAGCCAGCGAGAGAGGGAACACAAGCAGGGGGAGTGGGAGAGGAAGAAGCAGGCTTATAGCCCAGGAGCCTGATGTGGGGCTCGATCCCAGGACCCTGGGATCACGCCCTGAGCCGAAGGCAGACGCTTAACAACTGTGCCACCCAGGTGCCCCTGCAAGGGAGATTTTAAAAGTGAATTGATTAAAATTTTACTTTTTGTAGGGCGGAGATAGGTCGTAGTTGGTTCCCCCCCCCCGCCCAAATCTGTATGTTATTAATTATACTTATCATTATCAGCTATGGGTTCTTCTAGAACTATGAAGAGTTAAGAAAGAATTAATAAAAAATGAAAATCTCCCCTTATCATGATTAGACTGGGCAGCTTTTTCTTTCACCTTCCAATTGTTCTGATTTCACACTTAGAGAAAGTGGTAAATGCATGGATGGGTATTTGCTTCACTACATGGCAGCATTGTTGAAACTAGAAATAAGTAAGCTATTCTTATCATTGAAAATCCTTGCCCTCCATAGATTTTAAGCACCTATCTTGGATCACATTAAGAATGTACATACCAAGAATCTGGTAGAGATGAACTGCAAGTTAATCCGGGTCATGCTGATCCTAAATTTAACTTAAGGTTTTTATAATTTAATTTGACTGTCAAAGTTCTAATTCACCAGTGATTTCATTTGGCACTATATAATTGGCTTCAAGTATGAAAAATGACTTTATTATAGGGATGTTGGGACTTGAGCACCCGAGTTTGAAAATGTTTATTGGGATAGATTTTTATACATAGTACTTTAAGGCAGGACTGAAAGGATTGAAAGAAAAATAAACCATCCCTATTATTTCTTTCCTTTTTTATTGTTGGATGTTAAGAATTGATAAGAAGTAAGTTTTGAAGAGACTGATTAGAAAAAACATTTTGACTTGACCGGGTCAAGGTCAGTTATATGTGATGTTTGGAAATTTCTGGAAATGTTCCAAGGAGACTCTTTTTAGGATGACTTTATCTGCTGGCAGTATTAAAGAGAACCTCTTGATTCGGAAAACCTGGTTTCTTTTCTTGACATTGTTGTCTCCAGTCCAGTCAGCTGGCTAAGGGACTGATCCTACCAGACTATCACTGTCCAGTAGACAGTAATAACTTGAAGTCAAGTGAGGCATTTTAAAAATGTAGATTACTGGAACTCCCATGAAAAAATCTGAATCATCATCCCTGGAGAGAGATCCCAGGAATTTGCATATGCCAACAAGAAAACAGAGGAGTTCATCCCACAGATCATTCAGGAATTCAGGACTCTTCTCTATGTCTACTTTTCAGGAGAGTTTACCTTGACCTAGAATAGCAATAGCATCTTTGGTCTCTTTCCAGTGCCTTACTTTATACTCTCTAACCTCTTGCTTAATTTTTTTATGTACTTATTACTACCTGACATGATATTCTATATTAACCTTTTCATATTTTTTTTCTTTCTTCCCGTAAACCTGATGCAGCAAGGAACTTGACCTGTTTTTTTCTCTTTTCTCCTCCTCTCCCTTCATCTTTCCTCCCCCACCCTCCTAATTGAAATGGATACACTGGGTCTGAAATAGAGTAGGAATTCAGGTGCCAGGGCAATTTTATTACTGATTTTTTTTTTTTTTTACTATTATAAGACTGAGATTAAATTTGTCTAAATACTAAAAGTTGTTGCTTCTAGAGAATGAAATTAGGACCTAAAAAGTACTTTTCCATTTTTATAAGCTTTGTATGTTGAACGTGTATTACAGTACTTTATAATCATAAAAAGTACGTTTAAAGCATGCAGAAATTAAAACCCATTTCATTTTAACATGCAGTGTAGATTTCCATTCTCTCTTTGTCTTGTGCAGATGTGCTGACTCGTGTTGAATCGGATGAGCACCAGGTATATTTTAAAATTCTCTAAAAAGAGAATCACAGATGGTTTCTCAATTCACCGTGAGGGAACTTGAACCAAAGCATAAGTAAGGCCTTTGCAGATAATTAATGTGAGGTTTTATAGATAAAATGGTTTTATGGAATGGGGAAAGGAGTGACGATAGAGATAATGTAGTAAAAAATAAACTTGAGTTTTATTCATGAGGGCCATATTCCAAGAATGGGGTGACTCCTGGTAAATATCCTTTGTGTGGGTTTTTAGAGTCAATTCAAATGCATCTCACATTTCCATCTTCTGTATTCACATTTCTACTCAATATTTAACTGATTATACCCAGACATAATTTCTGAAGGCATACTGTGAATAATGTTGCTGTTCACATTCTCAATGCATGATTCACAGGGAGATAAGAGCGTTGTTCTCTGCATATGGGGACCTAGGTGCTTTGTCCCACTGTGCATAATGCATACGTATCCTGCCACTTGGTAGAGAAATAAGATGTAGGCTGTACTGGTTGCTGTTTTGAAATACGGCAAGCACTAAAATTATTACTTTTCTATAAAATCAGTAGCCAAATACAGAAATGACAATGTGCATGCATGACAATGTGCATAACACAAATGCCATTTAAAGGGTTCCATCACATTTCCATCAAATTTTTATAATTTTTTTGAATTAGTGTCTCAGAAGCTGTAATAAGGCTGGTTGTTTTTAATCTTCAGGATATTTAACCATCAGAGATATTTAGAAAGGGATAATCCAATGCTAAGCAATTAAGCTGGATTTCCTTAGCTAGTGGTTTACAATGACACAATATTTTCAGAAGGAAATGGGTATGAAATGAATTCTCTTTACCTCCATTCAGGAATTTGACCCTCGGAAGAACAAAGTCTGTGTAAGTAATTTATGTGGAGATGTAAGGGATTAACTCTAAAGCATATAGTGTAAAAGTAGAAAGAAAAAAATCTGAACATTTATGAGCATTGGAATCTCTAAATTTTGGTCCAGGGAGTATAGGCAGTATGGAAGGAGAAGTGCTAGTTGGGGTATCGGGCAACTAGAATCCAGACTCATCTTTTCTGTTTACTGGGTTTGTGATCGTAGGCAAACCTTTTTGAATCTCCACTTACAACACTAAAAGTCTAGTAATTAAACAACTTATCAGGTCAAATAGCAATTCACTGTCCTATACAATTTGCTCTTGCACCTCGAGGGATTATATATCAAGTATTTTTGTTATTTGTTCAGCTGAGGCACAGTACCCATGTGGATTATGTTTGGAATTCACATCTGTACCTTTGCTCAGCAGATTTGCTAAACAGCACAGGAAAACTCCATAAATTTGCCTTCTTTTAGATATAATCACCCAATGTGGAAAGAGTAATGATAACAAATCTCTTCTCATGAAGAGAACTCAAGAGTGAGTAGGACCAGTGATAAGTTCTGCTGGATGATTTGTCATTGCATTACAGCACACCTGTCAAATACCTCGATCTTGGCTAGATCTACTGAAAATAAATGAAATCAATAATTTCTCATCTGACTTGGTTGTCAACAGTACAAATTCATCAGAATAATACTAACTTCTCTTTTCAATTGGCTGTGTAGAAGATGGCTTTTCTGAAAGATGGCTTGACCTTAAGGCTGTAGTTTGATTCCCCTCATTCAAAATATGTTATGCATAGGGTAGACTTTCTTTGAGCTTAATAACTTTTCTTCATTTAAGTTATTACATTCAGGCAAATGAATAAAATACATGCCATTTTAATAACTATACAGTGAAAACCCAAGAAACAAACATTTAGAATCAGAAATAAGACGGCTGGCATCCCAGAATCCCACCCCTCTGATGTGCCCCTCCCTAAACACAACCCCATTTCTTGCTGTTAGTCCTGTTGTGATAAACACTTCTTTTTTTCTTAGTATTTTCCTTCCAGGTTTGCATTCCTAAAATAAACTGTATAAATAAACCAATTAGTAAAATATTGTATTATTTTTTATTTTCTGCTTACTTTTCTCAGCATTATTTAATGCATTTCATTCAAGTAGTTGCATGATGCCATGGTTTATTTTTTTGTTTTTGGTAGGCAATATTCAGTTGATGGAGTAGTTTTAATGCATTCTATAAGAGATGAACATATATGTTGTTCCAGCTTTGGGCTATTATACATAATGCTATGAACATTGTTATCCATGTTGTACGTTACACAGTTCGTGCATGTATCTGTGTAGTTATCTGCATCAGAATCTTAGGAATGGAATTGCTGCAAAAGTATTGCAGACAGACCTTGGGAGATCCAGTCAATGAAGGTATCTGGGATGAGAATTTTCTTTTTGGGAGGATTTGACTATGGATTCAATTGCTTTAATGATTAAAGGACTATTCAAATTTTCTAGTTCTTTTTGTATATGTTTAAAAAATTAAATTTTTCCTCAGAATTTATCCTTTTATTTAAATTTTAAAAAGCACTAGTGAAAACTTGCTCTTACACATCCTCTTTATAGCATACACATATGTATATGCATCGTTATTAATGCTCCCCTTTCCGTTTATGATACTCATTTTTGAGTCTTCTATTTTGCTCATTTCCCCCCTCTTTTGATGCATTTCTCTACTGCTTTGTCAATTTTTAAAAAACTCTCCAAAGAAAGATAAGCTCCTGGCTTTTTGTTCCTTTCAAATTTATATTTTTCTATTTCATCGTTTTTTTCTTATAATTCTTCTTTAAACTTTTGGTGTTATGACTTTTCTTTGTAATGTATTGACAGAAATGTCTAATGTATTAATTATAATATTTGTTATTAATATATGCATTGAGGTTGTGTTGGCTTATTTTTTTTTAAGATTTATTTATTTATGAGAGAGCGAGCCAGAGAGTGTGAGAGTGGAAGGAGGGGCAGGGGGAGAGGGACAGAATCCTCAAACAGACTGTCTGCAGAGTACTGAGCCTGATTCAGGGCCTATCCCAGGGCCTGAGATCATGACCCTAGCTGAAATCAAGAGTCAGCTGCCCAACGAACTGAGCCACCCAGGTGCCCCATGTCCTGGCTTTATAATGTGCCAACTTGGCTAAATGAAATAGCACTGCCCAGGCCATCCCTGTATGTGTTCAGTTAGAGCAGACCACAAAAGATTTTTGTGCAAGATTCAGAGGACAATCTCATTTATATGCAGAATTTAAAAACCATAGAAACAGAGAACAGTTTGGTGGTTGTCAGAGGTCAGGCAGTGTAGGGGGGTAAAGGAAACGGGTGAAGGTGGTCAAAAAGTACTTCTGGTTATAAGACAAATCCTGGAGAAGTAATGTACAGCATGCTGACTATAGTTAACAATACCGTATTGTATATTTCAAAGTGGCTAAGAGAGCAGATCCTGGAAGTTCTTACTACAAAAAAAAAAAAAAAAAAAAAAAAAAAAAAAGTAACTATGTGTGATGACTGAGGTTAACTAAGTTTACTGTGGTAAACATTTTGCAATATATACATATTATTATGTTGTACATCTGAAACTAATACAAAGTTAAATGGCAATTATATCTCAATAATACTGGAAAAATTTTCAAAACTAAACAGAACAAAAGCAACAACAAAAAAGATTTGGAGGGCAGTAGTGAGACAGCAGCTCATGTGGGAACTCATCTGTTCATGTTTGACCACTGAGCTGCTGACTGGCTTCTCTGATGTGGGGCAGTGGCTGGGCCTGCAGTTGCTCCACTTTCTCCTGGTTACTCCTTTAGCTTCTGGGGCTCCTGAGTCAGGTGTATGTATATAGTTGTAAAAAGCCCTGGTTTCTGCAAGGCCACCCATGCAACCATGGCCAGAGACAGCAAGAGCTGATAGGGGGTTCAGTATTGTGTCCTAGGCTTGTGAGTTCATCTTGTTTTCACTCACTTCCAGCTTCCATCCATCTTTCCTTCCAAACTGCCTGCCCTAATGATGGTGAGCTCTAACACTGAATGCAGAGACAGTCTTCCAGGCACAGCTGTACTAGCTTCTGTAATTCTGTAAAGTCAAATCTTTGTAATAATTCTCTTCATATATAAAACCTAGTGATTCTGTCTTGGTGGTTGATTTCTGACTGGTACAGAGACTATACGTTTTTCTCTAAGTTTTTTTTTTTTTTAAATATATTTGTCATGTAACATTGGATAAATTTAAAGTGTAGAACATGTTAACTTGATACATTTATATGTTATAATATAATTGCCATTGCAGCAATAATTAACATCTCTATCACATTACATAATTATCTTTTCTAGCGGCTGAAATAATTAAGTTCTGGTCCCAGCAAGTTTGATTATAATACAGTATTGTTGTCTATATTCACTGTAATGTGCATTAGCTCTCTAGGGCTTATTTACTATTCATTGCAAGTTGGTACCATTAAATAACATCTGTCCTATCCCCCTACCCCCATCCCATGGTGGCCACCGTTCTACTCTCTGTTTCTATGACTTCAACTTTTTTTTAGGTTCTACATAAAAGTGATATCATACAGCATTTGTGTTTCTCCGTCTGACTTACCTCACAAGGAATAACACTCTCAAGGTTGTTGTAAATGGCGGGATGTCCTTCTTTCTCACGACTGAATATTTCATTGTGTAGATATATGTGTGTGTGTATGTGATATATAAAAGTGTGTATATATAAAAGTATATGTGTATATGTGTGTGCATATATGTGTGTGTGTGTATAAGAGTGTGAATGTGTATATATATAAAATCACGTCTTCTTGCTCATACATCTATTGATGGGCACTTAGGTTGTTTCCATATCCTGGCTATTGTGAATGAAAATGGGAGTGCATATCTCTCTTCAGTGTCTTGTTTTCATTTCCTTTGTCTATATACCCAGAAGTGGAATTGCTGGATCATATGGTAGATCTCTTTGTAATTTCCTGAGGAGCCTCCGTTTTGTTTTCCGCAGTGGTTGAACCAATTTATAGTCCCACCAAAAACATACAACTGTTTTCTTTTCTTTACATCCTTGCCAACATTTGTGATCTCTTGCCTTCTTGATGACGGCCGCTCTAACATGTATAGGGTGATACCTCATTCTGGTTTTTACTGTATTTCTCTCATGGTTACTGATGTGGAGCATCTTATTATAAATCTGTTGGTCATTCGGATGTCTTCTTTGAAAAAATGTCTATTTTAGTTCCTCTGCCCAGTTTTTTTTAATTGGATTGTTTGTTTCTTACTGTTACTGAGTTGTGTGAGTTTTTTATGTATTTTGGATATTAACCACTTATCCAATATATGATTTCCCCCAATTTTCTCCTATTCTGCAAGTTGCCTTTCTTTTGGTTACTTGTTTCTTTTGCTGTATAGAAGCTTTTAAGTTTAATATAGTCCTGTTTGTTGAATTTTGCTTTTGTTATTTGTGCTTTTGGTGTTGTATCCAAAATTCATTGCCCAAACCAGTGTTGAGGAGTTCTTCCCTAGGTGTTGTTCTAGGAGTTTCATGGTATCAGATTTTATGTTTAATCTTTAATCCATTTTGAGTTAATTTCTGTGAATGGTATAAAATAAGGATCCAATTTCATTGTTCTTCATGAGTTTATCCAGTTTTCCTTATACCATTTGTTGAAGAGCCCGTTCTTTCCCCCTTGGGGGTTCTTGGTTCTCTTGTTGAGTATTAGTTGACTGCATATGTGGGGCTTTTTATTCTGTTTCATTGGTCTGTGTCTGTGTAAACAATAGGATGCTATTTTTTATTACTACAGCTTTGGAATATAGTTTGAAAACAGGAAGTGTGATACCTCTGATTTTGCTCTTTTTCCTCCAGATTGCTGTGGCTATTTGGGGTCTTTTGTGGTTCCACACAAATTTTAGGATTGTTTTTCTATTTCTGTGAAGAATGCCATTGATATTTAGGTAGGGATTGCTTTGCATCTATACATGACCTTGGGTAAAATGGACATTTTAAAAGTATTAATTCTTCTGATCCATGAACATGGGATCCTTTTCCATTTGTTCTTATCTTCTTACTGAAAGTAAGGTCCTATAGTTTCTGTTGTACAGATCTTCCACTTCATTGGTTACATGTATTCCTCGGTGTTTTGTTTGATACTATTTTGAATGGTATAGTTCTCTTTAATTCTTCTTCAGATATTTATTGTTGTATAGAAATGCAACTAATTTCTGCATGTTGATTTTATATCCTGCAACTTTACCTAATTGTTGACAGGTTGCAACAGTTTTTTAGTTGGGTATTTAGGATATTTAATATGCAAAATCATATCATCTGCAAATAGCAACAGTTTTATGTCTTTTCCTATTTGGATGTCTTTTATTTCTTTGTCTTGCAAAATTGTTCTAGCTAGGACTTCCAGTACTATATTGAATAAGAGTCCTGAGAGCAAGCATCTTTGTCTTGTTCCTGATCATAGAAAAAAGCTATTTTTCCATTGAGTATAATATTAGCTTTGGGTTTGTCACATGTGACCTTTATTATGTTGAGGTATTTTCCTTCTATACCCAATCCGTGGAGGTTTCTTTCTTCTCTTCCTTTCTTTTCTTTTCCTTTCTTTCTCTCCTTCTCTCCCTCTCTCTCCCTCTTTCTTTTCCTTCCTTCCTTCCTTCCTTCCTTCCTTCCTTCCTTCCTTCCTTCCTTCCTTCCTTCAAAGGATATTTTGTCAAATGCATCTATTGAGATGACCGTGTGCTTTCATTCTATTTATGTGATGTATTATGTTTATTGACTTGAATATGTTGAATCATCCTGGATCCCAGGGATAAATCCCACTTAGTCATAGTGTATAATTCTTTTTTGTTGCTGTTGTTATGTTATGTTATGTTATGTTAGTCACCATGCAGTACATTATTAGTTTTTGATGTAGTGTTCCATGATTCGTTGTTTGTGTATATCACCCAGTGCTTCATGCAATACGTGCCTTCCTTAATACCCACCACCAGGTTAATTCATCCCCCCACCTCCCTCCCCTCTAAAATCCTCAGTTTGTTTCCTGGAGTCCATAGTCTCACATGGTTCGTCTCCCCCTCTGATTTCCCTCCTTCACTATTCCCTTCCTTCTCCTAATGTCCTCTGTGCTATTCCTTATGTTCCACAAATAAGTGAAACCATATGATAATTGTCTTTCTCTGCTTGACTTATTTCACTTAGCATAATCCTCTCCAGTTCCATTCATGTTGATGCAAATGTTGGGTAATCATCCTTTCTGATGGCTGAGTAATATTCCATTGTACATATGGACAATTCTTGTAATGTATTCTTGAATTTGTTTTGCTGATATTTTGTTGAGAATTTTTACACCTGTATTCATCATGGATATTGGTCTGTAGTTTTCTTATAGTGTTCTTATCTAGCTTTGGTATCAGGGTAATGCTGGCTTTATCTGCCACCCACCACTTTTGTATCTTATGTTTTGTTATATATTTAGTTTTGATTATGACTTTCTTTGATTCATGACTTTTTTATACATATTTCTAATTTTCAAACACAAAAAATATTTGCTATTTTGTAACTGATTTCCTATTTAATTACAATGTCAGAAAACATGCTCTATATGATTTAAACTTCAAAAAATTGTTGGTTTATGGCTACTATATGATGAATCTTTGTAAATATTCCCTGTGTGTTTGAGAAAATAGATACTCTACAGTAGTTTGTTACGCTGTTCTATATATGTCCATTACATCAAAAATTTAATCATGTTTAATAGTCTATATTTTCTTGATTTTTCTGTTTTGTTAATTGATGAAGTAGTTTTTTAAAAAATATCTCACTTTGTGAATTTTTATATACCTACTTATGTTCTAACAATTTTTGCTTTGTGTCTCTTAATAACATATCTTGATATGTTATTGACATATTTTTGTATCATTCCTCCATGTTGTAGTGACCTACCATCCCTCTTAATCCTGAAAAATTTATCTCCTGTTACACCATCACTCTTTTTTTTTTTTTTTTGGTAAGATTTTATCTATTTGAGAGAGCAGAGGGAGGAGCAGAGGGAGAGCGACAGGTAGACTCCATGCTGAGCATCAGACCTGACGCAGGGCTCAATCTCAGAACCCTGAGATCATGACCTGAGCTGAAACCAAGAGTGAGATGCTTAACGGACTGAGCCATCCAGGTGCTCCTCCATTGTCACCCTTAATACTACTTTTATATTTTCCAGTGATCTCAGTATCCATGTAGATCTTCCTTCCAGTATCTTTATCATTCTTGGAATCTTCTATGGGTGGTCTTGTCTTCTACCTTTCCTAAAAGAACTCATTTGTCTTAATGATTGGGAATAAATCCTCCACAACATCAAAAGCAAAAACTCTTCTTTACTTGGATCACCCCCTGCCATCCTTCCAGGTCACTTCTTCTAATATCCCTAATCCAATAATCTCTTGCCTACTCCTCCCATCCCAGGTTCACTTTTCCTCAAACATCTTAGGTCTTGATTCCTCCTCTTTCATAACTTATATTTGTGTTAAATCATTCTTTTTTAAATGTTTTTTTTATTATATTATGTTAGTCACCATACAGTACATCCCTGGTTTCTGATATAAAGTTCAGTGATTCATTAGTTGCGTATAACACCCAGTGCACCATGCAATACATGCCTTCCTTACTACCCATCACCAGCCTATCCCATTCCCCCACCCCCCTCTGAAGCCCTCAGTTTGTTTCTCAGAGTCCATAGTCTCTCATGCTTCATTCGCCCTTCTGATTACCGCCCCTTTCTTTATCCCTTTCTTCCCCTACCGATCTTCCTAGTTCTTATGTTCTATAGATGAGAGAAACCATATAATAATTGTCTTTCTCTGCTTGACTTATTTCACTTAGCATTATCTCCTCCAGTGCCGTCCATGTTGCAGCAAATGTTGAGAACTCATTCTTTTTGATAGCTGAGTAATAATCCATTGTATATATGGACCACAACTTCTTAATCCAGTCGTCTGTTGAAGGGCATCTTGGCTCCTTCCATGATTTAGCTATTGTGGACATTGCTGCTATGAACATTGGGGTGCATATGGCCCTTCTCTTCACTACGTCTGTATCTTTGGGGTAAATACCCAGTATGCAATGGCTGGATCATAGGGTAGCTCAATTTTTAACTTTTTAAGGGACCTCCACACTGTTTTCCAGAGTGGCTGTACCAACTTGCATTCCCACCAACAATGTAGGAGGGATCCCCTTTCTCCACATCCTCTCCAGCAATTGTTTCTTGCCTTATCAATTTTTGCCATTCTAACTGGCGTAAGGTGGTATCTTAGTGTGGTTTTGATTTGAATTTCCCTGATGGCTAATGATTTTGAACATTTATTCATGTGTCTGTTAGCCATTTGTATGTCTTCATTGGAAAAGCGTCTGTTCATATGTTCTGCCCATTTTTTGATTTATTTGTTTCTCACGTATTGAGTTTGAGAAGTTCTTTGTAGATCTTGGACACCAGTCTTTTATCTGTAGCATCATTTGCAAATATATTCTCCCATTCCGTGGGCTGCCTCTTAGTTTTTCTGTTTCCTTGGCGGTGCAGAAGCTTTTTATCTTGATGAAGTCCCACAAGTTCATTTTATCTTTTGTTTCTCTTGCCTTTGGAGATGTGTCATGAAAAAGGGTGCTGTGGCTGATGTCGTAGAGGTTGCTGCCTATGTTCTCCTCTAGGATTTTGATGGATTCATGTCTCACATCGAGGTCTTTCGTCCATTTGGAGTTTATCTTTGTGTATGGTGTGAGAGAGTGGTCAAGTTTCATTCTTTTGCATGTAGCTGCCCAATTTTCCCAGCACCATTTATTGAAGAGACTGTCTTTTTTCCACCGGATGTTTTTTCCTGCTTTATTAAAGTTTAGTTGCCCAAAGAGCTGAGGGTCCATTTCTGGGTTCTCTATTCTGTTCCATTGGTCTATGTGTCTGTTTTTGTGCCAGTACCGTGCTGTCTTTGTGATCACAGCTTTGTAGTACAGCTCAAAATCCGGCATTGTGATGCCCCCAGCTTTGTTTTTCCTTTTCAACAGTTCCTTGGTGATTCGGGGCCTTTTCTGGTTCCATACAAATTTAAGGACTATTTGTTCCAGTTCCTCGAAAAATGTCATTGGTATTTTGATCGGGATAGCATTGAAAGTGTAGATTGCTCTGCGTAGAATGGACATTTTAATTAACTATGTTAATTCTTCTGATCCATGAGCATGGAATATTTTTCCATCTTTTTGTGTCTTCTTCAATGTCTTTCAAGAGTGATTTATAGTTTCTAGAATATAGGTCCTTTACGTCTCTGGTTAAGTTAATTCCAAGGTAACGTATGGTTTTTGGTGCTATTGTAAATGGGATGGATTCCCTAATTTCTCTTTCTTCAGTCTCATTATTCGTGTATAGAAATGCAACTGATTTCTGAGCATTGATTTTGTATCCCGCCACGTTACTGAATTGCTCTATAACTTCTAATAGTTTGGGAGTGGATTCTTTTGGGTTTTCCATATAGAGTATCATGTCATCTGCGAAGAGAGACAGTTTGACTTCTTCTTTGCTGATTTGGATACCTTTTATCCCTTTTTGTTGTCTGATTGCTGTTGCAAGGACTTCTAGTACATTGTTGAATAATAGTGGCGAGAGTGGGGATCCTTGTTGTGTTCCTGATCTTAAGGGAAAGGTTTCCAGCTTTTCCCTGTTGAGAATGATATTTGCTGTAGGCTTTTCATAGATGGTTTTTATGAGATTGAGGACTGTACCCTCTATCCCTACACTCTGAAGGGTTTTAATCAGGAAAGGATGCTGTATTTTGTCAAATGCTTTTTCTGCATCTATTGAGAGAATCATATGATTTTTGAATTTTTCCTTCTGATCAAAATCTAAGACACTGATAGATTTGTGAATGTTGAACTACCCTTGCATCCCAGGGATGAATCCCACTTGGTCATGATGGATAATCCTTTTAATGTACTGTTGGATTCTATTAGCCAGGATCTTGTTGAGAATTTTGGCGTCCATATTCATTAGGGAAATCGATCTCTAGTTCTCCCTTTTGAGGGGGTCTTTACCTGGTTTGGGGATCAAGGCAATATTGGCCTCATAGAATGAGTTTGGTAGCTTTCCTTCTGTTTCTATTTTTTGAAATAGCTTTAGGAGAATAGGTATTATTTCTTCTTTGAATGTTTGGTAGAATTCTCTAGGAAAACCATCCGGGTCTGGAGTTTTGTTTTTTGGAAGGTTTTATCACTGACTCAATCTCTTCATAATTAATTGGCCTGTTTAAAAAATCAATTTCTTCCTGTTTCAGTCTTGGTAGTTTATAGGTTTCCAGGAAGGCCTCCATCTCTTCCAGATTGCTTAATGTATTGGCATAAAGCTGTTGATAAAAGTTTCTAATAATGCTTCCAATTTCATTGGTGTTGGTTGTGACCTCTCCCTTTTCATTCATAATTTTATTAATTTGGGTCCTTTCTCTATTCTTTCGGAAAACTCTTGCCAGTGGTCTGTCAATTTTATTAAGTCTCTCAAAGAACCAGCTTCTAGTTCTGTTGATCTGCTCTACTGTGGTCCTGGATTCTAATTCATTGATTTCTGTTCTAATCTTGGTCAACTGCTTCTTCATGCATGAATTAGGCCTGTCCGTCTGTTGGTGTTCCAGCTTCTTGCGGTGAGAATATAAAAACTGCATTTTAGGTTTTTTTATTCTTTTGAGTGAGGCTTGGATGGCTATGTATTTCCCGCTAAGGACTGCCTTTGCAATATCTTATAGGTTTTGGACTGTTGTGCTTTCATTCTCGTTGGTCTCCATAAATTGTTTAAATTGATTTTTGATTTCCTGGTTTATCGAATCATTCTTGTGCAGGATGGTCCTTAGTCTCCAAGTGTTTGAGTTTCTTCCAAATTTTTCCTTGTGGTTGAGTTCCAATTTCAAAGCATTGTGGTCTGAGAATTTACAGGGAATAATTTCAGTCTTTTGGTATCAGTTGAGCCCTGTTTTGTGAACCAGAACATGGTCTATTCTTGAAAATGTTCCATGGGCATTAGAATAGAATGAGTATTCTTTGGTTCTGGGGTGTAGTGTTCTATATATATCTGTGAGGTCCAACTCGTCGAGTATGGCATTCAAAGCCCTTGTTTCTTTGTCGATTTTCTGCATGGGTGCTCTGTCTATTGCTGATAGTAGAGTGTTGAGGTCCCCTACTAGTAACATATTTTTATCTATATGTCTCTTTATTCTGGTTAAGAGTTGACTTGTGTATCTTGCTGCTCCCCTGTTGGGGGCATAGATATTTATAATTGTCACAGCTACTTGTTGGATATCCTTTAAGAATAATATAGTGCCTTTCTGTGTCTCTAACTATAGTCTTTAATTTAATTTAAAATCCAATCTGTCTGATATGAGAATTGCTACCCCAGCTTTCTTTTGAGGTCCATTGGCGTGAAAGATGATATTCCATCCCTTTACTTTCATTCTGAATTTATCTTTAGGTTCAAAATGACTCTCTTGTAGACCGCAAATGGATGGGTCATGTCTTTTTATCCAATCTGCAACCCTATGAGATTTTATGGGAGCATTTAGGCCATTTACATTGAGACTGATTATTGAGAGATTTGATTTTAATGATGCCATGTTGCCAGTAAAGTCTTTGTTTCTATAGATTGTGACTTTCTGTTCTGTATCACTCTTGGGGCCTTTTTACTTTTATAGAACCCCCGTTAATATCTGCTGTAGGGCTGGTTTCGTGGTTACAAAATTGGTCAATGACTGGAGATTCTGGAAGGTCTTTATGTCTCCATCAATTCTGAATGGATAGAGGATCCTTGGCTGCATTTTTTTTTTTCTGAAAGAGTTTAAAAATGCCCCCTCCCCAACCCTTTCTCTCATTCCAGGTCTGTGTAGACAGGTCTGACGTAATTCTGATACCTTTGCCTTGGTACATGAGAAATTTCTTTGCCCTGGCTGCTTTCAATACTGTATCCTTGGATCTAATATTTGCGAATTGCACTATGATGTGACATGGTGTAGGTTTGTCATGGTTGAGCTTGGGAGGGGTCCTCTCTGCCTCTTGGACACGGATGTTTGTTTCCCTTGCTAGATTAGGGAAGTTTTCAGCTACAATTTGTTCAAATATCTCTTCTAGACCTCTGTTTTTCTCCACCCCTTCAGGGATGCTGATGATTCTAACATTGGATCGTTTCATTGAGTCAGTAATCTCCCGTAACCTACATTCTTGAGATTGGATTTTTTTGAGTCTGGATTCTATTTTAGCTTTTTCTTTTACTAACCCATCCTCCAATTTGCTGATACGTTCTTCTGCCTCATTTATCCTGGCCATCAGAGCCTCTAGTTTTGACTACATTTGGTTCATAGAATTTTTAATTTCTGGCAGATTCGCTCTCATTTCCACCCTTAGAGATTCTATATTCTCATTAACATTTTCTTTAATACTTTTTTCAAATCTACACATCATCTTACCATTGTTACTCTGAATTCCATTTATGATAATTTGGTTATATCCATATCTATTAGTTTTGTGGCAGAGGCCACAGACTCATTGTCTTTTCTTTGCTGGGGGGATTTCTCCTTCTTGTCATTCTGATGAGGAGAGGTCACGGTGTTGTCCAGAGCCCAAATTATTGACCAGGACCCAGGCAGTGTGCACTTGTTTTATAGGGACCTTAGGGATGTGGGATTCTTGATTTTTCAGCCTGCCTTCTGGGGGAGGGTCCTGCCGCGCCGATACTCAGGCAATCCTGTTTGGGTAGAGTCTCTGTGTCCCCTGCGAGGGGATGGGGATGGCACAATGTGAGCCGGTCTTTCCAGACTTTTTGTTCTCTGGTGCTTTCCTGGCGTTTTGCTGTGCCTCTTCAGAGAGTCAGAGCAGCATGTGGCCAAATCTCAGCCTTGTCTCAGAAGCGGAGGGATCACGGACGTCTCCACTGATGTTCTGGCTACTTTAGCTCACGTTACTGTTGGTGCTGCTCACCCTGCAGCTTCCTGGGATGTGCGCCCACTCGCGTCCCAGCCCTCACTTCCAGGGCTGGTGTGTCTCTGTCCTTTGTGTTTCTAACGCTCCGCCAGCCGCCTGCGTGCTCCCGAGCTCCGTCCAGTGAGGTTTGCGGGCACTCCAAAGCGCTGGTTTTCAGTCTGGTTGAACACGCGCGCTCCTGAGCTCCCGGTCTCAGTCTGCTCCGGTGCTGTCCGCGAGTCCGCATGCTCCACTGTGCAGGTGGCTAAGCTTCCTGGCACCGAACTAGCCGCTCCCTCCCCCTTCCCGTTTATCTTCCTATATCTGTGCACGGATTCACGGCTCCCGGTTCGTACCTCAATACTCAGCGCTGGAGATGTTCATTTGTAGAGATCCAGGTGTATCTTCCTGCGTCTCAGGCTGGTTCTGTGGATTTCAGGCTGGTCTGGTACCTATCTGTTCGACTCAGGGGACCAGCTGAAAAAGGGTCCCCCTACTCCTCCGCCATCTTAACTCCCTCCTGTGTTAAATCATTCTAATCACTACTTGCTACTATTGTGTCACATTCCCTTGTCCTCTTCCGTTATCTTAATTGCTTGGATAAACATAACCTTAGTTAAATCCAAGTCTCTTTCTACTCTATGTCTGAATGCACTCACCTAAGGATGGTTGAAGAAAATAATAAAAGTATGGTGACCAGTCTCTATTTAAATCCATTCATTTACTTCAAATGGGTTTTTTAATTGCTGAGAAACCCTAGATTTATCTATATTACTTGCTCTCTCACACTCTTTTCTGCTTCTCTTCTTTTGAAACTCCACTTTCTCTCCCATACTCACTCTTAGATTAACAATCTTGTTTCCTATTTCACTGTGGAATTAAAACACTTAAAATTGAATGTCCATGATAAGTATAGTCATTATTTAGCAGACATCCCAATTCCCTATCCTTTCTCTTTTAGTTGTACTTGCCTCGCTTCAAACCCAATGCTGGTTAAATCTAACACTCTGAAGATTCCATTCTAGTGCCATAGCAGATTAATTTAAGTAGAAAAACCTATATCCATGCTGACTCCTGTCATTCTAAATTTGTGACCACAGCCCATCTCTAAGCATTGCATCTCTGCGGATGCCCTTAATGCTGTCTGTTTTCTGTTACTCTCCATACTCTGAGCTACTTATTCACATTGACTTTGTCCTCAAATCTCCTAACATGCTCTCCTTCTCCCTCAATCTCAGTGACCCTGCTTATTATTTCAGGAAACAAATAATCAGAAGAAAACTTTTTAGCCACCATGAAGTCTGTCATTCCTCTCACTTAAGGTCGAAGATCCACATCTCCTCTGTATTTTTCGCTTACTCAAGAGCCTTACTACCGCAATTCCCCTTGCTGTGTCATGTGAAATATCAATATTTCGCAATTCTCTTGGACTATCCCAATAAACAAAAATATAGTGCACTTACCCTGTAATAATTTTTATTTGTTCTTCTTCCATTTATAGAAAATCTCAAAAAAGAACCCTAATTTACATTTCTCTCCCTTCCTCCTTCTTTCCTGAATATACTCTAGTCAAGGCTTTTACTCCTACCATCCCGTGCATTTCTTTTTAATATTAAGGTCACATGTCTACTTTGTTGCCAGATTTGATAATCATTCTTCCATTCTTCCTTGATCAACCTCTAAGCAAAATTTGACATAGCTTATACTGTCCTTTTTGAAAGTTTTCTTGTTTTGCTTTTTTCCCCTCTTTTCCTTCCAAGGCACAATGTGCTTCTATTATTTCTCCTTTCTCATGTAAGGAAAGATACAAGTTGAAAAAGAGATGTTTTTCTTTGGTGAAAAAGGAAAGAGACTTCCCTAACTTCATGCTTTTCTAAGTACATTTCCTTTATGAAAAACAAAGTTGTAAGATCTTTCTCTGTTTCTTTTAAATGTATGTAAATCTTTTAGTGCCTCTTGCCAGTTTTAGGAATCAGAAATATCTTACTCAATGAGCAGAGAACACTCTCTTTGAAATATTGAATATCTCCCAGTTTCTATGGGAGGGTAAGAGCCTAACTTCAGTGGGTGCTTTGCTCCAAGTTGCAAACCTACCTCCTAAAATAAAGATTTGAGAAGTTTCTTTTTTTCCTTTGGATAAAGCCAGGTAACCGATAGTCACCTCAGTTCTTCAGTAAATCTAGAAGGAACTATGTACAACAAATGGTACTATCAAGTACTCTTACCTGAGGCTAGCTGTTGTTTATCTTCCAGTGTATATGATGGGCTGCATCTACTTGGCTATAAAATAGGGTGAGATTTCTTTCTGTCTCTGTGATCTTTTAGTGGATTGCCTGGTGCAGGGTGCACATCACATTCTAGTTTAATGCTTAACCAATAATAAAAACTGTTTTCCTTGTCTTCTACCTTCGTGGAGAAGTTTTCTGGGTTGGCTGGATATTTAGTTTTAAATTATATTTCCGAGAAACACTGAATCCTTCATTTCTTGCCAATAAATGTTGGGATATCTCAATGCTTCTTTCTTGGATTTCTTCCTTGTTCCATCTTTACTCACTTCTTAAATAATCTTTTTTTAGTTCATTGGCTTTAAATGTTATCTATACATTAATGTATTAGATTTTTCAGATCACCAATTTCTCTCTCCTTACACAACCACACACTATATCTCTTTTATTTGATAGTACCAGTTATATATACTGTCCATGAGTGAACCTAAGGTGGTCTTTATTGTCCATAAATGAACTATATCTTCACATAAACATGCTCCTTCTCTTGCATTTCCTCTCATTGAAACTCACCATTATTCATAGGTTGTAGACTTTTTGTTGTTTATTTTGTTGTTTGTTTATTTTCATACACCATAAAAATATATCCTATAGTTCTGCTTTCAAAAATATGAAATTTTATTACTTACATATGTCTCATTATTACTTCCCATTTAATATTTACATTGCCCCTCCTCCCCCACCCCACTTCCCCCAGAGACAAGGAGGAAGAGAGAGGAGACAGGGAGAAAATGGAGGGTGGCTTTAATAAACCAGAGAGCATACTAAGAAAGTGGAAGGAAAGATTCGAATGTTAAATTCAAGATGTGAAATCAATAGTATTTGGAATTGTCCATGTAAATGAAATTGGGTCTATGCTATGACTCAGATAAAGCTTATGGAAGCAAGTAGATAAATGGGCCAATTTTATAATTACAAGGAAGCATTTATAGATTGGAAGTAATAACTTTGGAAGGAGCAGAAAATGAGGATTGAAAAAGGTGTAAGAGAACGTAAACAGATCCCTGGAGTTCACGGGGTGGGGTGTTTTATGAGTTGCACAAATCAAAAGACAGTGTGAATGCTGTTTGAGGTAAAATTATAAACTTAAGGGTTATGACCAAAGTTTGGCATATTTACAATGGACAATGCTAAGCACAAAGCCCATGGAAGCATTAATAAGAATATTAAGATAAATAAAGTCTCTTCGTTTGGGAACGATGGAAATCTCTTAGGAGCTAAAATGGAAATACAAATAATTTAAATACAATATAAGAACTGTGTATCTTAGAGACTTTCAGCCAAACTTATGAGAGATCTGGAGGATTATTTTGTTCATTGAGGAAGACTTGATGGAAAAAATGGTTTTTTTTTTTTGTTTTTTTTTAAATGGACTCCAACGCTAAGCAGTGCACACTAGAGGCAGATCAGAGATAACACAGGCTTAAGTATGGCTAGGAGAACTACAAGGTGTAAACTATGAATTTTAAATTTCAGCTGCTTTTAAAAAGCCACTTATAAACTCCTCTAATTTCTTGGCTGACAGAACATTTAATCTCAGTCTTAGTGGACGTTTTCCTTTAGGTTGTATCTTCCCATTAAAACTTGAGGAAGAACCCCTGGGATCACTGCTTCGGGGCACCCTTTGTTTGAATAGTTATCAATCTTTCAAGTCCTATCGTCTATCCTGTTGATTTCGCTGTTCTTTGGGTGCACAGGGTGCGAGGCTGGGAGAAGTGATTGCAATAGGAGAGCAAAATAGTAATACAGTATTTTTATTGCTTATTAACGGTAACAATAATATTAGCATTATTTAGACTACATAAAATAAAAATCAGTAAAATGACATTCATAATTCATTAAGTTTATAAGCAAATTAGAAATATCAACTATCTAATAAAATATAAAGTATATATTATCATAGCTGATAATAATATAATTAACATTTTCAGAAAATCAGTACTACATGAAAGTGGATGCAAAATCTAGTTATCATATCTCATTAAAATGATAAAGTGCAATTCAATTCCTTTGTAAAACTCGGATCCTCTAAAAATTGCATTAATGTGATTATTTTTGAGCCGAGACTATTTTTATAAAATATTTCCTTCTGTTGGAAAAGAACTTGTCTTCACTAGCAGGAGAATTTTTGGTAGCCTTTCTAAACTAACTCTAAATGTTCTCCCTGGAATCCTTACCTTTAAATAATTACAAGATCTATTGATAACACTGAAGACATTTTTTTCAGCACCATCTAACAATGCAAATGTCAGTTTAATACTACAATGCTAATATTTCACTTGTGCAAAAGGTCTTTGAACTTGGCAGTAATTATGTTCGAAAACATTTTTTTTTTTTTTTAAGTAGAAGGCGGTCGCTATTGTAATGTGTGTAGGTGCAAATTCTCCTGGGCTTTGTTTTGTCTTTCTGTACGTATTGACCAGATACATTATTGATTTCATTATCAAGATACAAATGATATAATATCAAGTTCTTTCAAAGAAATAATGACATTGCACCAAAAGGTATTAACATATCAGTACATAATGCCTCATTTTCTAATCGCTATCTGCCAGTGTCGTGAATTGGCTCTATCTCACCCTAACAGCACCAACCAGTTATCTCCTCTGAGTCTGGCCACCTTTCCAGTTAATACACTTCAGACAGTACTAGATTCCCACCCTCAGGCCCTTTTCTGTATGATGGAATATCTCTTTTTTTTTCTATCCTTTCTTGCCCTGGGATACTTACCATTATGTCTTCAGTGATTTTAGAGTTTTCAAAGGTAGAATGAACTTTAGTGTTCCCTGTACAAGAAGGCACAAGGTAAGAAAATATGGGTCTGACAGTCTGCTTGGAATGAGGGAAAGGGAAAATACAGTGACGAAACACTTGCTTATATTTCAAAAGCTAGCACAATAGAAGCAGTTAGAATTATAATTAAATCCATTATTGCATTAATTTTCTTGATTGGAATCTATATTGCTACATGCATTAATGAACTTTTGAAATATGTTGTCTATGTTCAGTATCACTGTAAATTTGGGACTATAGAGATTGCTGTGAATGTGTTAGTTTATATGTTTATATTTAGAAAGAAAACAATTTAATGTATATAAATTAATATAATTCTGTGAAAATAAGGCAAAATGTTACCATAATTTAAGGATAAATAAAACTGGAGAAGTGAACATTTGTTTTAGAGCTGTACTAAAAGCATATCTTTGTACAAGTCATCACTTTCCTCATCTACGAAATGGAACCAAAACTTTTTCTGGGGGTAGAAATTACAAATTTACTGCTTCTAATATTGAGAGAATCTAACATAATTTTAACAGGAGTACATTCTTAATAAAATTTTATATGAGTAATCACATCAGTCAATGAACAGATTTCTTTCCTACTGCAAAAGGATTTGTGAACATAATTTTGAATGTTCATTAGAGAATAGGCAATAGTTACCTGCTAAAGGACTACATGAATCAAGGATTTGGGCCTAAATGCACTAATTCATGGTTTCCTTTATGTTATTGCAATTATGATATTGTCCACTTTTTTATATAAGGGAAAAAAAGTTGTGGAGACAAAGTGTTTTACTTAAAGTGATTTATTGGCAGAGCTGGGAATACAATCCAAGTTTTATGACTCCATGTTTAGAGTTTTGCCAGCATATAGTGTGCTTTGCCCGTGGGAAGTGCTGTTATCCCTCATGGGATTATAACCTGGATACCATCTCTTCATCATGAATTCTGACTCTCGACTGGTATCAGTGATTGAATCTCTCACTAGCTTATAAATACAGTGGGAGAAAAATAGTAAATGTCTATGGACTTTACAATAAAAGAAGACTTAACTTCTGATGCCAACATTTACTGATTACTTAGGCAGACTACTCAACTCTATGTCAGAAAGATAATACCAAACTATTACAAAACTGTTTTGAGATTAAACGTGATAATTTTAAGAGTTTATAGTAAACATCCAATAAGAGCATTTTATGCGAACACCTTTAGTCTTATTTTTGTTACTTCACCACCAGTGCCCGTTTCAAGGCTTTCCTCTCTATTGCGTAAAAAGAAGCCTTAAAAGTACATTTCTAAAATCCTTTCTCCACATGGATCTGACTTAGTCCAATCACGGAGGCGCTTATTTGTAACCATCGTCTCACATGGTGGGATAACACTAGGAAACTGGGTGAGACCATGTGTTTGGTTCTGACCAGTGAATCGTAAATGGTGACTTGTAGCTCTACAAGACCCAGCATTTAATGGCTTCGAGAGTTCTCTCCCCTAGGTTGCTGTGGCTAGCGTTGCTCAAGATCTGAGCTACTCTGAAGCTTTAGGTTATCTGACTGACTACAGGGAGCCCTGCAGATTGTCAGTAGGCATGTACATGGAGCAAGAAACAAATTTTCGCTGTCTGGTAATGTCTTCCCAAGTCTGTGTCCCAATCTACAGCCTGTGCATATGTTACCTTATATAGCCAAAGATGTTATCAAATTGGATTAAGTTAAAGACCTCGACATGGGAGTATTATCTTGGATTATCTGGATGGGTCTCTGTAATGACGAATGTCTTTAATATGTCCATGCAAGCGGAGGTTGGAGTGATGTGATTGCTGGCTTTGAAGATGTAGGAAGGAGCCAAAGAATTCAGTTGTACCTCTAAAAGTTGGACTAAACAAGGAAATGGATTTTCCTAGAGCCTCCAAAAGAATTTGAGCTCAGTGAAACTCATTTTTAGACTTCTGACCTCCAAGAAGCCTAGGATAATAAGTTTGTATTGTTTTAAGCCACTAAGTGTGTAGTTATTGTGAGGCAATAGGAAACTAATCTACTATTATAAACCATTTGAAGTTTGAGGTTGTTAATTACATCAGCAAACCCAGTCCGGCTTGCTGGTATAATTTTCTATCTTTCTTTTAAATGGTCAACACTGGCATTAAGAAAATAAACTTCAAAATGTTAAGTGGTGATTTTTCACTGGAACCATCTTTATAATCTTTGTCTAGTTCTCTACTCTGATTCACCCCCTTTGAGAAAAGAAATACAGATAAAAATTTAGATGTTATTATTGGCTACATATTTTCTATAACCATAGGACTTCACTTGGAAATGCAATATAGTTCCCATCTTTAAAAATCGTCAGATGTTACTTTAAAATTTCAGTGTTATTCTCACTTTTTCATTTGTTTATAAAATGTAGAATAAACTTTCACGCTTCTGGATAAGATGAAAAGATACAACCCATAGATATAGGGAGATAAACTAACGCAGTGACTTTACTAACAAGTTTTTTGGTGACAGTATTTCTTTCTTCAAGAAGATAAAAGTGGTAAACTGTCAAGGAAATTGTAATGTTGGAATCAAAGTGAAATTTCACTGAGGAACTCAGCTATAAAGTGTCACACATGAAAAGGGATTAGAAGCTGAGCTACTATCTTGAAGAGATGAAGATGAAGAAGTGTGTTCAGAATGTGTTTCTTCTTATGTGAACTTCTGTGTGGATCCAGAAGTGACTAAGTTGATGCAGTAGCTAGAAATAGGAAAAGGAAAACAAAAAGAAAGCATCATTTTCTGAGATTCAGAATTTCTCCTTAACTCAAACCCAGAGCTGAATGTGAGCAAAGGATTCACATCTGAAATAATAGTACTTAGACCTAGAGTCAAGTAAAATGCCTGCTATCTTTGGAAATGTTAGAATATAGGGATAAATAGAAAGGAGAAAGTGACTAGAAGGGCACAGATTCTATTTTTATCTGACATCTTCATCTATTTTCCTTTTCTCTTTGTTTTTATCTATATACCTCACACATACAAAGCGTGTGCTCACACATGCACACGCAAGCCTGTGTATATCCTACGTGTGCATATTTGATCATTTTCCGGGTCTCTGAGAACACGTGTTCAGAATCCCTAGAAGTACATAGGGAAGGAAGGCAGCTTTCTCTGTAGTTCCCTCCTGAAATGCTCTGCAGAATTTCTCCTTATAGGGTTATTATCAAGGAATGTGTCTGAAAGTGTTGGAAATGCCCATACTCCTCACCCTCCGCTCCTCATACCAGGCATGGGACACAGAACATCTCTGCGTCGTCCCAATATTTTCTCTGTCTTGCAGTTTTGAAAGCTTGCTGTCCATATCAATGTTCTACAGTCTCTGTATATCTGGGAGGTGGAATATTACTTAATATCTTGTCGCTTAATACTTGTAGCTACAGGGTACATCTTAAAATGAATGTCTTACTCTTCCTAGCAGCACCTAGTTGTAAAATTTTGTACATACTTTTCTGTGCAGTGATATTCTCAAAAAAAGCATTGCAGTTAAAATTATTCTTTAAACAACAATATTTTCTGTTGACTTTCTAAATTAACACCCTTGTACACATATGCAGAATCATCCTAGTTCTGCTTGCCAAAGTTCTTTTGTTCATTTGTTACATATAAAATAATCTTTTGATTTATTGTGTCAGCAATCATTACAATAAAGAATTCTATTGTCTTAACATACACCCCAATTCCTACTTAGTTCAAATACAGCTGTCCTGTGTCGTCTTTGAGCATAGTGTGGTGGATTAGTTTCCTCCTCTGTATTCTCAAATACTTTTGCTTATTTCTGTCACTACAGTGTCTGTATCCTTCACACTAGATTTGAGTGTCTTGAAAACAATTGCACCATTACAGCAACTCTAGACATGTTAATAATGTTTAACAACCAGTTCTCCAAAAACAGGAGTATGCATATATATGTATGTAAATTTTTACAAATTTTGCTGACATAAAGATTGTGTAGTCTGCTATAAGTAATAATTAAATGTACAATGCTTTTATTAATACATACAGTCAATTGATTCTCAAAAAATACTTTTGGTTGATTTATGCTGAACTTTTTATGCATAGTCAACCTATCACTGTGATGGATGAGTTAGCATAGTTCTGCGTGAATGTTGGTCGATATTTTCATTATGTTAATAAGTAATATGGAAGTGAAACAACAAGAGACATATACTGGGACTTGCTAGTCACTGGTGTGAGTGACTTGTTGAATTCCATAATAGTTGTGAATACTGAAAGTATATTTCTCTCAAATTTTGTGTATTGACAGTATAACAAATATTTTTAAAGTTAAACCTACTATTAAAAGTTTCTTCATTATTTTCTTATGTCTTGACCATTAACAACATAAAAAAAAAAAAAAAAACCCAAATCTGATTCTTGGTGTAAATAGTTCCACCCTGACCTGTTCCAAGTTACCAATATGTCATCACTGAGAGCAGAGTTGGGAGAGATACAGAGACATCACACCAACATTGTATTTCCATTCTACAGATACAATGAACTGAATACCTTCAAGAGCATAAATAATAGTAAAATGATTAGGAAATTACAGCTTTGAATATTTTTAAAAATGAAATGCATTTATAAGTTTATAATTTAATTTCTAATAATGACTAACAACTCTCAAAAATTCAAGAAAATATAGCATGGTTCTTGTAAGCTGCTAAGGCTTGGCTCTAGCACAGCACTGACTGCTTCTCCTCTCGTTTTTCTTGGCACCTGGCATGTAACGAGGTGATCAGAGAATATTGTGAGAAGTGAACAAATGATGATCTTCAGGGTGGTACACCAATATTGCTTTTAGTGCATGGTGACGATTATAAGCAGTATTGCATTCTTTAATCAAAGGCTTCATGAATAATTGAGCTATTCTTTTTGACATGTTTTAAGCTTAGTGAAATTTATAAGAGATATTCTATCTATGACATTTGAGTTCTGGAAGAATAATTAATCACCAGAACAACCCATCGCTTCATACTAAATACTTTCTGTCGTAATAGCGAGGATACTGTGTTCAGATCTTGTTGGTACACCTTGATAAAAGTGTAAACTGTTCAAGTTTGTTTTAGTGCCTTTTTATGTTATCTCTTCATTGCCTTTAGTGATTCTCTCCTCTCTCTCTAGAGGATTCTCAGAAGGGCTACAGTCAGTTCAGCCTCCCAGAATTCTTTTTGGAACCCTAAGGCATTGATTGTAGTAGTATTATTACATAATGTATTTTCTCCAGTTCCACATCAAAACTTCAAGTGTCAGTTTTGTCATCCTGTCAACTACGGACCTGATTTCCAGATTACAGTTAACTGATCACGCTTTTTGTAAATAAGTAGTGGTAGTAAGCGCGTAACAAATAGTAATGAAGTAGTGATATCTAAATACGGTATATCTTTAAACAGAAGCCCTGAAAACAGTAGCCTTAGCCCAGGTGGAGAGAGATCTGTTGTGGGATGTCTGGAGCTGTGGCCCCTCTTTGCTAGAAAAATTGAGAAGCCTGGAGGCATTAGTGGTGGACCCTTCCAACTCTATTCTTCAGTTTTTTGCTCTTCCTAGAGTGTACTCCCTATAAGGTCCACTGGAAGTATCAACGTGGCATCCATTGCACTGTGGGTAACACCAAGAAAGAGACATCGGTAGTAATATAGGCAGCTCCAAGTTTTCAAAAATATTTTTCTAAGAGAAGAAAGGTTGAGTAAGTCAAATGCTTCAAGTGATCTTTACAAATAATGGCATAAAAACTCATTTTTGTAAGCAAGAAATAATTTTTAAATATTTAAACCTTATATTATGAAAAGCCACAGGAACAAAGCAAAGTGCAATAAAGGTTAAACAGTGTGTGTGTGTGTGTGTGTGTGTGTGTGTGTGTGTGTGTATGTAGTGTATGGTTTCGAGAGAATGAATAAGTAGGAGAGATGAGAGAGAGAGTAAGATCCCCTGACAGGCCATCTTGACTTTATTATGCATTTTCCTCACCATCCCTGCCAATGTCACTTTCTCTCATTTCGACCCTTGCTTCTTCAATCCTAATTCTTCTTAACATATCCCATTCTAGCCCTTTTCCTAAAAGATTAAAAGAGACAAAAGTTAATGTGCCCCCTGCCATAGAAGCTGAAATCAATTTTAATTGAGTTTGCTTAACCAGAACATAGTTGACACTAAGGCATTTTTAAAATACTCTATTTATTTGACAGAGAGAGCGCGAGTACACAAGCAGGAGGAGCAGGAGGAGAAGGAGAAGCAGGCTCCTCGCTGAGCAGAGAAGCCAATGTGGGGCAGTCCCGGACCCTGGGATCATGTCTGGAGTTTGAAGACAGACGCTAACTGAGCTTGAGCTACCCGGGTGTCCAACATCTAAGGCATTTTTTAAACTATAGTTCGTGTGTGTGTGTGTGTGTGTGTGTGAGTGAGAGAGAGAGAGAGAGAAAGCATACGTTGGGGTCCAGGAATGACTCCCAGGTTCACAACCTGATTTCTGAAATTTCCTATTGTAAAAACTGGTCAAATATCTTATAAATTCTAAGAACTTTGGGTTTCTCCATCTTTAAGATAGGACTGATAATATCAATTTCAAAGGACTGGAAATGTTAAAGGTAGATAATGCTATATAATGTCCCAAACACCTATTGTCAGGACTTCAGCTAAGGGATTATTTTTGTTATTACACAATTTTATTGCTGCTGATATAAGAACAGTTGACCAAAATCTTTAATTTTCGAGAGTATTTAGCAGCACTTTCAGTACTGTTAATTATAAGTGCACATTGCTAATATTAGTGAAGTGCAACAAGTGTAAAATAAATGAATCTAATTAAAGGAAATTATTCTCATTAGGTGTCATTTAATAGGTAAATAGTGAAAAATAAAAATCAAAGAGAAGTACTAGGAAAAGCCTTTAAAGCTGAAGTCAAAGTTCAATTTCTTAAATATCAAATCCATGAAAAGGTAAAGAAGGTTAGACAACAGCAAAGAAAGATGCCGGAAGGAGTATGTGCTTTTTCAAAGTTGAAAAGTGTCTATTCTGTTTTAGTATTCTAAAGTTAGACCTCTCCTCCGCTGGAATTTCAGTCAAGGACATCTTGAGAAACATGACTTCTCTTGTCTTCTAAAGAAAGAGGTTCTTGAAAGTATTTTTAAAAATGGTTGAAGTTTCATTTGTCATGAACTAACTTTTTAGAACAACTTTTCAGTGACTTAAGTGACAGTAAGTCAGAAACACTGATGAAGTATACGCTTGCAAATGCCTATGGGTTTAAAAATTAACAGGCAAAGAACAAGGAAAGACACAGTTTAGATCATTTCCAAAGGCAATGCATTTGACCAATTATTTGAGTCATAAATGAAACAAAGCACCCTAGGTTCTATCTTTTGGTCTGTGCCATATCCTGTCTAAGTTACAGGATAAAAATAACTCCATCATTGCTGTTATTTTCATTATAATTTTTGTTTTTATTCATAAGTACAAAGAGCAAAATAAAAAATCAATTGAGATCTTCTTTATTTAAAATATAGTTTAAAATTTCTCTTGTCTTAGGCAAGCTTACTTTTTGTCAAATCACATATCTGAAAAGAGAATATGAAGCAATTAAAATGCATATATTTAAATGTGTTATGAATAAAGGACTATTATGGCAAATTCTATCCATTTTATTATTTAGGAATAGAAAGTTGAAACTACTGAAGTAAAGTTAATGGTACTAAGGATTATGCACGAGTTAATGATTTCCTTTCTTTTAACTTCAGTCTATGGAAGCAAATTCATTTGTTATTGAAGATCGAGAGTAGAAGTCACAAAACAGGCTGGATGATTAAGTAACTAAGATGAGCACAAAGAAAAAGGCATTAAATATCCTAGAGGTCCAGGTACTCAGTGACTTGTGACAATCAGACATTCGAACTGGGGTCACAGCAGTTCTACTTTAAATACTCACTATCCTAGAAACCACGGAGTGACCGCCTAACTTCCTTCCTTCGAGAGAAATTGAAACAGAGTCATTAATGATATTAATGTACTACAATAGCCAAGGTAATGACCAACAGCCGGATTTTGTGAAGAGTTAGTAAAGTCTACCTAATTTAATTTGATTTTGCGATAGATCAAATAAATGATAAAATAGTTTAAGCATATTTTTGACTTAATAAGAAATTTTACTTTTAGAGGGAGAAACAATATGATTTTCTTTGAAACCAATATTTTGCGGTGATATATCCAACTCAGTTACTATTTAAATGTCAAAATCCTAGGAGTTGACATGTATTCTATCATCTATAACTAGACTAGAAATAGGCACCTTTCCTTAATTCCCAGTTCGCATTAGTGGGGGATGCAAAAGAATAATTTCTAATAATCATTAAAGTTTTAAGACCCTTAAAGGACAAAAAAATGGTTAAATAAAGAAATGATCAGATTTTGACCTACTTGTTTCAAGATCTTATAAAAAAGTTTCTATATTGTAGGTTCACAATATAACAACACTTGTATCTGCTGTTCCTCAAAGAATACTTCCTTTTTTTTGGTTCTTGCGTTGAAACTCTAAAGGATGTTTAAAATAGTCTTGAGGTCCCCAATTTTTTAAATCTGGCTACTCTATTTGTAACAGAATGCCGAGACTCTTTATCTCTTGTAACTGTACCTTAAAAATATCAAATGGGTGGACAATAGGCAAAAATCACTGTTTATTGCCTTTGCAAGTGATCAAATTTCACGTGATTTAATTTTCCCAATAATGAGTGCCAAGCATAAACCAAATGGATTAGCACATATTAATTTAATACATATTTGTTGGATGCCTATGCCACGGTTAGTCGTTGCTGGCTCTGAGTGTACGATCTTGAGCCAAATACGTATGATGCCTATCCTTATAGTTGTTGTACATATAATAGTTGAGATGACAAACACAAAATATCACTAGCCTAACCAGGGAAGGGTGTTTATTAGTACTTCACTTAGCAAGGGCATCTATGCTAGTATTCGTGTGGAGGTCAGGGGAGAAAGTTCAGAGAATGGCTTTCTGAGGTGGGAGTAATCTATGCCTTGAGACCTAAAAGGTAGAGTAGGGCTATCCAATGCAGTGGAAGAGATGGTATGGATGACAGAAGCAACAGGCGTGATTGAGATTTGCAAGAAGAAAACAGCAAAGACTAATTCAAAAGTGAAAGAAACCAATCCCTAGAGCCTGGTGTGAGGACAAGAGACCAATGGGCTGAGAAGTAGGTGATGGGAAGCCCTGGTATGTCATCTGAGAAATGACTCATGCTAATGCCAAGCGGAAGCCATTGGAAAGTGATTCAAGCAGGCTTACAAAGTGACTCGTAATTGCATCTTGTAAATTGAGTTATTAAAAGGATAATTTTCCTTTTGTGTTTTTGCCAAAGGCTTACAGACAGGAAGTGCCAAATACTGTGAGGGGTAGGTAGCCACCTGAGGAAGATTTGACAAGAGGGAGTTTGTGATCATCAACCGCTAGATTATAAAGTGGGTGGGGACCCTGAGACAGAAGTGAGAGATTAGATGGATAGATGATTTGACAAAGAACAGAATGCTCTGAGATGTTCTCTCCTTTGAGAGAGAGGGTGGGACTCAAGGGGGGGATTTTTAGATAACTTAATATTTGTCCCCCAGCTTGAGGGACACGGGCCTGAAGAAAGCTAAAGGATGAGAAGCCTGCTTGCAGCAGCTGCAGCAAAGTATGACTTGTGGTGTGGTTTGTGGTAGTACAGGTCTCTGTGTATATATCCTATTAATGTGATGTGTTTTATGGGTGCTGGAGTGTGTGACGAGTGAGCTGGAGATCAAACAATGAAGCAAACTTTACAAGTTATTTTTCTTAAAATAATTTCTCATGGGTTACCCGAAGCATGACTCACTGGGAAGCAGGGACCGAGGGGACATATCTGACAGGCCCTGGGAGGGTGTCATCACCCATGGCAGAAATACCTATCACCCATATTTCCAACCCCTTCCAAGAGAATTCCCCATCTCAGCAAACACCACTGTATTAGCGGGGGTCTCTGGAGAAACAAGAACCAACTACGGTGTGTGTGTGTGTGTGTGTGTGTGTGTGTGTGTGTGTGTTTTATATTTGGATGTGGGGTGTATTTTAAAGGAATTGTTGTGGAAACTGGCAAGTCAAATATTCAGGGTAAGCTGACAGGTTGAAGACCCAAGAGAATGGTTAATGTTGCAGCTCGAGTCGAATAGACGTGGAAGAAGAATGCTCTTTCTTCTCAAGGGATATTAGTCTTTCTTTTCTCCCACTTTTTTACTGGTCTTCACATTAATTGGATGCGAGCCACCCACATCGGGGAGGGAGAACTCTCTGCAAAAGTCTACAAACTTAAATGTTGTCTTCTAAAAAAAAAAAAAAAAAAAAACCTTCACAGAACATCCAGCCTAGTGTTTGACCAAATACCTTGTATGCTGACCCAGCCAGTTTGACACATAATACATTAACCATCACATCCCACAATCAGTTGTGAACATACATGTAGCCAATGTACGTTCAGTGACAGTTAAGAGAGCTTTTCTGTCTTGCTTATTTTCTCTGTCCTTTCATCTTCTCCTCAACTCACGGAGATGTCAGAAACTCACAAAGTAAGGGGAGAAAAGCTAGCAGAGTACCTACTTTCTCCTACAGGCTTCCCACGCCGCAGAAGGTTAGGGCTGGAAGAGAAGAATCTTGTTTTGGAGCTTTTATTATTTCCCTAGGATGGACATATTAATTTACTCTTTAGGGGCTGTCTAAAGGACAGAGGACAGGAGAAGGAGATCGAGGGCTCCACAGAGCAGGTTTGTAGGAGCAAGGGGTAAAAACAAGATTGCTTTATCCCCGTATCTTGAGTGTGCGCACTTTTAGTCGTAACTGGTTTCCTGCCACTGTGAGAATGATTTTTTAACATCCCCTATTTTTGATGCTCTTGTTAACCTATATACATGTTTAAATTGTTAGATTTCACTGAAAATTGACCCAATTATCATTATGCTATGCCCTCTTTATCCCTGATGATTTTCTTGTTCTGTAGCCAGCTTTGCCTGAAAATTAAGTAGCCACACCCACTTTGATTCTGATTAATGTTATGCATGGAGTATCTTTTTCTTTTCTTTTTTTTTTTTTTTTTTTAATGATCTATTTATTTATTTTAGAGAGAGAAGCACACAGCAAGTTGGGGGAGGGTTCAGAGGCAGAGGGGAGGTGAGGATCTCCAGCAGAGCTCCCTGCAGAGCACAGAGTCCAATGTGGGGCTCAGATTTAGGTTCCCGAGATCAAGACCAGACTGGCAATCAAGAGTCAGAAGTCAACTGACTGAGCCACCAGGTGCCCCTGGAATATTCTTTTTCATCCTTTACTTTTAACTATCTGAGTCTTTATACATAGAATGGGTTTCTTGCAGACAACATATAGTTTGTTCTTATTTTTTATTAACTTTCATAATTTGCCTTTTACACCATTTTATACCATTTATATTTAAATTGATTATTTGATATCGTTGGATTAATATATCCCGGTAACTGCTTTATTTTGTTGCATTTTTTTCACCACTTTCCCCTTTCTCTGGTCTACGAGCATTGTATATGATTCCATTTTTACCTTCTCTGTTAGCATATCAGTTGTTCTCTCTTCAACTTTTTTTTTGGTGGTTGCCTTGAATTTTGCACACACAGTTACAACTATTTAAATCTATCCCTCAAAATAACCATTACTGCTTCATGGGGAGTACAGGTACTTTATGACAGAGATTTCTTAATTCTTCCCTCCCCACTGTCTCTATGATATTACTGTTATTATTATTTCATTTTATCCACTTTAATATAATTACTTAATGTTACTTTTATAATCTTAAACAAAAAACTGTCTTTTAGATCATAAGAATAAGAGAAAATAAAAGATTCCCAATTACCTTTTGTTTCTCTGATTTTTCACCTTTGTGTAGATTCTAATTTCTGATGTATATCATTTTCTTCTTCCTAAAAAGATTTTCTTTTAACATTGCTTGCAAGACAGGTTGGTTGGCAATTAATTTCCACAGTTTTTTCGTGAAAGTTTTTATTTTTCCTTCATTTTGTGGGGGGAATTTCATTGGATATAGAATTCTAGGTTAGTGTCTTTTTTTTTTCCCCTAATATTTTTAAGTAAATCACCATTTCTCTCTTCCTTTGCATTTTTTTAAAGATTTTATTTATTTATTCGACAGAGAGAGACAGCCAGCGAGAGGGAATACAAAGCAGGGGGAGTGGGAGAAGAAGAAACTTGAGGCTCTAGCGGAGGGAGCCTGATGTGGAGACTCAGATCTCAGAGCACCGGGATCATGCCCCTGAGAGCAGGCAGAAGCTAACGACCAGTCAGCCGCAGCCGCCCCCCTTGCATGTTTTTTGATAAGAAGTTCTATTTATTACTTTCTTTATGGGTGTTCCTGTATAGGTTAGGTGATTTCTTTTCATTTGGCTTCTTTCAAAATCTTGTCTTTTTGTCTTTGATTTTCTGTAGTTTAAATGTGAAATGCTTAGGTGTAGGTTTTTGGAATTTATTCTTGTGTTTGGTATTCTCTAGCTTCTTGATAGTAGTTTTGATATTTGTCATTAATTTTGTAAAATTGTCAGCTATTATTCCTTCAAATGTTCTTTCTGCTCCATTCTTTTTCTCTTTCTAGTATTCTAATTATCGCGTATGTTAAATTTTTTGAAATTGTCCCTCAGTTCTTGGCTATTCTTTTTTTTTTCTTTGTTTTTCATTCACCTTTCCTTTCCATTTCAGTTTGGAATTTGTACTGACATAATACTCTCAAAAATCATTTATTCTCTCCTTGAGCTATGTCCAGTGTTCTAAATGAGTCTATCAAAAGCATTTCATTCATAATTTCTGTTACAGTATTGTTGGTTTCTAGAATTTTTTTTACATTTTTCTTTAGAATTTGTATATTGCTATTTACATTATCCATATATTTGGATATGTTTTATTTTCTATTAGAACACTCAATATATTAATGAAGTTAAATTTCCTATCAATATTCTAACATCTGTGTTACAGCTGAGTCTGATTCTGATGCTAGCTTTGTTCTTCTGGTCTTATAATTTTTATAGAAAGACTCACATGATGTATTAGGTACTAGAACTGAGGAAAAGGCCTTGTAGAGGTTTATGTTAATCTGACCATGTGGTCCGAGTCTGTGTCTAATGTGATTATATCTAGCCAAAGTACACTTCAAGAATTCATCTAGTGTTCCTGTTTTTATATCCCTGAATTCAGTTCAATGAAGTCATACAGCTCTTTCAGCTGTAGGTCACTGTTCTACACTGGAGCCTTACGATGTGTATGGTAAGGAAGGGGCAGGGGAAACGTATTTTTATAATTTAATTCTAGTGTAGTTAGCAACAGTGTTATATTAGTTTCAGGCTTATTACAATATAGTGATTAAACAGTTTCATATATTACTCAGTGCTCATCAAAATAAGTAAAATACTCTTAATCCCCTTCACCTATGAATTTTATTCTTAAATCTCAATCTGCTAGTGAACCTGTGTGCCCTCATATGTGACTATTATAATGCTTATTAATTTTCTTTAGCTGTGTCTAAACATGGCCCATTGAACTTTTTAATTTCTACTACTACATTTCACCTCTAGAAGGCAATTTGTTCTTTCTGACAAAGTTCATTGTTTTAAGGGTTTTAAGGAATGCTATCAAACATACTTTAAAAATATATTCTTTGACTGCAAATTCAATATCTGTGAAGAGTTCTGTGGGGTTTTCACTGTTTTGTTTGTTTTTCTGTTTATTTGCTTAAATGTGACTTTTCCTCCCGTGTTTTGTGATATTTGTCTATTTGTTGGTTTTATTTTCCTTAGAACTTTATGGTTGTGATTTTTTTAGACTTAAGCTAAGGTAGATTCTACCAGAGAGATTTTCTTTTGGGGTTAAGTACCTGAGTCTTAACACTTTAAATTTTTAAGTTAAATTTTGGTTAACAGTTTTTTGTTAAATCAAGCACTGTGAATTAAAGCAGAAAACTCACATGAATTCTAATCTTTTATTAATTTTCAGGAAAGATTCTCGACACTCACTCCTCCTCCCTCCACTCAGTGTAAAGATTGAGACAGATTTTGTTTGCTTGGTGTTGCTTCTTTATCATGAGTACTAAATGCATAGCATTTTCTTTCTATTCTCATATAAAATGTGAAGTTTTTTGATTCTTGCTTTATTTTGGAAACCAAATTATTAGACTCTCCATTTTCAGAGGCCTTTGGGCATTCTTTTCTATTTTTTACACAACACTCTGAAGGTTTAAAATTCAGTCAACTTTAGCACATTTTTAAAAACTATCTGCACTCCCACCTGCTTAAATCTTAGCCAGAATATTTCTTATAACAATTTATGATACATTTTATAGAAATAATTTATAAAGATGTCCTTGTCATTTCATCTACAAATTTAATGGGGATACTAACTGGTCAGTAATGGTAGAAAAGTAGTAGTTGTGATTCTCTTGTGGGCTGGAATTCTGATCTTTGTGTATCACTTGTAAAGTTGGTTACAGATCTGCCTCTGAATCTGCAAGTCTACTCTTGTGGGTACTGATAAATTCACAGAACTACATATGCTTGTTTCTTTCTTTTGAAATGTTGACAGATCTATATATAATAGATGAAACATATAATAGATAAACAGATAAGCTGCTTTTATCAACATGTTGCTTGAATGAGCACTGCTTCCGGAGGATCTAAAATTTTGTTTTTGACAACCAATCCCAAATTAATGATACTAATAAGCCTTGGAGGATATTTATTTTTCTCTTAGTTTCTTCTCCAGTGACCATTTGATATTTTGTTAACTATTTTTTTCTGGGGAGGGGGTGATCTATTTATTACTAGAAGAGCTTATTTTATGATGACACTCTACATATTTTTAATATTTAATTGTGCAGTATATCTCCTCTCTTTGGAGTCACACTGCTACTTACTAGCTTTGTGTCCTTGGACATCTTAAGACTTCTGTGTGCCTCTGATTCCTTATTTAAAATGGGGATAAAAACAGCATCTCCCCATGATGATGGTGATGATCATAATGATAAGATGGATCTGGGAAAGTGAGGTTGAGAGCAAAACTGTTTACAGAGTGCCTAGTATAACTTTTGCCTTGACTGGATTCTTTGCCCTGTTTTTAATGCACTCAATATATACTAATTTGGTGCTCTAAGATCTCAGTTTCTTACAGAATAATTTGGGGGGTCTGTTCTAACACACGTACATATTTTTTGTATTTTTAAAGAATTTGATTAGAATGAAAATACTTTATTTCTTCCCTAACTTGATCTTATTTCAGTTTCACCACAATTACAAACGAGCTTTATTGCATATGGCACTTTTGAGAAGTCAGTCTAAACTGCCCCATTTCTCCAAGTGAAAAATAGAATAATATCTATACCTCTTTCCACCACTTTCTCGGATTAAGTCTGACGGTCTTTTCCATATAAGTTTTCCTAAAGTTAACCTTACTTTCTAGTTTAATTTCCTCCAATGTTCCTTTGACCAATCCAAGCTGCTCTCACTATTCTCCTGTACATAATTTTCACATCTTTGTCTTCAAGGATTTGTTCAAACTATTCACCCTCTGACAAGTAATGCCCTACTCCATCTTCTTTCTCTTCCTAGATTAACTCCTCCCTCTCTGCCTCCAGACTTGTTCCCTTGAATATATTCATTACACTAACTAGATTGATCTTTGGAAAATGCAAGTTGATGATGTCAGTTCTCTGTTTAAATCCCTTAAATAGCTGCTATTGCTCTAAGAATAGAATTCAATCTCCTTAATATAGTTTATCATGTGTTCTTCATCTTTCTGGACTTACTTTTGGGTTTACCTTTGCTCTCACAGTGTGTAGAATCAGCTCAGCCCTCTTAGATGTTGTTTCCTCCTTTTCAGATGGTCTCCCAGTTTCACCCGTATATCCTTGGTGTGGAAAAGCTGTTCAATTCATCCTTCAGATTTAGTGTTGTCAGATAAAATACACCAACTTAATTTTGAATCCATCTAAATAGCAAATAATTTGTTGTAGAAGTTATGTCCCAAATATTACAAAGGGATAATACCTGTACTAAAAAATATTTGTTGTTTATTTAAAATATAAATTTAAATAGAATCCTTTGTTTTATTTGCTAAATCTATCAATTCTACTCAGATTACAGCTAAACCTTCTGTTAGGACAAAATCATGTATTCCTCTTAACATGCTGGACTTAATGGCCCTAACCACCATATATTGAAACCATTGTTCATCTGTTTTTCTCTTCTACTAGATAGTTTCTCTTTGGGGACAAGAGGCATATCTTTTAACACTTGTTGTCTGCAGCCATTACTGTGAGCATAGGGCCTGGAACATAAAGCAGCGCCAGTCATCGAACAAAAATGAAGAGTCACATTTATGTATGCAATGAGCAATTCAAGAATGAATGATATCGACTTCAAACTACGAACTTTCTTTGATATCCTCCAACAGTATCAGAACTTTGCTAGTTTTGATAATACTTCTTTACAGATTCTTCTCTTTCCATATCTCTTTACCCACACATGTTCCATGCATAATACTTAAAACTGTGAATATTGTCTATAAAACTTCCTATCACTTGTAAGCATCAGTGGTTAGTGGCCTAAGTTATTTTATGGTTGTATTTTCTGCCTTTACATTGACTTGTTAATCACTGCTAAATGTCAAGCAATGACTGTGATTTAAAGAGGGACATTCAGTACACCATTTGGAAAGAAATATTTAGTTGCATATACACATGATATGTCCGATTAGTGGGACAAAGAATATGCTTTCCAGTTATGTTACTAGGAAAATGGTATCTGCCAAATCACCTCTTGGTTAACTTGCTCAAATTTAAATACCCTATTTTAAGAAAGGCGTAAACTAAGTGTTATCCAGACAAAAGAGTCTAGAGGCAATACAATGACTAATATCATTCAATAGTGTCTATGTGGTTTAAATGCATAATTTCAGTTAAATTTCATAACTCCTTGAAA
>NW_024423453.1:57082262-57346666 GCF_017311325.1 Ursus maritimus
TATAGGTTTTGGACTGTTGTGCTTTCATTCTCGTTGGTCTCCATAAATTGTTTAAATTGATTTTTGATTTCCTGGTTTATCGAATCATTCTTGTGCAGGATGGTCCTTAGTCTCCAAGTGTTTGAGTTTCTTCCAAATTTTTCCTTGTGGTTGAGTTCCAATTTCAAAGCATTGTGGTCTGAGAATTTACAGGGAATAATTTCAGTCTTTTGGTATCAGTTGAGCCCTGTTTTGTGAACCAGAACATGGTCTATTCTTGAAAATGTTCCATGGGCATTAGAATAGAATGAGTATTCTTTGGTTCTGGGGTGTAGTGTTCTATATATATCTGTGAGGTCCAACTCGTCGAGTATGGCATTCAAAGCCCTTGTTTCTTTGTCGATTTTCTGCATGGGTGCTCTGTCTATTGCTGATAGTAGAGTGTTGAGGTCCCCTACTAGTAACATATTTTTATCTATATGTCTCTTTATTCTGGTTAAGAGTTGACTTGTGTATCTTGCTGCTCCCCTGTTGGGGGCATAGATATTTATAATTGTCACAGCTACTTGTTGGATATCCTTTAAGAATAATATAGTGCCTTTCTGTGTCTCTAACTATAGTCTTTAATTTAATTTAAAATCCAATCTGTCTGATATGAGAATTGCTACCCCAGCTTTCTTTTGAGGTCCATTGGCGTGAAAGATGATATTCCATCCCTTTACTTTCATTCTGAATTTATCTTTAGGTTCAAAATGACTCTCTTGTAGACCGCAAATGGATGGGTCATTTCTTTTTATCCAATCTGCAACCCTGTGGCGTTTATGGGATGGTTCAAACCATTTACATTAAGACTGATTACTGAGAGATATGATTTTAATAATGCCATGTTGCCAGTAAAGTCTTTGTATTGGCTGTGACTTTCTGTTCTGTATCACTCTTGGGGCCTTTTTACTTTTATAGAACCCCCTGTAATATCTCCTGTAGGGCTGGTTTCATGGTTATGAAATTGGTCAATGACTGGCGATTCTGGAAGGTCTTTATTTCTCCATCAATTCTGAATGACAGCCTTGCTGGATAAAGGATCCTTGGCTGCATGTTTTTCTCTGAAATTGGGGCCTTTTTACTTTTATAGAACCCCCGTTAATATCTGCTGTAGGGCTGGTTTCGTGGTTACAAAATTGGTCAATGACTGGAGATTCTGGAAGGTCTTTATGTCTCCATCAATTCTGAATGGATAGAGGATCCTTGGCTGCATTTTTTTTTTTTTCTGAAAGAGCTTTAAAAATGCCCCCCTCCCCAACCCTTTCTCTCATTCCAGGTCTGTGTAGACAGGTCTGACGTAATTCTGATACCTTTGCCTTGGTACATGAGAAATTTCTTTGCCCTGGCTGCTTTCAATACTGTATCCTTGGATCTAATATTTGGCAATTGGGTAATTATGATGTGACATGGTGTAGGTTTGTCATGGTTGAGCTTGGGAGGGGTCCTTCTGCCTTTGGACACGATGTTTGTTTCCTTGCTAGATTAGGAAGTTTTCAGCTACAATTTGTTCAAAATATCTCTCTAGACCTCTGTTTTTCTCCACCCCTTCAGGGATGCTGATGATTCTAACATTGGATCGCTTTCATTGAGTCAGTAATCTCCGTAACTCTACATTCTTGGATTGGATTTTTTGAGTCTGGATTCTATTTTAGCTTTTTCTTTTACTAACCCATCCTCCAATTTGCTGATACGTTCTTCTGCCTCATTTATCCTGGCCATCAGAGCCTCTAGTTTTGACTACATTTGGTTCATAGAATTTTTAATTTCTGGCAGATTCGCTCTCATTTCCACCCTTAGAGATTCTATATTCTCATTAACATTTTCTTTAATACTTTTTTCAAATCTACACATCATCTTACCATTGTTACTCTGAATTCCATTTATGATAATTTGGTTATATCCATATCTATTAGTTTTGTGGCAGAGGCCACAGACTCATTGTCTTTTCTTTGCTGGGGGGATTTCTCCTTCTTGTCATTCTGATGAGGAGAGGTCACGGTGTTGTCCAGAGCCCAAATTATTGACCAGGACCCAGGCAGTGTGCACTTGTTTTATAGGGACCTTAGGGATGTGGGATTCTTGATTTTTCAGCCTGCCTTCTGGGGGAGGGTCCTGCCGCGCCGATACTCAGGCAATCCTGTTTGGGTAGAGTCTCTGTGTCCCCTGCGAGGGGGGATGGGGATGGGCACAATGTGAGCCGGTCTTTCCAGACTTTTGTTCTCTGGCAGCTTTCCCTGGCGTTTTGCTGTGCCTCTTCTGAGAGTCAGAGCAGCAGTGGCCAAATCTCAGCCTTGTCTCAGAACGGAGGGATCACGGACCGTTCTCCACTGATGTTCTGGCTACTTTAGCTCCGTTACTGTTGGTGCTGCTCAACCCTGCAGCTTCCTGGGATGTGCGCCCCACTCCCAGCGTCCCAGCCCTCACTTCCAGGGCTGGTGTGTCTCTGTCCTTTGTGTTTCTAACGCCGCCAGCCGCCCCTGCGTGCTCCCGAGCTCCCCGTTCCAGTGAGGTTTGCGGGCACTCCAAAGCGCTGGTTTTCAGTCTGGTTGAACACGCGCTCCTGAGCTCCCGGTCTCAGTCTGCTCTCGCGGGTGCTGTCCGCGAGTCCGCATGCTCCACTGTGCAGGTGGCTACCGCTTCCTGGCACCCGAACTAGGCCGCTCCCTCCCCCTTCCGTTTATCTTCCTATATCTGTGCACGGATTCACGGCTCCCCGGTTCGTACCTCAATACTCAGCGCTGGAGATGTTCATTTGTAGAGATCCAGGTGTATCTTCCTGCGTCTCAGGCTGGTTCTGTGGATGTTCAGGCTGGTCTGGTACCTATCTAGTTCGACTCAGGGGACCAGCTGAAAAAGGGGTCCCCTACTCCTCCGCCATCTTAACTCCCTCCTCGTGTTAAATCATTCTAATCACTACTTGCTATTTGTGTCACATTCCCTTGTCCTCTTCCGTTATCTTAATTGCTTGGATAAACATAACCTTAGTTAAATCCAAGTCTCTTTCTACTCTATGTCTGAATGCACTCACCTAAGGATGGTTGAAGAAAAATAATAAAAGTATGGTGACCAGTCTCTATTTAAATCCATAATCATTTACTTCAAATGGGTTTTTTAATTGCTGAGAAACCCTAGATTTATCTATATTACTTGCTCTCTCCTGGACACCTTTTTCATGCTTCTCTTCTTTTTGAAACTCCACTTTCTCCTCCATACTCACTCTTAGTTAACAATCTTGTTTCCTATTTCACTGTGGAATTAAAACACTTAAAATTGAATGTCCATGATAAGTATAGTCATTATTTAGCAGACATCCCAATTCCCCTATCCTTTCTCTTTAGTTGTACTTGCCTCGCTCAAACCCAATGCTGGTTAAATCTAACACTCTGAAGATTCCATTCTAGTGCCATAGCAGATTAATTTAAGTAGAAAAACCTATATCCATGCTGACTCCTGTCATTCTAAATTTGTGACCACAGCCCATCTCTAAGCAGCATCTCTGCGGATGCCCTTAATGCTTTAGTCTGTTTTCTGTTACTCTCCATACTCTGAGCTACTTATTCACATTGCTTTGTCCTCAAATCTCTAACATGCTCTCCTTCTCCTCAATCTCAGTGACCCTGCTTATTATTTCAGGAAACAAATAATCAGAAGAAAACTTTTTTAGCCACCATGAAGTCTGTCATTCCTCTCACTTAAGGTCGAAGATCCACATCTCCTCTGTATTTTCGCTTACTCAAGAGCCTTACTACCGCAATTCCCCTTGCTGTGTCATGAAATATCAATATTTCGCATTCTCTTGGACTATCCCAATAAACAAAAAATATAGTGCACTTACCCTGTAATAATTTTTTATTTGTTCTTCTTCCATTTATAGAAAATCTCAAAAAAGAACCCTAATTTACATTTCCTCTCCCTTCCCTCCTTCTTTCCTGAATATACTCTAGTCAAGGCTTTTACTCCTACCATCCCGTTGACACTTTCTTTTTAATATTAAGGTCACATGTCTACTTTGTTGCCAGATTTGATAATCATTCTTCCATTCTTCCTTGATCAACCTCTAAGCAAAATTTGACATAGCTTATACTGTCCTTTTTGAAAGTTTTCTTGTTTTGCTTTTTTCCCCTCTTTCCTTCCAAGGCACAATGTGCTTCTATTATTTCTCCTTTCTCATGTAAGGAAAGATACAAGTTGAAAAAGAGATGTTTTTCTTTGGTGAAAAAAGGAAAGAGACTTCCTAACTTCATGCTTTTCTAAGTACATTTCCTTTATGAAAAAAACAAAGTTGTAAGATCTTTCTCTGTTTCTTTTAAATGTATGTAAATCTTTTTAGTGCCTCTTGCCAGTTTTAGGAATCAGAAATATCTTACTCAATGAGCAGAGAACCATCTCTTTGAAATATTGAATATCTCCCAGTTTCTATGGGAGGGTAAGAGCCTAACTTCAGTGGGTGCTTTGCTCCAAGTTGCAAACCTACCTCCTAAAATAAAGATTTGAGAAGTTTCTTTTTTCCTTTGGATAAAGCCAATTAGGTAACCGATAGTCACCTCAGTTCTTCAGTAAATCTAGAAGGAACTATGTACAACAAATGGTACTATCAAGTACTCTTACCTGAGGGCTAGCTGTTGTTTATCTTCCAGTGTATATGATGGGCTGCATCTACTTGGCTATAAAATAGGGTGAGATTTCTTTCTGTCTCTGTGATCTTTTAGTGGATTGCCTGCGGTGCAGGTGCACATCACATTCTAGTTTAATGCTTAACCAATAATAAAACTGTTTTCCTTGTCTTCTACCTTCGTGGAGAAGTTTTCTGGGTTGGCTGGATATTTAGTTTTAAATTATATTTCCCGAAACACTGAATCCTTCATTTCTTGCCAATAAATGTTGGGATACTCAATGCTTCTTTCTTGGATTTCTTCCTTGTTCCATCTTTACTCACTTCTTAAATAATCTTTTTTAGTTCATTGGCTTTAAATGTTATCTATACATTAATGTATTAGATTTTCAGATCCGACCAATTTCTCTCTCCTTACACAAACACACACACTATATCTCTTTTATTTGATAGTACCAGTTATATATACTGTCCATGAGTGAACCTAAGGTGGTCTTTATTGTCCATAAATGAACTATATACTTCACATAAACATGCTCCTTCTCTTGCATTTCCCTCTCAGTGAAACTCACCATTATTCATAGGTTGTAGACTTTTTGTTGTTTATTTTGTTGTTTGTTTATTTTCATACACCATAAAATATATCCTATAGTTCTGCTTTCAAAAATATGAAATTTTATTACTTACATATGTCTCATTATTACTTCCCATTTAATATTTACATTGCCCCTCCTCCCCCACCCCACTTCCCCCAGAGACAAGGAGGAAGAGAGAGGAGACAGGGAGACCAAATGGAGGGTGGCTTTAATAAACCAGAGAGCATACTAAGAAAGTGGAAGGAAAGATTCGAATGTTAAATTCAAGATGTGAAATCAATAGTATTTGGAATTGTCCATGGTAAATGAAATTGGGGGGGGGGTCTATGCTATGACTCAGATAAAGCTTATGGAACAAGTAGATAAATGGGCCAATTTTATAATTACAAGGAAGCATTTATAGATTGGAAGTAATAACTATTGGAAGGAGCAGAAAATGAGGATTGAAAAAGGTGTAAGGAGAACGTAAACAGATGTTTCCTGGATTCACGGGGTGGGGGGTGTTTTATGAGTTGCACAAATCAAAAGAACAGTGTTGAATGCTGTTTGAGGTAAAATTATAAACTTAAGGGTTATGACCAAAGTTTGGCATATTTACAATGGACAATGCTAAGCACAAAGCCCATGGAAGCATTAATAAGAATATTAAGATAAATAAAGTCTCTTCGTTTGGGAACGTGGAAATCTCTTAGAGAGCTAAAATGGAAATACAAATAATTTAAATACAATATAAGAACTGCTGTATCTTAGGAGACTTTCAGCCAAACTTATGAGAGATCTGGAGGGGATTATTTTGTTCATTGAGGAAGACTTGATGGAAAAAATGGTTTTTTTGTTTTTGTTTTTTTTAAATGGACTCCAACGCTAAGCAGTGCACACTAGAGGGCAGTCAAGAGATAACACAGGCTTAAGTATGGCTAGGAGAACTACAAGGTGTAAACTATGAATTTTAAATTTCAGCTGCTTTTAAAAAGCCACTTATAAACTCCTCTAATTTCTTGGGCTGACAGAACATTTAATCTCAGTCTTAGTGGACGTTTTCCCTTTAGTTGTATCTTCCCATTAAAACTTGAGGAAGAACCCCTGGGATCACTGCTTCGGGGGCACCCTTTGTTTGAATAGTTATCAATCTTTCAAGTCCTATCGTCTATCCTGTTGATTTTCTGCTGTTCTTGGTGCACAGGTGGCAAGGCTGGGAGAAGTGATTGCAATAGGAGAGCAAAATAGTAATACCAGTATTTTTATTGCTTATTAACGGTAACAATAATATTAGCATTATTTAGGACTACATAAAATAAAAAATCAGTAAAATGACATTCATAATTCATTAAGTTTATAAGCAAATTAGAAATATCAACTATCTAATAAAAATATAAAGTATATATTATCATAGCTGATAAAATTAATATAATTAACATTTTCCAGAAAATCAGTACTACATGAAAGTGGACAAAATCTAGTTATCATATCTCATTAAAATGATAAAGTGCAATTCAATTCCTTTGTAAAACTCGGATCCTCTAAAAATTGCATTAATGTGATTATTTTTGAGCCGAGACTATTTTTATAAAAATATTTCCTTCTGTTGGAAAAGAACTTGTCTTCACTAGCAGGAGAATTTTTGGTAGCCTTTCTAAACTAACTCTAAATGTTCTCCCTGGAATCCCTTACCTTTAAATAATTACAAGATCTATTGATAACACTGAAGACATTTTTTTCAGCACCATCTAACAATGCAAAGTGTCAGTTTAATACTACAATGCTAATATTTCACTTGTGCAAAAGGTCTTTGAACTGTGGCAGTAATTATGTTCGAAAACATTTTTTTTTTTTTTTAAGTAGAAGGCGGTCGCTTATTGTAATGTGTGTAGGTGCAAATTCTCCTGGGCTTTGTTTTGTCTTTTCTGTACGTATTGACCAGATACATTATTGATTTCATTATCAAGATACAAATGATATAATATCAAGTTCTTTCAAAGAAATAATGACATTGCACCAAAAGGTATTAACATATCAGTACATAATGCCTCATTTTCTAATCGCTATCTGCCAGTGTCGTGAATTGGCTCTATCTCACCCTAACAGCACCAACCAGTTATCTCCTCTGAGTCTGGCCACCTTTCCAGTTAATACACTTCAGACAGTACTTAGATTCCCAACCCTCAGGCCCCTTTTCTGTATGATGGAATATCTCTTTTTTTTCTATCCTTTCTTGCCCTGGGATACTTACCATTATGTCTTCAGTGATTTTAGGATTTTCAAAAGGTAGAATGAACTTTAGTGTTCCCTGTACAAGAAGGCACAAGGTAAGAAAATAGTGGGTCTGACAGTCTGCTTGGAATGAGGGAAAGGGAAAAATACAGTGAACGAAACACTTGCTTATATTTCAAAAAGCTAGCACAATAGAAGCAGTTAGAATTGTCATTAAATCCATTATTGCATTAATTTTCTTGATTGGAATCTATATTGCTACATGCATTAATGAACTTTTGAAATATGTGTCTATGTTCAGTATCAACATAGAATTTGGGACTATAGAGATTGCTGTGAATGTGTTAGTTTATATGTTTATATTTAGAAAGAAAACAATTTAATGTATATAAATTAATATAATTCTGTGAAAATAAGGCAAAATGTTACCATAATTAATAAGGATAAATAAAACTGGAGAAGTGAACATTTGTTTTAGAGCTGTACTAAAAGCATATCTTTGTACAAGTCATCACTTTCCTCATCTACGAAATGGAACCAAAACTTTTCTGGGGGTAGAAATTACAAATTTACTGCTTCTAATATTGAGAGAATCTAACATAATTTTAACAGGGAGTACATTCTTAATAAAATTTTATATGAGTAATCACATCAGTCAATGAACAGATTTCTTTTCCTACTGCAAAAGGATTTGTGAACATAATTTTGAATGTTCATTAGAGAATAGGCAATAGTTACCTGCTAAAGGACTACATGAATCAAGAAGTTTGGGCCTAAATGCACTAATTCATGGTTTCCTTTATGTTATTGCAATTATGATATTGTCCACTTTTTTATATAAGGGAAAAAAGTTGTGGAGACAAAGTGTTTTACTTAAAAGTGATTTATTGGCAGAGCTGGGAATACAATCCAAGTTTTATGACTCCATGTTTAGAGTTTTGCCAGCATATAGTGTGCTTTGCCCGTGGGAAGTGCTGTTATCCCTCATAGGATTATAACCTGGATACCATCTCTTCATCATGAATTCTGACTCTGCGACTGGTATCAGTGATTGAATCTCTCACTAGCTTATAAATACAGTGGGAGAAAAATAGTAAATGTCTATGGACTTTACAATAAAAGAAGACTTAACTTCTGATGCCAACATTTACTGATTACTTAGGCAGACTACTCAACTCTATGTCAGAAAGATAATACCAAACTATTACAAAACTGTTTTGAGATTAAACGTGATAATTTTAAGAGTTTATAGTAAACATCCAATAAGAGCATTTTATCGGAACACCTTAGTCTTATTTTGTTACTTCACCACCAGTGCCCGTTTCAAGGCTTTCCTCCTTATTGCGTAAAAGAAGCCTTAAAAGTACATTTTCTAAAATCCTTTCTCCACATGGATCTGACTTAGTCCAATCACGAGAGACACTTCATGTTCAACCATCGTCTCACATGGTGGGATAACACTAGGAAACTGGGTGAGACCATGTGTTTGGTTCTGACCAGTGAATCGTAAATGAAGGTGACTTGTAGCTCTACAAGACCCAGCATTTAATGGCTTCGAGAGTTCTCTCCCCTAGGTTGCTGTGGCTAGCGTTGCTCAAGATCGTAGCTACTCTGAAGCTTTAGGTTATCTGACTGACTACAGGGAGCCCTGCAGATTGTCAGTAGGCATGTACATGGAGCAAGAAACAAATTTTCGCTGTCTGTGGTAATGTCTTCCCAAAGACGTCTGTGTCCCAATCTACAGCCTGTGCATATGTTACCTTATATAGCCAAAGATGTTATGCAAATTGGATTAAGTTAAAGACCTCGACATGGGAGTATTATCTTGGATTATCTGGATGGGTCTCTTGTAATGACGAATGTCTTTAATATGTCCATGCAAGCGGAGGTTGGAGTGATGTGATTGCTGGCTTTGAAGATGTAGGAAGGAGCCAAAGAATTCAGTTAGCCTCTAAAAGTTGGACTAAACAAGGAAATGGATTTTTTTCCTAGAGCCTCCAAAAGAATTTGAGCTCAGTGAAACTCATTTTAGACTTCTGACCTCCGAAGCCTAGGATAATAAGTTTGTATTGTTTTAAGCCACTAAGTGTGTAGTTATTGTTAAAGGAGCAATAGGAAACTAATCTACTATTATAAACCATTTGAAGTTTGAGGTTGTTAATTACATCAGCAAACCCAGTCCGGCTTGACTGGTATAATTTTCTTATCTTTCTTTTTAAATGGTCAACACTGGCATTAAGAAAATAAACTTTAAAATGTTAAGTGGTGATTTTTCACTGGAACCATCTTTATAATCTTTGTCTAGTTCTCTACTCTGATTCACCCCCTTTGAGAAAAATACAGATAAAAATTTAGATGTTATTATTGGCTACATATTTTCTATAATACATAGGACTTCACTTGGAAATGCAATATAGTTCCCATCTTTAAAAATCGTCAGATGTTACTTTAAAATTTCAGTGTTATTCTCACTTTTCATTTGTTTATAAAATGTAGAATAAACTTTCACGCCTCTGGATAAGATGAAAAGATACAACCCATAGATGCTATGCAGGAGATAAACTAACGCAGTGACTTTACTAACAAGTTTATTTGGTGACAGTATATTCTTTCTTCAAGAAGATAAAAGTGGTAAACTGTCAAGGAAATTGTAATGTTGGAATCAAAGTGAAATTTCACTGAGGAACTCAGCTATAAAGTGTCACACATGAAAAGGGATTAGAAGCTGAGCTATCGTGAAGAGATGAAGATGAAGAAGTGTGTTCAGAATGTGTTTCTTCTTATGTGAACTTCTGTGTGGAATCCAGAAGTGACTAAGTTGATGCAGTAGCTAGAAATAGAAAAAGGAAAACAAAAAAGAAAGCATCATTTTCTGAGATTCAAGAATTTCTCCTTAACTCAAACCCAGAGCTGAATGTGAGCAAAGGATTCACATCTGAAATAATAGTACTTAGACCTAGAGTCAAGTAAAATGCCTGCTATCTTTGGAAATGTTAGAATATAGGGATAAATGAAAAGGAAAGTGACTAGAAGGGCACAGATTCTAATTTTTATCTGACATCTTCATCTATTTTTCCTTTTCTCTTTGTTTTATCTATATACCTCACACATACAAACGTGTGCTCACACATGCACACGCAAGCCTGTGTATATACCTACGTGTGCATATTTGATCATTTCCCGGGTCTCTGAGAACACGTGTTCAGAATCCCTAGAAGTACATAGGGAAAGGAAGGCAGCTTTCTCTGTAGTTCTCCCTGAAATGCTCTGCAGAATTTCTCCTTATAGGGTTATTATCAAGGAATGTGTCTGAAAGTGTTGGAAATGCCCATACTCCTCACCCTCCGCTCCTCATACCAGGCATGGGACACAGAACATCTCTGCGTCGTCCCAATATTTTCTCTGTCTTGCAGTTTTGAAAGCTTGCTGTCCATATCAATGTTCTACAGTCTCTGTATATCTGGGAGGTGGAATATTACTTAATATCTTGTCGCTTAATACTTGTAGCTACAGGGTACATCTTAAAATGAATGTCTTACTCTTCCTAGCAGCACCTAGTTGTAAAATTTTGTACATACTTTTCTGTGCAGTGATATTCTCAGAAAAGCATTGCAGTTAAAATTATTCTTTAAACAACAATATTTTCTGTTGACTTTCTAAATTAACACCCCTTGTACACATATGCAGAATCATCCTAGTTCTGCTTGCCAAAGTTCTTTGTTCATTTGTTACATATAAAATAATCTTTTGATTTATTGTGTCAGCAATCATTACAATAAAGAATTCTATTGTCTTAACATACACCCCAATTCCTACTTAGTTCAAATACAGCTGTCCTGTGTCGTCTTTGGACATAGTGTAGGTTAGGTTTCCTCCTCTGTATTCTCAAATACTTTTTGCTTATTTCTGTCACTACAGTGTCTGTATCCTTCACACTAGATTTGAGTGTCTTGAAAACAAGTGCACCATTACAGCAACTCTAGACATGTTAATAATGTTTAACAACCAGTTCTCCAAAAACAGGAGTATGCATATATATGTATGTAAATTTTTACAAATTTTGCTGACATAAAGATTGTGTAGTCTGCAATATATAAGTAATAATTAAATGTACAATGCTTTTTATTAATACATACAGTCAATTGATTCTCAAAAAATACTTTGGTTGATTTATGCTGAACTTTTTATGCATAGTCAACCTATCACTGTGATGGATGAGTTAGCATAGTTCTGACGTGAATGTTGGTCGATATTTTCATTTATGTTAATAAGTAATATGGAAGTGAAACAACAAAGACATATACTGGGACTTGCTAGTCACTGGTGTGAGTGACTTGTTGAATTCCATAATAGTTGTGAATACTGAAAGTATATTTCTCTCAAATTTTGTGTATTGACAGTATAACAAATATTTTTAAGTTAAACCTACTATTAAAAGTTTCTTCATTATTTTCTTATGTCTTGACCATTAACACAACATAAAAAAAAAAAAAAAAACCCAAATCTGATTCTTGGTGTAAATAGTTCCACCCTGACCTGTTCCAAGTTACCAATATGTCATCACTGAGAGCAGAGTTGGGAGAGATACAGAACATCACACCATTACATTGTATTTCCATTCTACAGATACAATGAACTGAATACCTTCAAGAGCATAAATAATAGTAAAATGATTAGGAAATTACAGCTTTGAATATTTTTAAAAAATGAAATGCATTGTAAGTTTACATAATTTAATTTCTAATAATGACTAACAACTCTCAAAAATTCAAGAAAATATAGCAATTGGTTCTTGTAAGCTGCTAAGGCTTGGCTCTAGCACAGCACTGACTGCTTCTCCGTCTCGTTTTCTTGGCACCTAGCATGTAGCAGGTGATCAGAGAATATTGGTGAAGTGAACAAATGATGATCTTACCCAGGGTGGTACACCAATATTGCTTTTAGTGCATGGTGACGATTATAAGCAGTATTGCATTCTTTAATCAAAAGGCTTCATGAATAATTGAGCCTATTCTTTTTGACATGTTTTAAGCTTAGTGAAATTTATAAGAGAATATTCTATCTATGACATTTGAGTTCTGGAAGAATAATTAATCACAGAACAAACCCATCGCTTCCATACTAAATACTTTCTGTGCGTAATAGACGGATACTGTGTTCAGATCTTGTTGGTACACCTTGATAAAAGTGTAAACTGTTCAAGTTTGTTTTAGTGCCTTTTTATGTTATCTCTTCATTGCCTTTAGTGATTCTCTCCTCTCTCATTACTGAGGATTCTCAGAAGGGCTACAGTCAGTTCAGCCTCCCAGAATTCTTAACCTAAGGCATTATTAGTAGTAGTATTATTAATATAGTATTTTCTCCAGTTCCACATCAAAACTTAAGTGTCAGTTTTGTCATCCTGTCAGCACACGGACCTGATTTCCAGATTACAGTTAACTGATCACGTTTGTATAAGTAGTGGTAGTAACAGTAACAATAGTAATGAAGTGATGATATCCTAAATATGGTATATCTTTAAACAGAAGCCCCTGAAAACAGTAGCTTAGCCCAGGTGGAGAGATCTAGTTGTGGGGATGTCTGGAGCTGTGGCCCTCTTTGCTAGAAAAATTGAGAACCTGGAGGCATTGTGGGACCCTTCCAACTCTATTCTTCAGTTTTTTGCTCTTCCTAGGTGTACTCCCATATAAGGTCCACTAGAGTATCAACGTGGCATCCCATTGCACTGTGGGTAACACCAAGAAAGAGACATGGTAAAGAATATAGGCAGCTCCAAGTTTTCAAAAATATTTTTCTAAGAGAAGAAAGTTGATAAAGTCAAATGCTTCAGTGACTTTACAATAATGGCATAAAACTCATTTTTGTAGCAAGAAATAATTTTTAAATATTTAAGCTTATATTATGAAAGAAGCCACAGGAACAAAGCTAAAGGCACAAAGGTTAAACGTGTGTGTGTGTGTGTGTGTGTGTGTGTGTGTGTGTGTGTGTGTGTGTATGTATGTATGTGTGTTCGAGAGAGAATGAAAGCAGGAGAGATGAGAGAGAGAGTAAGATCCTGACAGGCCATCTTGACTTTATTATGCATTTTCCTCACCATCCCTGTCATCCTTTCTCTCATTTCACCCTCTTGGCTTCAGCACCTAATTCTTCTTAACATATCCCCATTCCTGAGCTCCTTTTCCTAAAGATTAAAAGAGACAAAAGTTAATGTGCCCCTGCCATAGAAGCTGAAATCAATTTTAATTGAGTTTGCTTAAACACAGACATAGTTGCATCTAAGGCATTTTTTAAAATACTCTATTTATTTGACAGAGAGAGCGCGAGTACACAAGCAGGGAGAGCAGGAGGGAGAAGGAGAAGCAGGCTCCCCGCTGAGCAGAGAGCCCAATGTGGGGCTTGATCCCAGCACCCTGGGATCATGTCCTGAGCCGAAGACAGACGCTTAACTGACTGAGCCACCCGGGTGTCCAACATCTAAGGCATTTTTTAAACTATAGTTCGTGTGTGTGTGTGTGTGTGTGTGTGAGTGAGAGAGAGAGAGAGAGAAAGCATACGCTTGGGGTCCAGAATGACTTAGGTTCACAACCTGATTTCTGAAATTTCCTATTGTAAAAAACTGGTCAAATATCTTAAATTCTAAGAACTTTAGTTTCTCCATCTTTAAGATAGGACTGATAATATCAATTTCAAAGGACTGTGGAAATGTTAAATTAGATAATGTATATAATGTCCCAAACACATATTGTCAGGACTCGCTAAGGGATTATTTTTGTTATTACCATAATTTTATTGCTGCTGATATAAGAACAGTTGCAAATCTTTAATTTCAAGTATTTAGCATACTTTCATTACTGTTAATATAAGTGCAATTGCGAATATTAGTGAAGTGCACAAGTGTAAAATAAATGAATCTAATTAAAGAGAATTATTCTCATTAGGTGTCATTTTAATAGGTAAATAGTGAAAAAGTCAAAAAATCAAAGAGAAGTACTAGGAAAGCCTTTAAACTGAAGTCAAAGTTCAATTTCTTAAATATCAAATCCATGAAAAGGTAAAGAAGGTTAGACAACAGCAAGAAGAGCGGAAGAATATGTGCTTTTTCAAGTTGAAAATCTATTCTGACTTTTAGTATTCTAAAGTTAGACCTCTCCTCGCTGGAATTTCAGTCCAGTGACATCTTGAGAAACATGACTTCTCTTGTTTCTAAAGACAAGGTCTTGAAAGTATTTTAAAATGGTTTAAAAAGCTCATTTGTCATGAACTAACTTTTTAGAAACAACTTTTCAGTGACTTAAGTGACAGTAAGTCAGAAGCACACTGATGAAGTATACCTTGAAATGCCTATGGGTTTAAAAATTAACAGGCAAAGAACAAGGAAAGACACAGTTTAGACATTTCCAAAGGCAATGCATTTGACCAATTATTTGAGTCACTAAATGAAACAAAGCACCTAGGTTCTATCTTTTTGGTCTGTGCCACTATCCTGTCACAAGTTACAGGATAAAAATAACTCCATCATTGCTGTTTATTTTCATTACAATTTTTGTTTTTATTCATAAGTACAAAGACAAAATAAAAAAATCTAATTGAGATTCTTCTTTATTTAAAATATAGTTAAAATTTCTCTTTGTCTTAGGAATAAGCTTACTTTTTCCAAAATCACATATCTGGAAAAAGAATATGAAGCAATTAAAATGCATATATTTAAATGTGTTATGAATAAAGGACTATTATGGCAAATTCTATCCATTTATTATTTAGGAATAGAAAGTTGAAACTACTGAAGTAAAGTTAATGGTACTAAAGTTATGCAAAGTTAATGATTTCCTTTCTCTTTAACTTCAGTCTATGGAAGCAAATTCATTTGTTATTGAAGATCAGTGGAAGTCACAAAACAGGCTGGATGATTAAGTAACTAAGATGAGCACAAAGAAAAAAGGCATAAATTATCCTGAGGTCTGTAGGTACCAGTGACTTGTGACAATCAGTACATTCGAACTGGGTCACAGCAGTGTCTACTTTTAAATACTACTATCCTAGAAACCACAGGAGTGACCGCCTAACTTCCTTCCTTCGAGAGAGATTGAAACAAGTCATTAATGATGCTATTAAATGCTCACAAATAGCCAAGGTAATGACCAACATGATTTTGTGAAGAGTTAGTAAAGTCTACCTAATTTAATTTGATTTTGCGATAGATCAAATAAATGATAAATAGTTTAAAATATTTTGACTTAATAAGAATTTTACTTTTAGAGGAGAAACAATATGATTTTCTTGAAACCAATATTTTGCGGTGATATATCAACTCAGTTACTATTTAAATGTCAAAATCCTAGGAGTTGACATGTATCTTCTATCATCTATAACTAGACTAGAAATAGGCACCTTTCCTTAATTCCCAGTTCACATTAGTGGGGGATGCAAAGAATAATTTCTAATAATCATTAAAGTTTTAAGACCCTTAAAGGACAGAAAATGTTAAATAAAGAAATGATCAGATTTTGACCTACTTGTTTCAAGATCTTATAAAAAGTTTCTATATTGTAGCTTCACAATATAACAACACTTGTATCTGTGTTCCCCCAAAGAATACTTCCTTTTGGTTCTTCGTTGAAACCTAAAGGATGTTTAAAATAGTCTTTGAGGTCCCCAATTATTTTAAATCTGGCTACTCTATTTGTAACAGAACTGCCAGGGATCTCTTATCTCTTGTAACTGTACCTTAAAAATATCAAATTGGACAATAGGCAAAATCCTGTTTATTGCCTTTTGCAAGTGATCAAATTTCACGTGATTTAATTTTCCCAATAATGAGTGCCAAGCATAAGCCAAATGGTTAACATATTAATTTAATACATATTTGTTGGATGCCTATGCACGGTTAGTCATTGTGCTAGGCTCTGAGTGTACGATCTTGAGCCAAATACGTATGATGCCTATCCTTATGCTGTACATATATTAGTTGAGATGACAAACACAAATAACTAGCCATAACCAGGGAAGGGTGTTTATTAGTACTTAGCAAGGGCATCTATGCTAGTATTCGTGTGGAGGTCAGGAGAAAGTTCAGAGATGGCTTTCTGGTGGGAGTAATCTATGCCTTGAGACCTAAAAGGTAGGTAGGAGCTATCCAATGCAGTGGAAGAGATGGCATGACAGAAGCAACAGCGTGATTGAGATTTGCAAGAGAAAACAGCAAAGACTAATTCAAGAAGTGAAAGAAAACCAATCCCTAGAGCCCTGGTGTGAGGACAAGAGAGACCAATGAGACTGAGAAGTAGGTGATGGAGAGCCTGGTATGTCATTCTGAGAAATGAGACTCATGCTAATGCCAAACGGAAGCCATTGAAAGATTCAAAGCAGGTTACTAAAGTGATCGTAATTGCATCTTGTAAATTGAGTTATTAAAAGGATAATTTTCCTTTTGTGTTTTTGCCAAAGGCTTAAGACAGGAAGTGCCAAATACTGTGAGGGGTAGACCACCTGAGGAAGATTTGCAAGAGGGAGTTTGTGATCATCAACCGCCAGACTATAAAAGTGGGTGGGGACCCTGAGATACAGAAGTGAGAGATTAGATGGATAGATGATTTTGTACAAAGAACCAGAATGCTCTGAGATGTTCCCCTCTCCTTTGAGAGAGAGGTGGGACTCCAAGGGGGATTTTTTAGATAACTTAATATTTGTCCCCCACAGCTTGAGGGACACGGGCCTGAGAAAGCTAAAGGATGAAAGCCTGTTTGCAGCAGCTGCAGCAAAGTATGACTTGTGGTGTGGTTTGGGTAGTAACAGGTCTCTGTGTATATATCCTATTAATGTGATGTGTTTTGTGGGTGCTGGAGTGTGACGAGTGAGCTGGAGATCAAACAATGAAGCAAACTTACAGTTATTTTTCTTAAAATAATTTATCCAGGGTTCTGCCCAGACAGTGATCACTGGGAAGCAGGGACCGAGGGGACATATCTGAGTGGCCTCGGGGAGGGTGCATCACCCATGCCAGAAATACCTATCACCCATATTTCCAAGCCCTCCAAGAGAATTCCCCATCTCAGCAAACACCACTGTATTAGCGGGGGTCTCTGGAGAAACAGAACCAATACGGTGTGTGTGTGTGTGTGTGTGTGTGTGTGTGTGTGTGTGTTTATATTTGGATGTGTGGGTGTATTTTAAGGAATTGGTTGTGGAAAACTGGCAAGTCCAAAATATTCAGGGTAAGCTGACAGGTTGAAGACCCAAGGAATGGTTAATGTTGCAGCTCGAGTCTGAATAGACTGGAAGAAGAATGCTCTTTTCCTCAAGGGATATTAGTCTTTTTCTTTTCTCCCCCTTTTATGGTCTTCAATTAATTGGATGAGGCCACCCACATCGTGGAGGGTAATCTCTGCAAAGTCTACAAACTTAAATGTTGTCTTCTCTAAAAAAAAAAAAAAAAAACCTTCACAGCAACATCCAGCCTAGTGTTTGACCAAATACCTTGTACTGTGACCTAGCCAGTTTGACACATAACATTAACCATCACATCCACAATCAGTTGTGAACATACATGTAAAAGCCAATGTACATTCAGTGACAGTTAAGAGAGAGCTTTTCTGTCTGCTTATTTTCTGTCCTTTCATCTTCTCCAACCACGGAGATGTCAGAAACCACAAAGTAGCAGGGAGAAAAGCTAGCAGAGTTCTTTCTCCTACAGGCTTCCCACGCGCAGAAGGTTAGGGCTGGAAGAGAAGACATCTCTGTTTTGGAGCTTTTATTATTTCCCTAGGATGGACATATTAATTACTCTTTAGGGCTGTCTAAAGTGACAGAGGACAGGAGAAGGAGATCGAGCTCCACAGAGCAGGTTTGTAGGAGCAATAGGGTAAAAACAAGATTGCTTTATCCCCGTATCTTGAGTGTGCTGCACTTTTAGTCAACTGGTTCCTGCCACGTGAGAATGATTTTAACATCCCCTATTTTGATGCTCTGTTAACCGTATACATGTTAAATTGTTATGATTTCCTGGAAAATTGACCCAATTATCATTATGCTATGCCCCTCTTTATCCCTGATGATTTTCTTGTTCTGTAGCCAGCTTTGCCTGAAATTAAGTAGCCACACCCACTTTATTCTGATTAATGTTAGCATGGAGTATCTTTTTCTTTTCTTTTTTTTTTTTTTAATGATCTATTTATTTATTTTAGAGAGAGAAAGCACACACAAGTTGGGGGAGGGTCAGAGGCAGAGGGAGAGGGAGAATCTCCAGCAGACTCCCTGCAGAGCACAGAGTCCAATGTGGGGCTCAGATTTAGGTTCCTGAGATCATGACCAGACTGGCAATCAAGAGTCAGAAGCTTAACTGACTGAGCCACCCAGGTGCCCCTGGAATATCTTTTTCCATCCCTTTACTTTTAACCTATCTGAGTCTTTATACATAGAATGGGTTTCTTGCAGACAACATATAGTTTGTTCTTATTTTTTATTAACTTTCATAATTTGCCTTTTACACCATTTATACCATTTATATTTAAATTGATTATTGATATCGTTGGATTAATATATCCCATGTTTGTAACTGCTTTATTTGTTGCATTTTTTCTACCACTTTCCCCTCTTTCTCTGGTTTTAACTGAGCATTGTATATGATTCCATTTTACCTTCTCTGTTAGCATATCAGTTGTTCTCTCTTCAACTTTTTTTTTGGTGGTTGCCTTGAATTTTGCAATACACAGTTACAACTATTTAAATCTATCCTCAAATAACCATTACTGCTTCATGGGGAGTACAGGTACTTTATGACAGAGATTTCTTAATTCTTCCCTCCTGTCTCTTATGATATTACTGTTATTAATTTCATTTATCCATATGCTATAATTACTTATGTTACTTTTATAACTTTAAACAAAAAACTGTCTTTTAGATCAATTAAGAATAAGAAAAAATAAAAGATTCCAATTTACCTTTGTTTCTCTGACATTTTTCCTTTGTGTAGATTCTAATTTCTGATGTATATCATTTTTCTTCTTCCTAAAGATTTTCTTTTTAACATTGCTTGCAAGACAGGTTGGTTGGCAATTAATTTCTACAGTTTTTTTCTGTGAAAGTTTTTATTTTTCCTTCATTTTGTGGGGGAATTTCATTGGATATAGAATTCTAGGTTAGTGTCTTTTTTTTCCCCTAATATTTTAAGTAAATCACTCCATTCTCTCTTCCTTGCATTTTTTTTTAAAGATTTTATTTATTTATTCGACAGAGAGAGAGACAGCCAGCGAGAGAGGGAACACAAGCAGGGGGAGTGGGAGAGGAAGAAGCAGGCTCCTAGCGGAGGAGCCTGATGTGGGGCTCGATCTCAGAGCACCGGGATCATGCCCTGAGACGCAGGCAGAAGCTTAACGACCAAGCCACCCAGCCGCCCCCCCCCTTGCATGTTTTTTGATAAGAAGTTCTATTTATTACTTCTTTATGGGTGTTCCTGTATAGGTTAGGTGATTTTCTTTTCATTTGGCTTCTTTCAAAATCTTGTCTTTGTCTTTGATTTTCTGTAGTTTAAATGTGAAATGCTTAGGTGTAGGTTTTTTGGAATTTATTCTGTTTGGTGTTCTCTTAGCTTCTTGGATTAGTAGTTTGATATTTGTCATTAATTTTGTAAAATTGTCAGCTATTATTCCTTCAAATGTTCTTTCTGCTCCATTCTCTTTTTTCTCTTTCTAGTATTCTAATTATGCGTATGTTAAATTTTTGAAATTGTCCCTCAGTTCTTGGCTATTCTTTTCTTTTTTTCTTGTTTTTCATTCCTTTTCCCTTTCCATTTCAGTTTGGGAATTTGTACTGACATATCTTCCAAAATCATTTATTCTCTCCTTGGCTATGTCCAGTGTTCTAATGAGCCTATCAAAAGCATTTCATTCATAATTTCTGTTACAGTATTGTTGGTTTCTAGAATTTTTTTTTTTACATTTTTTCTTAGAATTTGCATATTGCTATTTACATTATCCATATATTTTGATATGTTTTATTTTTCTATTAGAACACTCAATATATTAATTATAGTTAAATTTCCTATCAATATTCTAACATCTGTGTTACAGCTGAGTCTGATTCTGATGCTAGCTTTGTCTCTTCTGGTCTTATAATTTTTTATAGAAAGACTCACATGATGTATTAGGTACTAGGAACTGAGGAAAAGGCCTTTAGTAGAGGTTTATGTTAATCTGACCATGAATTAGTCTGTGTCTAATGTGTATTATATCTATAAATGCCAAACACTTCAAATTCATCTAGTGTTCCTGTTTTTATATCCCTGAATTCAGTCTGTGTCATACAGCTCTTTCAGCTGTAGGTCACTGTTCTAACACTGGAGCCTTACTGATGTGATGGTAAGGAAGGGGCAGGGGGAAACTATTATTTATAATTTAATTCTAGTGTAGTTAGCATACAGTGTTATATTAGTTTCAGGTTTACAATATAGTGATTAAACAGTTTCATATATTACTCAGTGCTCATCAAAATAAGTGTACTCTTAATCCCCTTCACCTATGAATTTATTCTTAAATCTCAATCTGCTAGTAGACCTGTGTCCCTCATATGTGACTATTATAATGCTTATTAATTTTCTTTTTAGCTGTGTCTAAACATACCCATTGAACTTTTAATTTCTACTACTACATTTCACTTCTAGAAGGCAATTTGTTCTTTTTACAAAGTTCATTGTTTTAAGGCTCTTGTATGAATGCTATCAAACATACTTTTAAAAATATATTCTTTGACTGCAAATTCAATATGTGAAGGTTCTGTGGGTTTTCACTGTTTGTTTGTTTTTCTGTTTACTCTTGCTTAAATGTGACTTTTCCTCCCGTGTTTTGTGATATTTGTCTATTTGTTGGTTTTATTTTCCTTAGAACTTTATGGTTGTGATTTTTTTTAGACTTAAGCTAAGGTAGATTCTACCAGAGAGGATTTTCTTTTGGGTTAAGTACCTGTGAGTCTTAACACTTTAAATTTTAAGTTAAATTCTTGGCTTAACAGTTTTTTGTTAACCAAGCACTGTGAATTAAAGCAGAAAACTCACATGAATTCTTCTTTTATTAATTTTCAGGAAAGATTCCTCAGACACTCCTCCTCCCTCCACTCAGTGTAAAGATATGAGACAGATTTTGTTTGCTTGGTTGCTTGCTTATTTATCATGAGTACTAAATGCATAGCACTTTTCTTTTCTATTCTCATATAAAATGTGAAGTTTTTTTGATTCTTGCTTTATTTTGGAAACCAAATTATTAGACTCTCCATTTTCAGAGGCCTTTGGGCATTCTTTTCTATTTTCACAACACTCTGAAGGTTTAAATTCAGTCAACTTTAGCACATTTTTAAAACTATCTGCACTCCCACCTTTGCTTAAATCTTAGCCAGAATATTTCTTTCATAACAATTTATGATACATTTATAGATACATTTATAAAGATGCACTTGCATTTCATCTACAAATTTAATGGGGATACTTAACTGGTCATAATGGTGAGAAAAGTAGTAGTTGTGATTCTCTGTGGGCTGGAATTCTGATCTGTGTATCACTTCTGTAAAGTTGGTTACAGATCTGCCTCTTGAATGCAGATCTACTCTTGGGGTACTGATAAATTCACAGAACTACATATGCTTGTTTCTTTCTTTTGAAATGTTGACAAGATCTATATATAATAGATGAAACATATAATAGATGAAACAGATACTGCTTTTATCAACATGTTGGTTGAATGTAGCCTAGCTATGGAGGATCTAAAATTTTGTTTTTGACAACCAATCCAAATTAATGATACTAATAAGCCTTGAGGATATTTATTTTTCTCTTATTTTTTTCTCCAGTGACCATTTGATATTTCTTGTTAACTATTTTTTTTCTGGGGAGGGGGGGGATCTATTTATTACTGAAGAGTTTATTTATGATGACACTCTTACATATTTTTAATATTTAATTGTGGCAGTATATCTCCTATCTTTGGAGTCACACTGCTACTTACTAGCTTTGTGTCCTTGGACATCTTATAGACTTCTGTGTGCCTCTGATTCCTTATTGGTAAAATGGGGATAAAAACAGCATCTCCCTCATGATGATGGTGATGATCATAATGACTAAGATGGATCTGGGAAAGTGAGGTTGGAGAAGAAACTGTTTACAAGTCTTAGCATAACTTTTGCCTTGTGATTCTTTGCCCTGTTTTTAATGCACTCAATATACTAATTTGGTGCTCTAAGATCTCAGTTTCTACAGAATAATTTGGGGGGGTCTGTTCTAACACACGTACATATTTTTTATTTTAAAGAATTTGATTAGAATGAAAATACTTTATTTCTTCCCTAACTTGATCTTATTTCCAGCTTCACCACAGTCATAACTGACTTTATTGCATATGGCACTTTTGAGAAGTCAGTCTAAACTGCCCATTTTCTCCAAGTGAAAAATAGAATAATACTTTACCATCTTTCCACCACTTTCTCGGGATTAAGTCTGAGGCTTTTCCATATAAGCTTCCTAAAAAAGTTAACCTTACTTTCTAGTTTAATTTCCTCCTAATGTTCCTTTGCAATCCAAGCTGTTCACTATTCTCCCGATGTACATAATTTTCACATCTTTGTCTTCAAGGATTTGTTCAAACTATTCCCTCTGACAAGAATGCCCTACTCCATCTTCTTTCTCTTCTAGATTAACTCCTCCTCTCTGCCTCCAGACTTGTTCCCTTGAATATATTCATTACACTAACTAGATTGATCTTTGGAAAATGCAAGTTGATGATGTCAGTTCTCTGTTTAAATCCCTTAAATAGCTGCTATTGCTCTAAGGAATAGAATTCAATCTCCTTAATATAGTTTATCATGTGTTCTTCATCTTTCTGGACTTACTTTTGTTTACCTTGCCTCACAGTGTGTAGAATCACTCCAGCCCTCTTAGATGTTGTTTCCTCCTTTTCAGATGGTCTCCCAGTTTCACCCGTATATCCTTGGTGTGGAAAAGCTGTTCAATTCATCCTTCAGATTTAGTGTTGTCAGATAAAATACACCAACTTAATTTTGAATTCCATCTAAATAGCAAATAATTTGTTGTAGAAGTATGTCCCAAATATTACAAGGGATATACCTGTACTAAAAAAATATTTGTTGTTTATTTAAAATATAAATTTAAATAGGAATCCTTTGTTTTATTTGCTAAATCTATCAATTCTACTCAGATTACAGCTAAACCTTCTGTTAGGACAAAATCATGTATTCCTCTTAACATGCTGGACTTAATGGCCCTAACCACCATATATTGAAACCATTGTTCATCTGTTTTTCTCTTCTACTAGATAGTTTTCTCTTTGGGGACAAGAGGCATATCTTTAACACTGTTGTCTGCAGCCATTACTGGCGAGCATAGGGCCTGGAACATAAAAGTCATTGAACAAAAATTTACTGAATGAGTGAATAGATGTATGGACAAATGAGCGAATGAATGAATGAATGAATATCGAACTTCAATAGAACTTTCTTTGATATCCTCCCAAGCAAAAGTATTTGGTAATTATTGCCATGTTTTGATAATACTCTTTACATCTTTCTTTCATATCTCTTACCACACATGTTCCATGCATAATACTTAAAACTGTTAATATGTCTATAAAACTTCCTACTTGGTAAGCATCAGTGGTTGTGGCCTAATTATTTTATGGTTGTATTTTCTGCCTTTTACATTGACTTGTTAATCACTGCTAAATGTCAAGCAATGACTGTGATTTAAAGAAGGGACATTCAGTACACCATTTGGAAAGAAATATTTAGTTGCATATACACATGATATGTGATTAGTGACAAGGAATATGCTTTCCAGTTATGTTACTAGGAAAATGGTATCTGCCAAATCACCTCTTGGTTAACTTGCTCAAATTTAAATACCCTATTTTAAGAAAGGCGTAAACTAAGTGTTATCCAGACAAAAGAGTCTAAGGCAATAACAATGACTAATATCATTCCAAGTAGTGTGCTATGTGGTTTAAATGCATAATTTCAGTTAAATTTCATAACTCCTTGAAAAAGCATCTGATATAATTCAACAGCCATTCATGATAAAAAGCCTCTGTACAAAGTGAGTTTAGAGGAAACACCTCAGAATATTAAAGGCCATCCATATATGACAAACCCACAGTAACATCATACTCATTGGTGAAGAGCTGAAAGCTTTCCTTCTGAGATCAGCAACAAGACAAGGATGTTCACTGTCACTACCTTTATTCAACATAGTGCTGGAAGTCCTAGCCACGTCAATAGATAATAATAAAAAAGCACATCCAAACTGGTAAAAAAAGAAGTAAAACTGTCACTATATGTAGATCACATTATACTATATATAGAAAACCCCAAAGATGCCACCAAAAAACTGTTAATGAATTCAGTAAAGTTGCAAGATATAAAATTAACATTCAGAAATTGGTTGTGTTTCCATATACTATAACAAGCTATCAGAAAGAAAAATTAAGAAAACAATCTTATTTATAATTACACCGAAAAGAACAAAATATCTAGGAATAAATTCAACAAAGGAGGTGAAAGATCTGTACTCTGAAAACTATAAAACATTGATGAAAGAAATTGAAAACAACAAATAAGTAGAATAGTATACTATGCTCATGAATTGGAAGAAATAATATTGTTAAAATGTCCATATTACCCAAAGCAATCTGCAGATTCAATGCAATTCCTATCAAAATATAACTATTCTTCATAGAACTAGAACGAACAATCCTAGAGTTTGTATGGAATCACGAAAGAACCCCAATAGCCAAAGCAAACTTGAGAAAGAAGAACAAAGCTGGAGCTATCACAATCCCATATTTCAAACTATCCTACAAAGCTATAGTAATCAAAATATTGTGGTACTGGCACAAAAATAGACACAGAGAGCAATGAAACAGAATAGAGAGCCCAGAAGGAAACCCATGCATATGTAGTCAATTAATCGATGACAAAGGAGCCAAGAATATACAATGCAGAAAAGCCCGTCTCTTGAGTAACTGGTGTTGGGAAAACTGGCCCACTTCCTTACACCATACACACAAACATAAAATGGATTAAGGACCTAAATGCAAGACCCGAAACCATAAAACTCTTAAAAGAAAGCATATGCAATAGTAGTCCCTTGAACATTGGCCTTAGCAATATTTTTCTGGATCCGTCTCCATGCAAGGGAAATAAAATAAACTATTAGGGCTATACCAAAATAAAAAGCTTTTTCACTATGATGGGAATCATCAACAAAACAAAAAGGCAACCTACTGAATGAGAGAAGATATTTGCAATTGATATATCCAATAGGGGGTTAATACCCAAATTATAGAGAGAAGTCATACAAGTCAATACCAAACAAACAGAGGCAACAAATAAACCAATTGCAAAAGGGGACCTCAATAGGCATTTTTCCAAAGAAGACCTACAGATTGCCAACAGGCACTAAAAGGATGCTCAGCATCACTAATCATTAGCGAAATGGAAATCAAAACCACAACAAGGTATCACCTCACACCTGCCAGAATGGTTAACATCAAATCAAAAGGACAGGAAATAACAAGTGTTGGTGAGAATGTGGAGAAAAGGGAACCCTCATGCAAAGTTGGTGGGAATGCAAGCTGGCACAGCCACTCTGGAAAAACAGTATGAAGGTTTCTCAAAAAATTAAAAATAGAAATACCCTAAAACCCAGCAAGCTACTCTGAGTATTTACCCGAAGAAAACAAAAACACTAATTTGAAAAGATAGACATATGTTTACTACACTATTATTTACAATAGCCTGGACACTGACGCCCACCTAAATGCCACCAGTAGACAAATGGATACAAAAGATATGGCATATGTATTTTGTAGAAAATTATATATATGGAATATGGTGTACATGGAGTATTACTCAGCTATAAAAAGAATGAAATCGTCATTCATGACAACATGGATATACCTAGAAGGTATTATACTAAGTGAAATAAGACAGAAAAAGAAAAATGCCGTATGATTTCATTTATATGTGGAATCTAAAAAAATTCATAAATAAGAGAAAATTCATAAAAATTAATTTAAAAAGATTCATAAATAGAAAAAACCGTTGGTTGCCAGAGGAGAAGGCGAATGGGAGGATGGACAAAATAGGTGAAGGGAATTAAGAGGTACAAAGTTGCAGTTACAAAACAAGCAAGTCACAGGGATGAAAAAGTACAGCATAAGGTCCATAATAATATTGCAATAACATTGTTTGGTGACTGATGGTAACTACACTTATTGTGGTGAGCATTGGATAACGTATATAATTTTTGAATCACTATGTCCTGTGAGTGTCTGAAACTAATATAATATTGTGCCTCGGTTACTTGTTAATAAAAAAATTGATGACTGCTTTATGAAGCAAGCACTTGTCTCTGCATTTCTACATATTAAAAGTGTGAAAGTTAGGCTTAGGGATATGCCCAAGATCCTATATATGTAGTAAATTGTGGAAAACATCCAAGTTGTCTTGCTAAACAAGCCAATGCTATTTAAAAGATCATATATAATATGAGAAATAGTTGAAAGAAAAGGGGTTATTTAGCATGAGGAGAAAAAAAATGATAAATGTTGTCAGATATTTGGAGGATCAGACTTTTCTCTCTTTTTTAAAAAATTTTTTTATCTATTTTGAGAGAGAAAAAGAGTGCCCAGGAGGAGGGGCAGAGAGAGGGTGAGGAAGAGGGAAAGAATCTCAAGCAGACTCCGCAGAGTGTGGAGTCCCACCTGGGGCATGATCTCCTGATACCATGACCTGAGCCAAAATCAAGATGTTCATAGCAGCATTGTCCACAATAGCTAAATCGTGGAAGGAGCCGAGATGCCCTTCAACAGATGACTGGATTAAGAAGATGTGGTCCATATATACAATGGAATATTACTCAGCTATCAAAAAGAACGATTTCTCAACATTTGCTGCAACATGGACGGCACTGGAGGAGATAATGCTAAGTGAAATAAGTCAAGCAGAGAAAGACAATTATCATATGGTTTCTCTCATCTATGGAACTTAAGAACTAGGAAGATCGGTAGGAGAAGAAAGGGATAAAGAAAGGGGGGGAATCAGAAGGGGGAATGAAACATGAGAGGCTATGGACTATGAGAAACAAACTGAGGACTTCAGAGGGGAGGGGCGTGGGGGAATGGGATAGGCTGGTGATGGGTAGTAAGGAGGGCACGTATTGCATGGTGCACTGGGTGTTATACACAACTAATGAATCATCGAACTTTACATCAAAAACCAGAGATGTACTGTATAGTGAATAACATAAAAAAAAATATTATTATAAAAAAAAAAGAGTCTGGTGCTTAACAGACTGAGCCGCTCAGGCACCCTGAGGATCAGACCTTTTGTGTGTTCCCAGGGAGCAGAATTAAGACAAATGGGTCGTATAAATGGCTAGATAAGAGTGGGAATTGCCTAACACCTAAGGTTTAGGTGTAAATAATTTATTCAGAATTGGACTAATTGAATTTGGAATAGAATTGATTCGAGACTCTTCTACAAAGAGTACTTTCCTAATTCCTTGAAGATTTAAGAGGCGATAGAGAGGAGATTCAGTAGGTAGCTTGCTTGAATAGATTAGACTATAGATTACAGATAAAAACTGGATGTCTGGTATTTTAAAGATGTTAGATTTAATGATTTTATATGTAAAGAGTTCCTTGGGTGAAGCTTCAGACATTTTTATAAATTTCTATAGAACTGGTGGTAGCTGGGAAAAGATGACATTTTAAATCTATAAACCTTTTTAACATTTGAGGTAAGGAATTAAATATGTGTATTGGCCATTCTGTTTCACTGTTTTATAGTAACTATCTGAAACAATCTTTTATTAATGCAAAGTGTGCCTCCTATTGTTCTTTGGGGACATTTTGAAATAACTATTAACTTTAATAAAGAGGTTTTGGACTGAGAAGGGACGTGTTACGTTTAGGATTGCATGTAGTTGAGGCAGAAATCTGTCTTCACTGGCTTTTCTGCTTATGAGGGAGAAGAATGTTTCTTTTCTCCATGTGGGTTTAGATTATACTTTGGTCTAAAGAGTTGCTTGCTGTGTTTTTTCTTGTTTGAAGATTCATTGATAAAAGATATGAAGCCGTGTTCTGGATGACTGCAGGAAGAAATTGTACTAGACTGAGGGAGTTAAAGTCCACCCTGTACTGTGCCAGGAATGACCTGCACATTTCATTCTATATAGATCAAGAACCAAGATGTTGTGCGTTGTGCTAATGTTGGAATATTATGTTCTTACGTGACCATGCATTCGGAGTCAATGAATAAGAGTATATGTATGCATCTTCATTTCCTTGAGTAGACTCTAAATTCCCACTGTCTATGATCCCACTGAGGCAAATACAGAGCCTAAGACGGACCACTCTTTGGTTCAGTTATTGAGACCTGATTCTGAACGTTAGCTTTTCTTTAAAGTCACTCTCAATGGTTGGGTTAAGCTAGTCCCTTTCACAAAGAGGCAGGATTGATTTGAAAGAGAAGATAGTGTTCTAAATATCCAAGTATGAAGGCACTTTCTCAAGGGGGATTGGCTAGAGCCTCCGAGCTCTGAGAATAGCCATGTATACTGTAAGTTGTAAATTACTGTGTTGTAATTCTCTCACGTAAACTAATTCAAGCTTAGAAAACATCGTATCAAAAACTACAAACGGTTTTCTTCTGTGCTGGGAAAACTAAGTGAAGGGTCTGTGCCATGCCCGGAAATAATGATAAAATACGGGCGATAACAACCCCCCTTTATAAGACTCCCCTACTTCATCCTAGGACAGTGTGCCAGTAATAGATTGTCCTAGGTTGGTGGGTAGTTTAAGAACTGCCAGAGGTTATTCTGAGAGGTAAGAGTTTAGAGAATAGCAGTGAGGATCCCAGAACTGCCAGAATCAAGATACAGACTAATGCAAAAATCCCATGAGCTGCTGCCATGTCTGATGACTCATTAGGAAATACTAGGGGGCTGTGGTGGCCATGAAAATGCTGCCCTGAGAATATCCCGTTCAGATAGCCTGCTGCAGAGTATAGTTGACTTGACAGCCCTGCTTCTCCCATCTAGGCCTACCATTGAGTTTATACCAAAGCTGTTATTCTCCCAAGATGTCAGCTATTGTCTGAGCACAGGAGGGGGATTAGAGCCAGACTATTTCTGTGATGTACAGCTCACGTTAATAGATTACTTTAGCTTCGGGACTCATCATTGGTCTGGTCAAAAGTTTTCTAAAATGGAGCAGCAGTCTGTGACTCTTCTCCTCTCATCCTTCCTTCACCCTCTCTTTTTACAGAGGTCAAAATAGTATCATAGTCTGAAGGCTTTACGTATATACTTCTCCCTTCCCTTTCACCTTCACAAGTGCTAACTCCTTGCTGAAGTCTTCTCAGGACCAAAACTCACACAGGCACTGTGAGATTTAGCATTAATGGCAGATATCAGCTGAGACCAATTGTAATTTTGGTGTTCATATGAGTGTGACATAAATGAACTTGGACATTTTAGTTATATATGCAAGTGTGTGTTAAACATACCAAATTGAAAAGTCACCTAAAAAAGAATTTGAGCTACTTCAAGCTGGAAGAAACGGGGAAGGGGTTGTGTGATATTATGATTTATAGTAAGGTAAATATTTGGTCTTCATCCCCATTTCTGGCAAAGAGCTCCTAAAACCTTTGGAGTTTCCTAAGAGAAAAGAACCTGAAAGTTGCCGTTTGTTATGTTAATGAGATGTCTTTGGAAGGCACCTAAGGGTGGGGGCTGGTTGCCAGGAGAACCAACCATGTGATTAAAGGGCCATTTTCATGGCCACCACAGCCCCCTAGTATTTCCTAATTTCAGTCACCACTTCCCCACATCCTGGGTGGGGAGAGGGGTTATAGGTTGAATCAATGGCCAGTGGCCAGTGATTTAATCAATTATGCCTACGTAATGAAGCCTCCATAAAACCCAAAAGGATTGGGTTGGTGAATACATGGAGATTGAGGGAGAGCAGTGTGCTTAAGGAGGGCAGGGAAGCTCCATGCTCCATATACCTTGGAGTATATGGAGCTCCCCATACCTTGCTCTATGCATCTCTTCCATCTGGCTATTCCTGAGTTATACTGTTTCATAATAAGCTGGCAACCTAGTCAGTAAAATGTTTTCCTGAGTTAGAGCCATTCTGGTAAATTAAACCCAAGGAGAGGATCATTGGAACCTCTCTATAGTTTGTGGGTCAGAGGTACAGGTAAGAACCTGGATTTGCAACAGTCATTTGAAGTTGAGGGGTGTGGGGTCAGTCTTGGAGGACTGAGACCTATGGTGTCTGATACTATCTTTGGGTAGATAATAAGTTACATTGTAGGACACCCAGCTGATGGTATGGGGGAAAAATCTCACACACTGGAATTGGAATCAGAATTATTGCTTGTTAATGAATTCTTAAGTGTGGGTAGAACAAGAAGGGTAACCCTGAGACAAAAACAAGGACTGGGATGGGGAGAAAAAATATAGATGCCAAAAGCCTGGGAAGAAGGATTGGCATAAGAGAAGTGTTAGATGCAGAGTATGAGAATAGAGAGGTATGGAAAGATAGCTTCAAGATGTGGTGCAGCATAGCAAGAAAAGGAGAGGAAAAAAAAATCTGGGGTAAATAGATGCAAAATACAGATTCCAGGAAAAATATAGAAATAAAGGAAAAATTGTTGGTAGGGTATTTATAGTATAAGCCTAAAAGCTATCTTCAGCTTGTTCATTTATGAATATTGGCAATGAAACTGAAGGATTTAATGATAAATCACTTGAGGCAGGATTTCTAAGGAAATCCAAGGATGTATGTCAAACAAGACAAAGCTAGGATTGAATCCAATATGAAGAAAATAGAAAGAATGAAATGTTGTTATTACATGTGATCCCTAATTCATCTTTCTCTGAGCTGTGTTTATTCCTATCAGTGAAAGAAAAGTGTTAAGGAATAACCATTGGCATTAGAGACCTTGCATTAGATTGACACATCATGGAGATTAATCATTCAAATCTTTAAATATTTGCTGATATCAAACAATGTGAAAAATAAATCAAAATAATTAAGCGTACACCCGTAGAAATAGCAATCACATATTTTTAGGTATAAATGGATTACCCTGTACAAAAGTAATGATGTTTAACTAGATCTTGCTTTTTAAATATTTTTCTCCAATGGTAGAGATGGATTTAAATCATCTATTAAAAATTTTCTCAAGGTACACTTTTCTATCAGGAACCCTGTTCAAATGCCAGGTGGTCAGAATCAAGTGGTCAGTGTTGGATTTTCAAAGTGTTGCTATTTGACCTCTACAAAGATTTGGCTCAGGCAATGGGAAAATCCGATGAAAAAGTAGTCACTTAAGCATAGAATAGAAAGAAAATGTCAGCTTGATTTTAATTGGTTTGCCTCAATTTAGTTACTTAAAACTAACCAACAAATAAAAACCAATTGCCCACTCCCCCATCTCCGTTTTCCAAGAAGTAAGAAGCTATTTCAAATAACAAGTGGGTCCAGTTGTCTCATATTGCAATTGCTGATTATTTCCTTTGTGTAAAATTCCTAGTTTACAAGGTTGTAGTGAAGAAAAAAAAATGAGTCATCATATTCAACACACCTAATAGATGCCTGACATTTTGGGTTCTTAACTTAGTCACTATTAACTCATTGGGAGTTCAATAATTGGACATCATTAATAAACATTATTTGAAGAAGAAAGTGAAGAAGAAGGTTGATTTCTAGGGAAAGCCCTAAAGGCTGTACACAATGAAAAGTCCTAGAAGATAAGACATCTAAACCAGTGTTACAAATGTAGGAGAAAGGAACATATAATCAAATAAATCAAAAGAAGACCTTTGAGAAAAATGCATGTTTTGCGAAGAAAAATGCAGTTTCATAAATACATATGAATTGAAAAGACAGGGAAGGAAGATTATTTTTTTTTAAGAGTTTATTTGAGAGAGAGAGCGAGTGAGTGAAAGAGAGCGCACGAGGAGTGGGGAGGAACAGAGAAGGAGGGAGAAGCAGACTCCCCACTGAGCAGGGAGCCTGGCACTGGGCCTGATCCCAGGACGCCAGGATCATGACCTGAGTGGAAGGCAGGTGCTTAGCGGACTGAGCCACACAGGCAACCCCAGGAAAAGAAGATAATAAACCCCTTGAGAGAGACTGAGATAAATTCAATGACAAATGAGGCAAATGCAGCAAGAAAAATAATTGACTTACCTGTGTAAGCGCTCGTGGATGTTGTAAGGAGTCAATGAGAGGATGTGACCACCGGTAGACCCATGAGCTGGACCTGGGCCATGGGAGGCTCCTTCCCATGACACCCTGTCCTTGGAGTGTGTATTCTGCATTGTGCTTCCCTGCTCCCAGAAGCTGACCCAACAACATAGCCTTGAGATAGCAATGTGGTTTTGAGACTATCTGAATATTATATGTGGCTGAACCCAATAAAAGCCTTTATATAAAAGCCTTTATATAAACTTTTAAGATCTGGTGAGTGGTGCAGAGATCTATTTGTTTTCCAGCCTTGCAAACAAGGCCTGTGTGTAAGTTCCTTTGCTTATCAAACCTCTCACCTACCAGTCTGCAGTGGTCTGCTGCTTCCTTTGGTCTCTCTCGGCCATCCATGTACAGGGTTTTTTGTTTTTTTTTTTTAGATCATACTTGGGAAGTTCCCAAGGAGGTTGCAAATAAACAACTGGGAAAAGCTGGAGGTTGTAGTAGAAAGTGAATTTTCCCAAAGGGAGACGGCAAAGTCCTAAAACCAAAGAACTGGAAAATCACTTACACAGGTAATGGTTCATAAAAACCTATAGTACTCGTACATTGTTTTTATTGGGGCAAAATTTTGTTGAAATGATTTCAGGTGTGTAATCCCCTACAAACTGATAGATTTGGAATGGTAATGGATCTCTGCACAAAAACTACAGAAAATAATGCATTTTGCACATAGATTTGCATCACACACTATGACAGAGAAGTATATAGTTCTGTAAAAAGGGTAGAATGATTAAATACATTATAAAATGTATAGGATGAAATTTTTTTTTGCCAACACAATAATGCTTATAAAAGTCATTAATAATGCATGGGATACAATATTAAATACAAGGAAATTGAATATATTGAATGAAAATTGGGGAAGATAAAACAGATAAAAAAAGACTGAGGAGATCCATAGCAAAATGTGAAAAGTAATTATCTGCGGATATCGAGGCTATGGATTATTTTTATATTCTTTTCACTTTTCTGAATTTTCTAAAATTATTACATACTTTTTATATAGTTAATTATAAGTCTACATTTTATAAATAAGTACATGTACAAAGTTTCAAAAATCAACTAGCTCTATAAGGCTTATAATTAAAAACAGCACCTCCTTCCTCCACCTTTTTTGCTTTCCCACAGGAGCCACTTGGAAAACTTTTAACTGTTCCTTCTAATATTTGCCTCCATATTTCTAAATAACTGCCATTTATTTTTAAGGGATTCTTTATTGACTTATCCATGTGGAAAACAGTTTGCTTTTCTCATGTCCCTGCCCCAACATCCACATTAATATCTTCTCCCTTTATCTTCCCAGTACATTTATCTCATATATGTAGGTTAAATGAATATTTTGTGTTGATCCATAGTGAAGACACACAGAGTAATATGACTTTTATTTTCTTCCTTGTGTAAGTTGTTTTCCGTGTGGTTTAATAATTGCTTCTTTTTGTTGTTTTCCTAAGGACCTACTCTCAAACTGTCAGAGGTGTAAAGCTCCTTTCAATGTGTTTATTTATTTTTTATTTATTTATTTATTTTTAAAGATTTTATTTATTTATTCGACAGAGATAGAGACAGCCAGCGAGAGAGGGAACACAAGCAGGGGGAGTGGGAGGGGAAGAAGCAGGCTCACAGCAGAGGAGCCTGATGTGGGGCTTGATCCCATAACGCCAGGATCACGCCCTGAGCCGAAGGCAGATGCTTAACCGCTGTGCCACCCAGGCGCCCCAAAGTAATCTCTACCCCCAACACGGGGCTCAAACTCATGACCCTGAGGTCAGGAATTGCATGCTCTACTGACTGAGCCAGCCAGGTGCCCCTTCAATGTGTTTAAATACATCAACTAAGGCCTTGGTTCAAGTTCCCTAGAAATAGAGCTTGAGAAAGGGATTTGGATGCATTTAATAATTAAATAAGCACACTCAGGGGAAGAGAAGTGAGAGAAGTACTGGTTTGGGACAGTCAATAAACAAGGATAATAGTCTTTCAATTGGGGCCTAGCTTTCATCTGATCTCAAGGGGAAAGGTAAGGCAGTGTTACCTTTGAGCAGTTTCTGGTACTGAGAAGCAGGAAGCTGTGGAGCTTACAACCTCCAGGGCATGGTGGCTTCCTTTTTGTCAAGGACAGTTCCCCAGAGGAGGGGATAGATGGGTGTACTTAGCATCCATTAGCTGGATTATGAGTGTACTGGCCCAATAAAGCGAGTTGGGAAAGGGTACAACAGATCCAATATAAGTAATCTCAGTTTTCTGTTCCTTTGTTCTTTTCTCTGTCTGTCTTTCTTTCTGTGTCTTGGGGATATTTTTCCTGGGTGCCCGTATTTAAGGATATGTCAGTGTTTCTCTTGAAATGTCTTGGTTCTCTAGAAAGTGAACTGTCTCTTGCCTGAGGCATACGTATATGATTTATTTTCATCATTCTTGGATCCAACAAGCAGGAATAGTCTGCTTCATCATAGTTATAGCACATAGGCTTTCATGTATGCTTTATTTTTTTAAAGATTTTTTATTTATTTATTCGACAGAGAGAGACAGCCAGCGAGAGAGGGAACACAAGCAGGGGGAGTGGGAGAGGAAGAAGCAGGCTCCTAGCGGAGGAGCCTGATGTGGGGCTTGATCCCAGAATGCCGGGATCACGCCCTGAGCCGAAGGCAGATGCTTAACCGCTGTGCCACCCAGGCGCCCCTCATGTATGTTTTATGTTCCACTCTTCTGCAACAGAGTGTGTGATCTTAACCCCAGTCCTCTGTCAGGGAGGGGTAGAAGTTCTGGGAGCCAAACTGTTCTTAAATAGACTTTCAATAAATGCTTCTGGTTTGAGTGCCTCATCTATATCTCTACCTTAAAGAATAACTGGTTTATGTTCCACATATATACCATAAACCAGAAGCATTTATACAGGGGAAGGGAGGGAACACTACATCAAAGACTAATGATGTACTATGCAGAGGCTAACTGAACATAAAAAAATAAATAAATAACTGATTTCCTCTATACCTAAGCCATTCCAAGTTTCCATGACACAAAAAGTTTTGCTGTTTTCCCCCCTTCTTCCTGACAGCGGGCTTAATGTTTCACTTTTCCTGGTCTGCTCAGTAAGTTGTAATGTTCTGCCTCCCAGCTATAAAATTCCCTTGACATCTTGTTTGTTATCATTTTCCCCAATTTCTTCGTCCTTTGGGGTTTATTCCTCCCCCCCCATTACTCTCATTATGATTGATTTTAGGGGATGAACTCATGAAGTCAATTACCATGTTAAACCAAAGTATACTATGTTTAATAAAGTAAATTTTTAATGTGCTTGATTTTACCTGTGTTGACAGAATTTTTATGACAAATTAGTAGTTATATTTTGTTATGAAAATCTGCAGATTATTAAGGAAAGAAAAAACAAAAATGCAGTAAAATAAGTATGATAACATACCTTTAGCAAAGAGAGCATGAACATAAATAAATATTTGAATTTATGGGGAAATTAGCTATAATCTGCAGCATTAGATTTCTTGTGTTTGTACATAGAAGGTACATTACTCCTGTATGAAATTGTGGTTAATATTGTGTCTCAGAAGTAACATTCTTTGTGGGGATCTGGGATAACACTTTGGATTCTCAAATTCTTGGCATACGAGATTCTATAATATGCAACTAGAGCCTGAACTTCTTTCTTTAGTCCATGTATAAGTAAGATTTTAGTCTTTTGTTCCCAGAATAAAATTTTCTGGAGTGCACTTCACTGTAAAGTATGCCCAAACAAAAAGAAAACTCTACCTCTCCAGAGAATAACTCAGCCAAGAAAATTCCATTTTTATGAGGGAGCATACTTTCCCTTGAGAGAAATCTTGATTGGGTTGGACTCAAAAAACAGAGTTCCTGCTGGAGTACTGACAAGGGCATATCACAATGCTCCTGTATTATTATTTAATTCTGATATGAATAAAATTTGTTACTACTTTGCTCACGTAATAATTAAAATATCACTTTAAAGGGTACTTTACATGCCTGACAATATTATCCCATCAACTCCTAATTTAATTCTTACTGTAGTTACAAGAACTGTTAACAGGTGGTTTTATTCATATGTAACAGATAAAGTAACTGTTGAGTGAATTGCCAAGTGTACCACAGCTATTTAAGCCGCAGACCAAAGTGTAGGATTGACATCCTGTGAACTGAATCCTGGATTCTTTTAACTATACAGTTCTGGCTCTCTTTTATATCCTCTGCACTCAGAGACACCTTATATGCTTTGTTCTGAGATTTTCTTATGATTTAAAAAGATCTGTTGCTTTGTAACTATTATAAGTGTGGCATTATTCCCAAGTGGCATTATCATCTTGGCAGAGAATCACCTCTCTGTGTCGTTCATTGAAGCTGTACTTTCTTTTAGTCGTTGTTAGCAACTAAATTGCAGTTTACTATTCATGTTTCCGTACAATCTGAACTTTAGCCTTCTTCTGCCTTTATTATTTTTTTACGTGTGTGCATCTGCCTCTGTGATATTCATTCTTGGTTTTTGCTATTTCTTCTATCTCATTTCTTTTTTAATCCCTTCACACCTTGCTACCTCCAGACCTGTCTGGGTTAAGGGAACTTGGTATAAGCATTTCCAAGGGAAGAGCCCTTGTTCACGAGGTAGCAGTCTGGACAGTTGTCGCAGGGACCACTGAGCAGTGGTTGGAGGTGAAAAGAAACCTATGACTTAAGCATATGATATACTACTTTAGAAGAGGGATTATCTCCCTTAGAAACAAAGCCCACAGGTGTTCTTGTAGGTCACACTCAGTCCTACCTTACAGCAATAGGGTCACTAAGATCAGCACTATGGCTCCAAAGTTGCTGCTAAATGGGTTGTAGGGATGGCTTACTTGCATATTTTAGAAATAGATTTTCCAGGACCTGTAGCACCAAAATTATTCCATATATAATTCCACCTAGTAAACTGTGCAATTTCTAACAATATAAATACATCATTATATCTTGAAAGAGTATTTCCTCTGTGGTGCTGAAAAAAATATATTTTAAGTGAAGGAGAGAATGGAATCATTGGTGAATACAATATTTTCAACACAGTGTTTGAAAGAAGAACTGCAAAATGACATCAAGGAGTTACTGTTGTCCACAAAAATAACATTTTCCAGAGTGGGGGGAGTTCAGCTGCTTGATTGTTAGTGTATCTTAATTTTACCTGAATCCTACCATGCAATCAGTCTGTGCTCCTAATGCCCTAGTTGAACTAGGGTAGATTTCAGCAAGGGAAAGGACTTTATGCATCCAATTGGCAGTAGCTGCCTCAGGACCAATGGGGAGAACAGGCTTTGGGCTGGAAAAATGTTCAGGTTCTAAATATCTGATATTGAGAGGTGAGTAAACATATGAGCAAGTGATGATGCAACTAAGGTGAGTTCTTCACCAAAGTGATTGTTATGGAGAGAATGAGACACATAGGATTGGAATGGAACAGTCAACAATGACTCTCAGGAACACTGAGGGCCTGGGAGTCATGGAAGAAAACAAGCTTCTCACAGGACATAGAGATGTGGTGAATCAAATAAAGAAGTCTGTGGGAAATGCACAGATAGCAGATGAGGTGGTGAGGTTCCATGGCAAGCTGGTAACTGCCTTGAGGAGCTGAGTAAGTAGAGATGAAGTAAGATAAGAAATGGCCTTTGTAAAACAGAGGGCTCCTCACCTTGGCATCCTAGAGTCACACACTTAGCCTCACTGCATGCAAAGAGAAATTCCTCTGGAGTCTATGAGTATTTTCAAAGACCTCTACAATTATGTCTTCTGGTTAAAAGATAATAGAAGGAAAACCATGTGTTTATCAGGGAGTAATGATAGTCCCTGGTATATCCGACATAATTTGGGTTATTGCCCTCTTACTTTTATCTAGATTGATAGAGCAGGAATCATAACATTAAATCATAAAAGAGAATGAATTTTTGTTTGTATTATACTTAGTGTCAGTCTTGAGTTTAGTGTCATTGTGAACCAACACAAACTGCAAGTATTTTTTTTTAATTTACGTGTCTGTCTTTTTAAAATCTTATATTTTCCCTGTGCTATGTAAAATACATGCTTAATAAATACTTGTTTTTATTAAATAATGACTTTATTATTTCCTTGTGAGGATAAACCTTTTAATGAGCTAATTTTAATGAGAAAATATCCATACATTTCACTTTTTTGTTTTATTGTTTATGTTGGTTTACACTGAACATTTAAAAGCAGCCTTAGGCTAACTGTGGACATTGCCCCATTGTTTTATATTGTCTTGACTGGGAGTGAGTAACTCATTTTATAAAATGCCATTTACCCTCTGTTTCTTAGTTTCCTCAGGTGTAAAATGAGAACATTTGATGACATGATAGCTAAGTCATTTTCTAAACTATTTTCCATTCTGTGTGCACTGAGTTCATGTTACCCCTAATGCATACCTAATTCCTTCATTGCATAAATATTCTCCTCTTTCAGAATGGAATCATTTTATATTTATATATTCTTTATTCCTATACATTAGATATTTATAAGCTTGAAGATTCTGTGCCTTGTGCATGTTACTACAATATTTTCTTTTGTTCTCTGATGCACTAATTCCAGAGTGGCTATGCTCTTCTTTGCTTCTTTTCCATTTAGCACTTAGGTCCCTAATGATTAGTTTGAAGTGAATTTCTTCATCTGTCAGTGGCTTATTTAGGTCTCAGGACAGATAGTCCATTTGTACAATTTACTTCCCTCCCCCCCATTCCATTTGTACAATTTACTCCCTTACTGCAAAGACTGAAATGATACTCTTTGCATTTTCTGTTGATTTTCATGGAGGTTTGGCCCATTATGCCTGATGGACTTCTAAAATCACTCGCTGAGTCCTGTGGAATTACTTGTGTCTGTTTCTTGGAAATGTGAAAACTTATTTACCCAAGTGATGTGATCCTTTTCTTTGTGTTTTTGCTTTTTTCCTCCCAACACACAAGGCAACTTGTCTTTGCCACAGTAATTCTGTTTCTCATTTTTTATCTTCTGCTGAATTCTCAAGAAAGAAGTCTTGGTAGAATTGAGAAATAGTGCTTTATTTGTTTGTTTCTTGGCATTCTCCCCCCCCCCCTTTATTTTGCTTTCATTAGCACAGACCTTTGTTAGAATGAGTTTATATGCACGTTTGCTCTGAGAATGTTATTCAACAGTCATATCTATTCTCTGAGAGTACATAGAAATACAGAAGGACTGTTTTAAAATGCTGGAGCTGAGAAACTAGACGATAGTTGTGCACTCACTAGCTTATAGCACCCTTCACTGTAACTTGAAGTACTCCTTGAAAGATGGGCTTTTTGATTTGCATAGGGTCTCTTATAATCCCTAGAAAGAACAGAAGGGAGAATGGAAACAATTTAAAGAAGGCTTATAAAGTTAGTAAGAATTTGTTCTGGGTCTTTGATCCTTTCTTCTGCACCATGTCTATATATTTGATGTAAAATAGATCAGTTCAGTCGAATCCGTGGAATACCAGGTGATATTCTTAGACCATTTTTATTCTGTATTTTGTCCCTGTATTTTGTCTTATAGCTTTAATGATTATATTCTCTTAGTCATGAATAATATAATAACAGGGATCAAAAGCCAACGCAAATGATCTAGAAAACAATATAAACCCAAAGAAGCAACTCATGGAAATCATCTACAAGAAGGTGAACTGGACTTTGAAAGAACTGCAACGTCACTAAGTTTCAATTCTGTGTCTTTTAAGAGCTTTTTGTTTTGCTTCGGTCTCCTTCATTTCCCTCTCCCTCTGCAGTCTGAATTTTTGCAGCTCTTTCTCTGTAGCCTATCAGGACTGCTTCAATATGCAGTGTTGCTCTCAAAGGCAAGAGGAAATTCTTTCTAGGTTCTGCTCAATTTTTATCCCCCTGCTAGACCAGGCTATGGATATCTGGGGTCTAGAATTCTCTGATGTACTAGCCTCAAGCATCCTACAGGCACCTCTGGAATCTTCCTCCTCAGGCACATCCTCCTGAGGATGCAGTAGGTGTGAGCTCATGCGGTGAGCTGCAGTGTCTCTGTGGGCCCTGCTGTTGGCTATGGGACAGAGGTTTTCAGGAAGTGAGATACCCTTGCGCTATGGACAAACCTCACTCTAGAAAGGGAAATGGCCGTGATCCAGGGCCACTGGCCAGTTCTCCCTCTGTCTCTACATTCTTGCAAGAAATTGTCAAAGTTCTGAAAATTCTGTATTCAAATCTGCTTTAACATAGGAGGCTTGGACATATTCTTTTAAACAATGTGTTAGCTTGATTTTATAACTTTTACATATTCGTACTCATAGTATATGAAGTTCCATTTGTATTTTTGCCCTGGATCCCACAAGTGTTACAGAAAAGCCATGCTAATGTGAATATATGCAAAATATTCCCCAATAACTAACTGACTTAGTCTTTCTGTCACATTTCAAATTCTCTAGGATAGAAATTAATTTTTCTAACTTGAGTGAGATGTTAGCTTGAATGTTACCTAGGAATGTCCAATTCATGTTGTTTAAAATTAAATCCGTGACTTTCTACTCCTAACATGTTACTTTTATATTTCATTTAGTGCATTTTTTATTGAAGTTAATTTGCATATAACCTTATATAAATTCGGGTGAACATTATAGTTCAATATCTATGTCTACTACAAAGCGCTCACCACCAAAAGTCTAGTTATCATCTATCACAATACAATTGACCCTCTTAACCCATTTTGCTGACTCCCAACGATGCTTCCCTCTGGTAACCATCATCTGTTCTCTGTACGTGTGAGTTTGTTTCTGTATTGTTTTTTGTTCATTTGTTTTGTTTTGTTTTAGATTCCACATATGAGTGACTTTGTTACAGGAATTTTATTCCCTTAGTGCCCGCAGTTCTTGGTTACTCTGCTTCGAAGAATGAAGAGGTAGACCAGACAAAAAGTGGTGGGCAGCAAAGCAAAGTTTATTGACAGTAAAAAGCTCCTGGAGGGAGGGGACCAAAAGGGTTGCCGTTTTGGCATTCAAATCTAGGGGTTTTTATAAGCTCTTTTATGAAACTATCTTGAGCATCCTGCATGTGGGCCCCCTGTGGATTGGCTGCTAAGGGGTGCGAGTCGGGGCTTTGATCATGCACCCATCTACCTGTCGGGTTATTTGTTCACGTGTTGATGGTCTTTTGGGCTGCCATCTGGAGACTGGCTGCCTCAACCTGTGATAGTGATCAATGTTTTATGGTTAATTGTTTTGTTTCAGGATGTTTTGCAAAAGGCACTTCTGTAGAGGCTGCTGGTAAGGATGCTATCGTGGTCTTGCCTCAGCTGTAAAACAGGACGCTAGTGTGGTTTTGTCTTAGCTGTCCCAGCTCCCTGTTTTCTTGTTGGGGACCCTGGCCTTGACTACCGAAGTGTCCAACTAACTCCTAATAACATCACACAGTATTTGTATTTGTCCGTCTGGCTTTCGTTTAGAATAATATCCACAAAGTCTGTTTGTGTTGTCACCAATGGCAAAATTTCATTCTTATTTATGGCTGAGTAGTATTCCACTATATATATCTCACATCTTTATTCTTTCATTTACTGATGGATATTTAGGTTGCTTCCATATATTGGCTATTGTAAATGCTGCAATGAACAAAGAGGTGCATATATCTTTTTCAAATTACTCTTTTTGTTTTCTTCAGATCAATATCCAGATGTAGAATAGTGGGATCATATGGTAGACCTATCCTTAATTTTTAAAGAAATTCCATACTATTTTCCATTTGCTGCACCAATTTATATTCCCACCAACACTGTACAAGGGTTTCCTTTTCTTCATATCCTCACCAACATTTGTTATTTCTTATCTTTTTAAATAGTAGCCATCCTAACAGGTGCGAAGTGACATCTCATTGTTTTGGTTTGCATTTCTCCAATGATTAGTGATGTTGAACATTTTTTGATGTTACTGTTGGCCATTTTTATGTCTTATTTAGAACAATATCTCTTCCAGTCCTTTGCCCATTTTTTATTGAGGTTTTTTTATTGTTCAGTTGTGAAAGTTCTTTGTATTTTTTTGTATATTAACCACTTAACAGATACATGATTTGCAAATATCTTTTCCCATTCGGTAGGTTACTTTTGACATTGATTTCCTTTGCTGTATAGAAGCTTTTTAAATTAATGTAATCCCATTTGTTATTTTTGCTTTTGTCTTCCTGGCCATTGGAATCAGAGCCACAAGCATGTCACTGAGACTGATATCAAGGCAGTTATTGCCTATGCTTTCTTCTAGGTATTTTATGGTTTCAGGTCTCTGATTCAAATCTTTAATCCATTTCGAATAACTTTTTGTGTGTGGTGTAAATAGTGGTCTAGTTTCATTCTTTTGCATTTGGCTGTCTAGTTTTCTCAGTACCAATTATTGAAGAAACTGTTCTTTCCCCAGGGTATGTTCTTGACTTCTTTGTCATAATTTAGTTGTCCATATACGCCTAAGTTTATTCTGGGCTATCAGTTAGGTTCCATTGATGTGAATGTCTGTTTTTATGCCAATACCATACTTTTTTGATTACTATATCTTTGTAGTATAGTTTGAAACCAGAGAGCCTGATACTTTCAACTTTGTTCAAATAACTTGGCTATTTGAGATCTTTTGTGGTTCCATACCAATTTTAGGATTATTTGTTCTAGTTTTGTAAAAAAATACCATTAGAATTTTTAAAAAAAGATTTTATCTATTTATTAGAGAGAGCACAAGAAGGGGGAGCAGCAGACAGAGGGAGAAGGAGAAGCAGGCTCCCCACTGAGCAGGGAGCCGGATTGGGGACTTGATTCCAGGACCCTGGGATCATGACCTGAGCCGAAGGCAGATGCTTAACCCACTGAGCCACCCAGGCACCCCTGCCATTAGAATTTTGATAGGGATTGCATTGAATCTGCAGATTGCTTTGGACAGTTTAGACATTTTCACAATATTAATTTTTCTAATCCGTGAGCGCAGAATATCTTTTCATTTTTTATGTCTTTAGTGTCTTTCATCAGTGTCTTATAGTTTACAGTGTGCAAGTCTTTCACCTATTTGGTTAAATTTATTCCCAGGTATTTTATTATTTTAGGTGCAATTGTGAATGGGATTACTTGATAAATTTCTCTGATAGTTTGTTGTTAATGTATAGAAATGCCACAGATTTCTGCGTATCGACTTCGTGTCTTACAACTTTACTGACTTCATTTATTAGTTCTAAAGTTTATTGCTGGAGACTTTAGGGTTTTCTATACACAGCATTATGTCATCTGCAAATAGCGACAGTTTTGCTTCTTCCTTTCCAATTTGGATGTCTTTTATGTCTTTTTCTTGACTTATTGCTGTAACTAGGACTTCCAATACTATTTTGAGTGAAAGTGGTAAGAGTGGGCATCTTTGTCTTATTCCTGATCTTAGAGGAAAAGCTTTCAGTGTTTTACCATTGAAAATGATATTAGTTGTGGGTTTGTCATATATGACCTTTACTATGTTGAGGTGTGTTTCCCCTCTACCTACTTTGTTGAAAGTTTTTATCATAAATTATGTTGAATTCTGCCGAACGTTTTTTCATCTGTTGAGATGGTCATATGATTTGTATCCTTCATTTTGTTCATGTGGTATATCATATTGATTTGTGGGTGTTGAGCCATACTAGCCTCCCTGAAATAAATTCCACTTGATCATGGTGTATGATTTTTTTAATGTATTGCTGATTTTGGTTTGCTAAGATTTTATCGAGGATTTTGTATTTACATTCATCAGGGATCTTGCTGGTAATTTTATTTTTTGTAGTATCCTTGTCTGGTTTTGGTATCAGGGTAATGCTGGCTTTGTAAAATGAGTTTATTAACATTCCCTACTCTTCAATTTTTTGGAGAAGTTTGAAAAAGAAAGGTATTAAATTTTCTTTGAATGGTAGAGTAAAACTGTCTGATCCTGGACTTTTGTTTGTTGGGATGCTTTTGATTAATGATTAATCTTCTTGCTAGAAATCAGTCTATTCAGATTTTCTATTTCTTCATGATTCAGTCTTGGAAGATCGTGTGTTTCTTGAAATCTTCCATTTCTTCTAGCTTATCCAATTTGTTGGAGTATAATCATTCAAAGTAGTTTTTTATGGTCCTTGTATTTCTGTGGTCTCAGCTGTAACTTTTCCTTCTTTTTTGATTTTATTTATTTGACCCCTTCTCTCTTTTTTCTTCTTTAGCTTTTGTCAATTAATTTTTTTTTTTAAATAGCTATCTTCTGGTTTCATTAACCTTTTTGGCTTTTTAATCCTTATTTCATTTATTTCTGCTCTGATCTTTCTTATTTCTTTCCTTTTATTTTTTTTAACACTGGCTTCATTTGTTCTTTTTCTAGTTACTTTAGGTGTAAAGTTACATGATTTATTTGAGATTTTTCTTGTTTCTTAAGGTAGGCCTGTATTGTGAACTTTCTGCTTCAAACTGCTTTTGCTGCATTCCATAGATTTTGGCATGTCATGTTTCTGTTTTCATTTGTCTCTAGGTATTTTTTTATTTCTCCTTTGATTTCTTCAGTGACTCATTAGTTGTTCAGTAGCCTGTTGTTTAATCGCTACATATTTGTGGTTTTCCCAGTATTCCTGTTGTAACTGAGTTCTAGTTTCATGCTATTGTGATCAGAAAAGACGCTGGATATTTCAACCTTCTTGAATTTATTGATACTTGTTTTGTGGCCTAACATGTAATCTATCCTGGAGATTGTTCCATGTTCACTTGAACAGAATGTATCTTCTGCTGCTTTTGAAAAGAATGTTCTGTATATATCTATTAAGTCTATCTGTTCTAAAATGTCATTTAAAGCCAATGTTTCCTTGATGGCTTTCTGTCTAAATGGTCTATCCAATGGTGTAAGTAGAGTTAAAGTCCCTCCGCATTATTTTATTGCTGTCAAGTTCTCCTTTAGGTCCATTAATATTTGCCTTATATATTTTGGTTCTCTTATTTGGATTTATATATATTAATATGTTACATCTTCTTGCTAGATTGACCCTTTAATGTGATGCCCTTTCTTTGTCTTTTATTACTGTATTTGTTTTAAAGTCCATTTTGTCTGATAGGACTATACTAGCTCTCTTTTTGTTTCCATTTGCACAGAATATCTTTTTCCATACCTTTACTCTCAGTCTGTGTGTGTCCTCACTTCTGAAGTGAGTCTCCTGTAGGCAGCATGTAGATGGATCTTGTTTCTTTTCCCATGTAGCCCTTCTACATCTATTGATTAACGTCGTCCATTTCCATTTCAAGTGATTATTGATAGGTTTGTACTGATTGCCATTTTGTAAATTGTTTTTGGTTGTTCTTGTTATTCCTTTCTGTGTCTGTCTTCTCTTTCTCTTCCTTTGTTTTTTGATTGCTTTCTTTAATGTTATGTTTGGATTCTTTTTTCATTTTGTGTATTTACTGTAATTTTATGCTTTGTGGTTACCATGAGGTTTGCATATAACATCCTATGTATATAATGGTTGATTTTAAGTTGATAGAAATTTTATTTTGAACACATTCCAAAATTACATATTTTTTAATCCCTTCTCAATGTTTTATATTTATGATGTCACATTATACATCTTTTCATTTTTTGTATCCCTTGACTAATTTATTGTAGTTTTAATTTTACTACTTCTGTCTTCTAACCTTCATACTTGTTTTATAAGCAATTGATATGCCCTCTTTACTATCTTTACCTATTATGGTGAGATTTTTACTTTTGTGTGTTTTTTTTAATCAATTATTGACATTTCTTTTCAGCTTAAAAAAGTCCCTTTATAATTTATTCTATGTGTGATTTAATGGTGAAGAATTCTTTTAGTTTTTCCGTATCTGGAAATCTGTGTCCCTTTCAATTCTAGATGATAACCTTGCAGTTTAGAGAATTTTTGAATGGGAGTTTTTTCCTTTCACCACCTTGAATATGTCCTGCCACTCTATTCTGACCTATAAGGTTTCCGCTGAAAAATCTGCTGATAGACATGTGGGGTTTCCCTTGTACATAACAAGTTCTTTTTTTTTACCTGCCTTTAAATCTCTTTATTTTTAACTTTTACCATTTAAATTATGTGTCTTGGCATGAATCTCTGTGGATTTATTTTATTTGGAATTTTCTTGACTTCTTGGACCTTCATCCCCTAGATTAGGGAAGTTTTTAGCCATTATTTCCTTAAATAAGTTTTCTGGCCCTTTCTACCTTTTCTTCTTTTGAGACCCCAATAATGTACATGTTGTTCTTACTTGCTATTGTCCCAAAGGTATCTTCATTTTCTTTTTTTCCCTTTTTTTCCTACTATGTCTGGGTGTTTTATCTTACAACTCATTGATCTATTCTTCTGCTTCATCCAGTCTGCTGTTGAACCACTCTAGTGTATTTTTCAGTTCAGTTATTACATTCTTCAGCTCTGTGACTTCTGTTTCATAGTTTTGTACAGTTTCCATCTCTTTGTTGAAGTTCTCACTGGGTTCATCCATTGTTCTCCCAAGTTTGGTGAGGATCTCTATGATCATTACTTGGAAACTTTTCGGGGCACCTGGGTGGCTCAGTCAGTTAAATCTCTGCGTTCAGCTCAGGTCATGATCCCAGGGTCCTGGGATTGAGCCCCACATCTGGCTCCCTGCTTGGTGGGGAGCCTGCCTCTCCCTCTTCCTCTGCTGCTCCCCCTTCTTGTGCTCTCTCTCTGTCAAATAAATAAATAGAATCTTAAAAAAAGGTGTATTGCTTACATCTGTTTTATTAAGGTCTTTTTCTGAGGTTTTATCTTCTTCTTTCATTGGAACATATTCCTCTGTCTCTTCCTTTTGTTTGATTCTCTGCATTTGTTTCTATGTATTAGCCAAATCAGCTATCTCTCCCACTCTTGAAAGAATGGCCTTCTCTAGATGTCCTATGGTGCTCAGAAGTGTTATTCCCCTGCCACCAGAACCTGGTAATTAATGGATATTCCCTCTGTGAACTGTATACAACCACCTGCTATGGTGGGGCTGTGGCTGTGATATGGCGGGGGTGGGGGTGAGCTCTCATCTGTGTATATTCAGCACATTTTTATTGAGAACTGATTTTTGAGCCAGGCACTTTGATAGTCAGTGGGGACAAAATAATGGGAAAACTGTGCATCATGCTTGTTTAGATATAGTGGAAGAAACTCATTCTGTGTTTGGATTGGGGGTACCATCACATACTTTATCAGTCCCCAGATCTTAAATTTATTTATGATTTGGCATCTTTCACCTTAGCCTTAGCTGATCAGTTATCAATCATAGTTGATTTTATCTTGAATAGTTTTTCTATTTTGTCACCTTTTCCTTATCCCTGCCGTCATGATCTTAATTCCATCCCAGTTGCCTTCTCTTACCTAGACTTCTTACTTGAGCTTTTGTCTGTTTTTTTTTTTTTTTTCTGCCTTCAGGTTTGTTTTTCTCAAATAAGTATTTAAAACAACAATCTTTCACCTAACTTACTTACTTGATTATAATTCATCAATCCTTATGTGCTGGCTCCTGTTTCCTTACTGCCCTCACTCACCCATCCCTTCCCAAGATAAATACTACCTCCTTATAGAATAGAGTTTAGTTTACCACAGGAGAAAAGGTCTTCCATGAACAGTTTCCTACTTACCTTCTTCCCAAAACTGTCCCGACTCGCAACTGGAATATGAAATTTCAGTAGCATCAATCTCTAGTTTTTGTTCCTTTTCCTGGAACACTTTTTCATCAAGTTAGACTTTTTCTAGTCTTACCTATCTCTTCTCCTATACACAGAGACACAAGTGTGGCTCAGTTACTTTTTTATGTGCTTTTGTTGCAAGCACTCATGCATAAGACTATAAGAGCATCTGCCCAAAGTACGCACACACACACGCACACTCCTGAATACATTCATTTCACGAGATTTTTTTTTTTTTAACTAAAACACAGATTTTATTTAGCAATCACCGGTTTTCCACCAATACCCTTTTTCTGTTCCAGGCTCCTATATTGCATTTACTTGCCACATCTCCTAAGTCTCTTCCAGTCTCTGACAGTTCCTCAACCTTTCCTTGTCTTTCATGATCTTGACACTTCTGAATAGAGAATTTTTGTAGAATGTCCCCCATTTTGGGTTTGTCTGATGTTTTCTCATTCTTAGACTGGGGTTAAATAGATTTTTGAGTAAATCTCCCAGGGGCCATGTGCCCTTCATAGCACATCCCATCAGGGTTATGTGATATTGACATGTCTAATTACTGGTGATGTTAACCTTGATCATTTGGTTAACATAATATCTGCCAGGCTTCTCCACTGTAAGTTTAGTATTTTTTCCCTTTGTAATTAATAAATATTTTTTTAAATATTTTTTTATTATATTATGTTAGTCACCATACAGTACATCCCTGGTTTTTGATGTAAAGTTTGCTGATTCATTAGTTGCGTATAACACCCAGTGCACCATGCAATACGTGCCCTCTTTACTACCCTTCACCAGCCTATCCCATTTCCCCACCCCCCTCCCCTCCGAAGCCCTCAGTTTGTTTCTCAGAGTCCATATTTTAACTACTTAAGAGTAGCACTATTTTTATCAAAAAGCAGGTCATCAATAAATATGTTAACTGAACACACAAAAAAGTTTGATAACTTTGACCTATCAAAGTTTTCTTTCTTTCTTTCCCTCTCTTTCTTTCTTTCTTTCTTTCTTTCTTTCTTTCTTTCTTTCTTTCTTTCTTTCAGATTGACATCATTGTTCTTGTTCACCTCATAGCCCCTGTTGTAAACTTTTCTAGATGAAACATTTATATCTCGAAGATAAATCCTAAAGTCAATAGTGTTGCTTTGAATTCGGACAGAATAAAAAAGGTCAGAGATCTTCACTTAGAGTCTTATGGTTACGCTGAATGAATGTAAGCTATTCATTCCTGATATACAGTAATATAAAACTCTTCATCTTCAAATGTCTCTAGCCTGCAAATAGGGATTTTTATTTTAAGCATCTAAAGATGACCTATATTCTAAAGAAGTTTATACCATCGTAGGAATAAGGGATAGGATGGTGAAATAATTCTAGTTATGTAGATGATTACTGAGTAAAGTTCCAAATATACATACCCCCATGGTATATGCCTTGTTGTGGGAACCCAGCTCCACTAGGCAGACTGTAGGAATGATTATTGGCATGTTTAAGATCCAGAAGTCTTAGTTGTATCTTAAGTTTTATTTATATAAATTAAGTAAATAGCAACATGATTTATCCATTCAATTTGCCCATTTATTTATTTATTTTTTAAAAAGATTTTATTTATTTATTCAACAGAGATAGAGACAGCCAGCGAGAGAGGGAACACAAGCAGGGGGAGTGGGAGAGGAAGAAGCAGGCTCATAGCGGAAGAGCCTGATGTGGGGCTCCATCCCGTAATGCCGGGATCACGCCCTGAGCCGAAGGCAGACGCTTAACCGCTGTGCCACCCAGGCGCCCCCAATTTGTCCATTTAAATCACGTGGATAGACCCCAAATCCTGATATGTATTGTCATTTTCTTTCAGTTAAAATACTTTCTAATTCTCCCTTGTTTTTTTTTTTTTTCTTCATTCAATGAGCTATTTAGAAGTGGGTTATTTAGTTTTCAAATCCTTGGATATTTTCCAGATAGGTTTCTGTTATTTCTAATTTAATTCTTTTGTGATAAGAGAACATACATTGTATGATTTGAATCATTATAATTTTATTGAGATTTATTTTATGGCACAGGATATGGTCTATCAGTATATAGTGTGTTAGAAATACAAAAATAAATGGGATGGTAATTATCAAGCAATTCACTTTTTTTCACCTAATAGACATGTTTATAAATTATAATACAATGTTATAAATATAAAAAGGTATATGTGCATTATTCTATGGAAAATTACTGTTGTTTAGTCAAGGAACAAGTTATGATTCAGATAAGATTATCATTTTCTTGGCACTTACTCTAGGACAAGACACAGACAAGATATATTTATTGTAACTTTGGGACTTAGATGTTGTTTCTCTCATTGAGAAAAAAATTTAGAATTTGTGGAAACAGATCATAGGATCAGGATAATTTTAAGAGCTTGATAATGAGAAGGTGTCATTAAATCTGGGCCAATAGAATTAAAAATAGACATCTTCAAAGACTTAACCATCTATTTGAAGACTTCATCTTAATTAAAAATTCATGTAGATGAAAATTTTAATTAAATTTTATTGTATTCAATCAGACCGTGTCTCCTTGGACTTAGAACTCCTTTGTTGAATGCTGATACGCATAACCTAAATGAGAGGCAACTTGTCCAACCTGTGAAAGACTGCATTTGTGAAAGGTTGCATCTAAATCTGAAGTGCCTTCCAATTCACAGCAGCAGATGCCTGTATGCAACTGATAGCTCCCTAACCAGGAGTGTATAGACAAAGATCCAGCGTTCTCTGGATAATACTAATATCATTTTGTCTTTATTGAGCACTTATCTCTGAGGAACTAATGTGATTTACAAGAATTATCTCATTAGTTTATATAATATTCTTATGAAGCAAGTAGATGGCAGCTAATGTTGTCTTTGTTTTTTAACAGAATTCTCTAGGTACAGCCTGGGAAATTTGATTAGATAGCTGAGCTAGATTCCTAACATCCTAATCTAAGAGAAACTGTCTTTCAAACTGTGGTAGCATTATTAACATTCAAAAGACAATTTAGCAATCCTAAAGTTTTCAGAGTGTATACCAGCTAGAGGAGCAAGGCATACCTACAGGTGTTTTAATTGGGTGCATTTTTAAGAACCCAGATTTTACAGATTCTCTATTAAAACAAACAATTCTCTTATATAGCAGATTTCTTTAAAAAACCAAAGCATGGTATCTTTTGAATAGTCTTTGGCCTTATTGGTAAGATAAAATTTTAAAAAAAGAAAACTTATTATGGATTTCACAAATACATGTATGCTATATACATATCTCTGTCTTTGTCTCTGTCCATCTGTTTGTCTACCTACCTACCTAGAATAAAATGAAAATAATATGGCATAGATAAAAAAAAGTTGTTGACTTTCAGGAATGAATAGAATACTATAAGATAATTTTAAGGAAATGTTGATTATAAACATAGTTTCTTGTTACACTTTTAAATAAAATGCAAATGCCTTGCTGTGGCCTTCAAAGCTCTACATGGATTGCTCTGATTACCTATTCAGTGTCCACAAATAACGAACTATTTCATATTTGGCTTGTCCTCCAACTTCTAACTTTTCTGCCACATCCCCAGTTTTAGCTGATGATCTTGCATCTTATTTCACTAAGAAAATAGAAGCAATCAGTAGAGCATTTCCACAAGCTGTTGCTATCATATTTACAGACGTAACGTCATCTGTTCTCATATATTCTGGCTCCTTAGTTTTTTTTGTTTTTTTGTTTTTTGTTTTTGTTTTTATTTTATTTTATTTTATTTTTTTATTTTTATTTTATTTATTTTTAATAGTAATTTTTTATGTTATGTTAGTCACCATACAGTACACCCTTAGTTTTTGATGTAGTGTTCCATGATTCATTATGGCTCCTTAGTTTTAGTAGAGATGAACTGCCTGTGATATCGTCTAGGCTCTTCTCCCCCATGTTTCTTAAGTACTAGACCCTATCCTCTAGCCTATTCAACGCTAGGCCTCAGGAATGTTCCTCTCCTGATGCATCAAATTTTTCTACTGAATCAGTCAAGCTCCTATTTTTTCCAAAAAAAAAAAAAAAGTATTCATGATGTTATTTATTTCTCTTCTTGCTTTTATAATAAAAATCTTCAAAAGACTTCACTGTACAACTGTTACAAATTCTTTTCTATCCTCCATTCTCCTTTTAGACCACGTCATGCAAGTTCATGTTGTTAAGGCAAGCAGTGACTTACATTTTATTAAATCCAGTGGTTGGTCCTCAGTCCTCTTCTATGCTGACCAATCAGTAGCATTGGACCCCACTGATAGTACCCTCCTCTTTATTCTTTTTTATTCTTTTCTTTTAATACTCTCCTCTTTAAAACAATTTATTCACTGGTTTTTCTTCCCTCGTTTTTCGCATACTTCACTGTTTGGCCTTGGTCTTCTTTGCAATTTCTGTTTTTGTTTTTTTGTTTTTTTGTTTTTTTCAAATTACTTACTATCGGTGTGGAGGAATTGGCATTTCATTTTTTATTAATAATATTTTAAAATATATTGAAGCTGTTAACTGTTTTTAGCCTGTTAACAAACCAAACTTGGTTTGTTTTGACATTGTGGTTGCAGGTTCGTTTCAAATAAAGTTTCTTATGATCTAAGCTATTGGAAAAGCTCAGAGAAGACTGAGTCAGAACAGAAACAATATGGTCCTACCTAACTGTATATACTCACCACAGGGTTAAACTCACTGCTTGTCCTTCAATTTTTTTTTTTTTAACATAGTTCAGTTTAGAACTGTCATAGTGCAATTGGAAGGGGCCTCAGCTTGGATGCTATGTCAGCTGACAGAGTGATTCCCTGAGGGATTCAAGAACTGCTCAGTGCTCAAGAGAAGAGTTAAGATGGCAGAGGAGTAGGAGGACCTAAGCTTGCCACTTCCCTCGAACATGCTCGATAAATATCAAATCATTTTGAACACCCAAGAAGTCCATCTGAGGGCCGAGAGAGCAAAACTCACAACTAGAGATAGAAAAATGGCCACATCATGGAAGGTAGGATTGCAGAGAGTTGATTTGGGGAAGAAAGGAGCAAGAGAGGGAAAGCAAAATAGTGAAAGTGCATACAGGGGATTGCACACAAAAAAATCTCTTCCCCAAAACCATTGGCTGGCAAAAGAAGAAAGACTGACCACTGCAAATATTTATAAGCAGCAAAGCACAAAGTCTGAAGTTTCAGAGGTCCTCATCATTACCAGGGTCACGCAGGGCTGGCTTATAAGTGCTCTGGTGGGAAATGAGGTGGACACCCAGGAGCAGGCAGTGTGGTCTGAGGATTCCTTGGGTCGCATGTGGAGAAGCCGTTCCCCTGCTTGGGTGCATTTGGGAGTGGTGGCATGGCCCTTCCAGGGACAAAAGAACTGGTGGTACCAATGTGCTACCCTATTCACTAGTATAGGAATAGAGACACCAGCTGAGGGCAGCAAGCCTGAACTGCTGCATGTTCACAAGACCAATTTCTGGGACAAACTGGCACCAGCCACAGCACAGTGAGACCCTCCCCCAGAGGGTCAACATGGGTCTGATCTTTGCTGCATGGATCTCTAAAATTTGGAGTTTTGAAACCCAGCGGTGCACTTGAGAGAAAATATAGGAGTACTGTGCCACCTGGCAGGTGGACAGCTCATATGCAGACAGTGGTAAGGCAGGGATGTGGTGAAGCTGGAGACACAAGAGGGCTGTTTGTTTGCTCTTCTGTGAGGGCTTCCTATAGGGTGGTTGGTGTGAACTTCTCACTCCAGGGATGAGAGAGCAGGGTCACACCATTTCCCACCCCCCACCCATCAGCACTGATGGACCTCAATGAGCAAAACAGCGCCAGTGGAGGCTGGAGCCACTTACATCAAGCCCTACCCCCTCTCCCCTATAGGTGCATCTCCACTAGAGCGTGTCCACTTGAGAATCAGTGCAGTAGGCCCCACTTCCAGAAAACCAGCATGAACCCCTTGCTCACACCAAGTCTCCTGTCCGTTGAGTACTGCAAAGCTTCAGCTCTAGGGGAAATAGGAGCTGGCTTCCTTTTCTTCTTTCTTTTTTTTTTTTTGTTGGACCTCTCCTTAATATAGCCATTACTGTCAGGAGCAGGAATACAACAGGCTTTCCCACCAATCACACACAAAACCGTGACCCAGACAAAAATGACAAGATGGAATAATTTACCCCAGAAGAAAGAATAGGAAGAATTAATGGCCAGGGATTTAATCAATACAGATACAAGTAAGATGTCTGATCCAGAATTTAAAACAATAATCGTAATAATACTATCTGGGCTTGAGAAAAAGCATAGAAGACCCTAGAGAATCCCTTATTGAAAAGATAAGGGAACTAAAAACTATGCTCCCCCTCGTGCATTACGCATGTGCACACACACTCTGTTTCTCTCTCTCTCTCTCAAAAAAAAAAAAAAAGAATAAATATGCCCTTGAGATGAAAATAGGACAATTTAGAATACATAAGACCTATGATCAATAGAATCTAATCCTTTTAATTGTCCTTCTAAAAAGGGAGAACTAATTTAATCATTCAAAATGGCCCAAATTAGTGTTGAAATAACCTTTCATATTTATTAGATTGAAAGAAGGGCAGTGATGAACAAATGCAGTGTATCAGTATAAGACAAGTTATACAGCAGGTATTAGCGCAATTGTAGAGGGTCCATGCCAACCAGTGAATCAACCATTGAACATAAACAAACAGCCTATAGAAGATGCTTGATAAATATGTTCTGAGTGCTGGATTAATATTTTTACAAGTGTGACTCAGATGTGTGATTTCCAAATTTTCTCTACAAGGTCATACTATTAACATAATACTATTTGGGGCTTCATGGTATAATGGAGATGGGAAAAATTAGGACTGGTTCAAAAGCCATGGAAAGGCAGAGGGGAAAAAGACTTCAAGACAAATACCAAAATTCAGGTCATTGTAGGTAAATTAAAACTTTGAACATCTAATATTGATGGACAGTATTTCAGACAGCTCTTTTGATGTCAGGTAACCATATAAAGCATTTACAGCAAACTCAATTAAGGTCCAAGTTTAACTTTCTTGATAGAGAAAAATACTATCGCCATTAAATCTATTAAAATATTAAAAGTTAGCCAAGTTTTGGGGTTCCTGGGTGGCTTAGTTGGTTAAGCGTCTGCCTTCAGCCCAGGTCATGATCTCAGGGTCCTGGGATCGAGCCCATGTTGGGCTCCCTGCTCTGTGGTGAGCCTGCTTCTCCCTCTCCTCCCTGCTTGTGCTCTCTGTCGCTATCTCTGTCTCTCCCTCTCAAATAAATAAATACAATCTTTAAGAATAAATAAATAAATAAATAAATAAATAAATAAATAAAATAAAAGTTAGCCAAGTTTAAAGATTCATATAAGATATCAGAATAATATATAGAATCACACACAGAAGTTAGTTTAATAGTATAATTCAAAACATCCTCACTCTGGCTTGGAGTCTTGATATAAGATGTTGGCTGTACTTAGTGACAAATTTGATATAGCAAAAGTATAAAGATACCTGTAAACAAATGAGGTCAAAAGATGACATTATTTTTCTAGAAATAGAATGCATATTTTCTCTGTAAACCTATAAAAGTTTTTTTTGTTTTCTCTCCCCCATTTCTCTTTGTCTTTCTATAGTAGTATTCATATATAATATTTATAAATATATATAAATATATATATTTATATGTATATAAATATATAATTTATAAATATATAAATATTTATAGAAAATACCATAGTTAAGAGTTACTCCTAAATTTTCACTTACATATTTCCATGTATGTATCAGTCATTGACCAATATTTATATGCTATTTGAAGAACAGATCTCTATTTTCTACCCAGTTCTTATAATATATACTTCAGCTCAGCTTGGATATCACCAATTACTAGGGCAATTGGACACTACATTATTTCTCTGAACAGCTATAACTTTTATATCAGTTAAGATGTTTTCGGCTGTAAGTAACAGAACCACAGTTTGAAGTTGCTTAAACAGTAAATGTATTACCTAACTCATTATATGAAGGATAGAGGCAGAATGGTTTCAGGGTTAGTTATTTCAGAAGCTTAATGTCATGAAGGATCTAAATTCTTTCCATGTTTCCACTAGAAAATCCCAATATTGGTGTTATCCCCTCAGACTGCAAGAAAGCTAGTTATAAGAGCTCCAACGGTCCTATAGAGACAAACCGTATTCAGAAAATTAAGTATATGTGGGTGCATTTCTATTTAAAAATAAAAACTTTTTTTTAATTCCTCAAGTTTCTAGCCAAAGTGGAGTCCAATGTTCATACCTAATCGAACTCTTGAAAGAAAATGACACACTGAATAGCTTAAATCAATATTGATTCACCACCTGAAACTGGAGATGGGCCCCATCCCCTGGGCACTTATCTGTGTAAAATATGATTTTGTGAGTAAAACTTTGCCAAGAAGGAGGAAGCATGTGTGTGTGCTTGTGTTTGTGTTGTTTGTCTGTTAATTGTAAGCTCTATTACTTTCTGTCTACTGCTCTTAAGTCTTACCTTTTTCTACCTTGTGTTTCATGATTTGTCTTCCCTGTGTGCTTCCCTGCTTGAGGACAAGTGTTAATTCTGGCATATCTTTGTATGTCCCCAAATGCCTAGCTCAATGACTAATACATAGTAGGTTTAGGATAAAACGCTTTTCTTTAGAATTAACGTCAGTCCCTAGGTCACTGGCATATAGGGTTTTTCTATTTGAAAGATCTATTGTTGAGACAGGTAAGGGAAACTTACCTAAGATAAACTTGCATAGTTTTGACTGCACAAAGTAATTACTGGGCAGTTAAACTGGGAAGTATTTTGTTAATTCAACCTTTAGTTCTGCAAAAGCTCCATTAGGTTTTGGTGAGTACGTCTGGAGATTTCAGCCCATACCCTGGATAAATGGTGAGAGAAGAGATCAGAAACCACTTCAAACGTTAGTGATAAAAAGGTTGTTAAAACTTTAAGATGTTCAATGATAAAAGGTGGAATAGGGCCTTTTATTTAAAAAATTACAGATGTTAGCTGAGATCAAGTGTAGCATTTGAGAGTTTGGGCCTCATCAAAAGAGGTTGTATTTTTAAGTGAAGGAAGGAGACAGTAAAACCTTTCACCATTCTGTTATAAAAACAGCAACCACAACAACAGCAACAACAACAACAACTTGAAGTGGATGTATAGAAGAAATTTTCATCACCATTTGGTGATAATAAAGCCTAATTGCAGGAAAACATGTATAGGAGGATACTTCCCAGTGATTGACTCAATAACCTCAAGGAGGAGAGGATATTTGAACCAGAGGGGTAAAACAGATTTAAAAATTGATTTGAGTAAGAGGGGCTAAAAGAAGGGAACAAAAGTTAACGCATTTTTACCTTTAAAGCTTACGTATAGAGATAGAAACTGGGGAAGTATTTTGAATATGAGGCTTGGTAAGGATAAATACTGTAATGCAGCTAGTAAGTGGAAGAGTGGGGTCTCCCAAATTGATAGGTCTGCCTTTCGGGCTCAAGATGTTTAAAAGATACTCAATTATACAGAAAGGACCAGTGGGGTTTTCTTTCCCCTTCCCTCACCTCTTCAATACTAGCAAATGGGAAAATCTGTTCTTACAGATTTTTTTTTACCTGAATAAATGAAATTTAATAGCTATATAAATTAAAATGCAGTTTATTCCCAGTCTTCGAAAAGAAAAGATATGGTCTTTACATATCTAATTAATATATCTACCACCAACTACTCATATACACATATTAAGATTGTGGTGTCAATAGATAATCGTGTAGTATTATCTATGCGTTGTCAGCAAAAGTAGGGATCATAAAAGGCCCTGCATGAGTTTTACCCTTGACACTAATTCTCTTTCTCTGTCTCTGTCTCTCTTTCTTCTTGCAGTTAACACACAGTATAATTTTAGTTTCAGGTATATGATTGAGCGATTCAATACTGACAATCTCTTAATTATCTTTCAAGACATGGTCCCAAAGTAAAGATGGCAACTAGAATCTTCTCCCTTAAAGGGAATCTAAAAATGTATTAAAAATCAACCTAGGATTATTAACTCTGACATTCTACCACTTCATATAAAACATTAGATAAAATAGTGATTATAGGGGCGCCTGGGTGGCTCAGTAGGTTAAGCATCTGCCTTCAGCTCAGGTCATGATCCCAGGGTCCTGGGATTGAGCCCCACATCTGGCTCCCTGCTCAATGGGGAGCCTGCTTCTCTCTCTCCCTCTGCCTCCCCCAACAGCCCCGCCCCCATGCTCTCTCTCACTCTCTCTCAAATAAATAAATAAAATCTTAAAAAAATAAAAATAAAAAACTGATTATAAATAAATAAAATAAACACATATAAGGAATAAAAAATTACAACTTTAGAATCTCCAACTTTGTGTTTACAAGAAGGGTTTCTCAATTGGTCATCATAAATGAACTTTATCCATCAGTGTTTAATGAACATATAAACTGAAAAATATTTTATAAAACACAGAAAAATTATTCATACATTTAAAGATCTTTTTCTTTCATTTTTTTTATTTCACATCAAAGCTATTTGACAGACAGAAGGTACTCGGTATTCAATTGAACCTTTATAGTTCAAACACATGCATTTTTATTTCTTCAAGAGTAGCCAGACAACAATTAACATGACTGTTTCAAGTGTTTTTAAGAAAATCTAGCTTAATATGTACTGAAATTAGTTTTTTTCTGAAATTAACATAGACATATCTCCCAAAATTTCGAGTATACCTGTCCTAAAAATAAATTGGGACATGTATTACTGAAGGGAAAGCTCTCTATCAATTTTAGAGAACAGGGTGTATGTACTTTCTTAGTAGATACTTTCACTAGACATCTAGATCCTTGAAACCCTGTTCCAAGCCAATTTAATTATCTCTCCCCTAAAACCTCTAATTATATTGGCTTCTCCAACTTAATTAGTGGTACAGTATCTATCTTTCCAGATAACAATGCGTCATCTTTAATTACTCCATCTTGCCTTTTACATACATCTTATAAATCATCAAACAACACGGAATTTACCTTCCAAACAGCTTTTAAAATCATCCTTTTCCTTTAGTACTACTGCCTTCTCCTCTCACCTCCACCCTCATCTTTCACTCAAATAATTTCAATAATCTGCCAACCGTTTCCCTTGTCTATGATTTCTTCTTTCTTCAATCAATTACCCATGTGACATTTCACTTTTTAAAATGCAACTTTGACCTATTAGAACTTTGCTTTTAGCCCCTCAATGTCCTCTTCATGTCCCCAGGATCAAATCAAACTCCTTAGTAGAGTTCATGAGTCCCCTCATGACATGACCCCTGCTTTTGCCTCCAGTTGCTGTCTGCTTCATACTTCTCTGCTTTATTCCTTTTACTCTCTCCTTTATACTCTGCATCCTAGCAATGTTACATGATGCTAATTTCCCCTTCTTTACACCAATAACACACACTTTCTTCTCTTTGGAATACTGCCTCTCCTTAATTGACTATTGAATTAAACTATTTAAAATCCAACTTGAATAATATAAATAAACTGAAATGGCAATAAGAGTTGTCTCTCCTATGATGCTTTCTTTCCCCTTGAACAAGTTCAGTTTACCCCACCAAGATAGAATTATTCACCTCTTTTTGCTATCTTTCTAGTTTATACATGTTTCTATTATTTCATATAGCAAGGGATGTTCTAAAATATTTATATATAAAAATTATATTTAATATATATATATATTCTTTGTGATATATATATATATATATTCAATTGAATACTGAGTACCTTCTGTCTGTCAAATATATATATATATATGTTTCCTTAAAAATATGTAAGTTTCTGTGTAAAGGGAAACATGTCTTCCATTCTAGTACCTTGCTGTCTTTTCCCTATGCTGGCAACCACGGCCTGAGTTCTCCTAACATAATTCTAAAGCCTACCTCATAATAACTGGCTTCAGTGCTTGGCGGGTTCAACTCCATACCATTCAATGGGGCCTAACTTTAGGTCATTTGAAACAGTAGGTGTCGGTGGTAAGACAATATCGTTAATCATGTAACACTGGATATAAAATATAATTATAAAATTCACTTACATTTCAGTGTCTTATTGGTAGTCTATTGTTGACATTGGATGAACAAAGCTGTAATTGCAGTAGCGGGAGTAAGGATACACCAGTGACTGATGTCACTGTGTTTATTAGATAAGTTATATGATCTAGTACTATGTGATAGTGATAAGTACTATGAATATAATTTAATAACTTCCTATTGCATTACTAGTCCTGAAATTTGTCTGTATACCAGAGGTATCAGTTGGCTCCCAACATGCACGTTGGTAAAGCCTGCAGCGCTATGTTAAGAACTGGATGTTATGCCAGTTGTGGGGGTAGAACCAGGTCATGAAATATGTGGCTATAATATGATACAGTATCCTAAAAAGTTAAGGTAGTCAGTAGTGATGAGGTATTTTATATCTCCAAACTGTAGCCTTCTTAGCCTTCTCAATGTAATCAGAACAGGAAATTTTCTGCAGTTGACTACATTACCTACCCATTCGTTCCGGTTAACACTGATCATTATGGATACACACAGCAATACACCCAACACTACACGTTTTGTTTTGTGAATGTGTCCTGTTCTGCTTAGGTTTCCACAAAAACACGGCTTAACTTTTTCTCCATAATCTCTGCCTTCAGCAAAACATATTTGGTATACTTTTTATGACAGGTATTCACAAACCAATGAATATTATGGTTTGTGCGCTCAGTTCCGATGTTCCAGTGTTTATATACAGATTGCAATTCAAAATAATTATTCAGAAAGTTGTCTCACTTCTTTTGGCTCAGTTCTACTCTCTTATGTATGCATTATAGTTTGTCAAGAGTTTTTCTTAAAATTTGGCCTAGTGTCCAAAACATAATATTCTACCAAAGAGTCAAAGGACCAACCATCTGCTTTTTGTTGTCACTATTGGATATTGCATTTATGTCCCTGCATTCTAAACTCACATTAGCCTGAAACTAATATAATACTATGCATTAACTATATTGGAATTATATTTTAAAAAACAAAATCACCTTAGCTTTTATGGTACCTGCATGACACATTTGACTTCCTGATCTTAAAAGGAACAAAATGTTTAGGTATTTTTTGATATGTTCTACCATGAAGGTATATTTCTCTCATGCTATAATTTTTCTTTGGGGGAAGTGTAAGATTTTAAATTACTATTAAATCTTTTTTCTTTTGTTATTTAAGTTCATCCTTTCACCTCTCCAGACTTGTTTTAATTCATGCATTTGTTTAGTCGATTATTTGAATGTACAAGTTGGCAAGGGGAATGGCGAGGTAGGCAAACTTTGCTGAGATAGCAGATGACGGAGGCTGATTCTCTCATTGAAACTGTAGCTTTTTTTCTTTTGCTCCTAAGATCTTTATCTGGCCAGAAGAAGAGAAAAAGCCTGAAGAAATTAGCTTCTCTGAGCAGGTTAGGTCCACTCCTCAGTCTTTCTCTGGTTTGGAGGACACCCCTCAGGCTCACCCTAACTTTTACATTACTCACTATAGATTCTCTAAATGGGATGAAACTCAAAGGACATGTTTATTTTTTTCTAAATGCAAATAAAAAGGGAGAGTCTGTGCTTCTCTTGGTGGCTATCTTAGAAGAGCTGGGCAGTGACCTCATGATCTTGAATCAGAGCCAGTTGGCTCCATCTCTCACACTTTTGCTAGTGTCCCAGGCCAAAATAAAAATTCAGGTTTGTAGAAAATATAATATTTTCTTATAATTAAAAATAAATTACTATTACGACTTTATTTCACATTGTAGTTGAAACTGTTTTCATCAAATTGGAGTCCTACCCCATTTTCCTTTGAGTTGCTCCTAAGTTCTGGGGTACTTTGTAATTCCACCACATTCATGGGAAGGTGGCATATTTTCTAGATAACTATCAAGCTACTCTAGAATGAACTAAGATATCTTTGTTCCCCTCTGGTGTTTTGTCAATGAAGACCACTTCTAAGTGGTCCCCTGTTTAGGACTGTAGTCTCATTTGAGGTTCAGCTGGCGAAGGACATGCTTCTAAGCTTATGTGGTCACTGGTAACATTCAATTCCTCGCATGCTTTAGGACTGGGGACCTCATTTAGCTCAGCTGTCTTTCAGTTAAATCCATTGCTCCTTGTGAACCAATGGGTCCTACCTCCTTTTATGTGACATAATGTGGCTGCGAGAAACTCCATGAAGCTGTTTCTAACTTTTGTACAGCTATCAAGAATAAGATAAATACTCTTTTCTGTGTCTTTTTGCCTTCCTGGGCTTTCACCTGGAAAGAAGACCTAGTTTTCCTCTGTACTAGGAATCTCCCCCTTCATTCTCTCGCTTTCTGGGGCATATCCAGGGTTTTTGTTAGCTTCATTTCCTCTTTGATGCTGCAGGGACAGGACTCTGCTTTCTCCAGGACCCACACTGTACACTCATTCCTTTTTTTCTTTCCCAAAGCTTTTCTTTTCTTTGTCCTCCTAGACCAAGGAAACTGTCTTATATCTGGATGTTCGGGGTTTTGAGCAGAAAGTTGTGTTCCTTGTCATAATGTAAATCTGTCACTCATACTCTAAGCTATTCCAATTTTCTTGAGATCTAAGCTTTTGAATTTCAAAAGTCAAAATGTGATGCTTTTGTTTTATCTTCTTTTTGATGTTTCAACATTTTCATGAGTGAACAAATCAGAGAATGCCCTACAGCCCGCCCAAATGGAAAAAAATAAAACACTTTGGCTAATCTATCAAAATATTATTCTGCTGTAGATATATTATGAATCTCTCTTTCTTTCTATCTCTCTCTTTTCACACTCTCCACATATGTGTATCTAATTATATTTAATTTTGCAAAATCTACATGTATATTTGTCAATTCTACTAAAAATGCAACAACTTAAACACATTGTTATTATTGTATTCTTCAAGTTCTCTTTATGATTGTCTTGCCTAGAGAGAATGGCAGGACATATGCCAGATATATTTATAAACCACAATCATTTGATAAAGTAACCCATGTGTCCCACTTCACTTTTGTAGGACTAAGGAAGATAACATATTTTAAAATATTAAGTGACTGAGACAATAGATTATTCTTAGAACCAGAAATCTGTCCTTTCCCTAAATTTTCTCACTCTGATAATATGTGAAAACACTGAGAATACCTAGAGGTTTCATGAATCATTCCTACTTAATGTCAGTCACTTCCGTCACCTATTGGAAGGCCTTATAAATACACCATAACCCTAAAAGCCTGTTCCCCAAATGGCAGACCTCTGTGAGCTTTTCTTTTGCTTGTGTGTGTGTGTGTGTGTGTGTGTGTGTGTGAATTCCCCAAAACTGTGCATTGCCATGGCTGCCTAATTGTGTCACCGCCCTGCAAGTGGAACCCAGGGGTTTGAAGAACATTCCCTCCCTGCAGCCAGGTCTATGGGGGGTGGAGGTAAGGCAAAGTATATCATAAGTACCAGAGAATCCCAGTCCCCCACACCAAAGCTGAAATGTTTAATAGAAAAGGAAACAATAGTTTTTCTCATTTTCTTTTTTCAAGTCGAGGGCATTGTAAGTCAAGTGGCCAACTCTTTCTAGTCATACTCATCTCGTCATTTGCCCATGGTACATATTCAATGACAATAAAAATGGGCCACGGAAAAATTTGGTATCAGTGCATACATTTATTAGAGCCATCCCCTTAACATTTGAATTTTCAAAAGCCCATGGACTTTCCTCTCCTCTCCATTTCCAGGCCTAATGCATTTTTCTTCCGTAAGATTTATCACTTTCTAAAGATCACCTAGATTGCTATTTCCTTAAAGTAAAATAAAGAAGAAAGTAACAACCATATAATAACTGTTATATGGTTTGTCTTACTGAAAAAGATCAAGTAGTTGAACAAATAGAAATTACGCTAAATTTCTAATGATTAGGTCTTAGGAATAAAGGTGTCAATGAGAAGCAAACCCTAGCTCTGAAACCAAAATGAAGACAGGGGAACTAATGAGAAAGGAGCCTCACTTTTGATAAAAAATGTAAGACTTGAGTGCTGTGACGTGATGCACTGTGGGGTTGTATAATGCTTTGAGACAAGTTTCATCACGGGGAATACACATGAAGTGACTGATGAATGGGTTCCATCATTGTCAGGCTGTGGTCCAAAAAGAGTCACTAATGTTGTTTCAGTCACCAGCCATATCCACTTGTGGACAAAGCCTTGAGACAGGGGAGTAGTCGTTGGTGCTCCTACCTCCCTTTTCAATGCTGTGTATAACTAGTCATCTCTGTTCTTTTCAATATTCGATATAAACTGTCAATGCAATCAGTGATGTGTGAATTAAGGTGCTAACCTACTTGCAGTTGCCCTTAATTTCTCAAGCTAATTTGTGGGATATCACTCATCTAATAGTATTATTTCTTTGTGAAACCACAGTGGTGCCCTTATTGATCAGTTTCCTTCTCTAGGGACAAAATGCTAACTAAACTTCAGTTTTATGCTCTCATCTTTATAAAGTATCAGGAAAACTAGTTTTTTTTTCTAAAGAGTTTAGACCTTCATAAATGAGGTGAAAATGGACTGTTCCTTTAATGTTTAGCAATTTTGTTTTAACATAGTACATTTCTATCTTAATTTTAAAAAATTAAATATCAGACAACCCCAGAAACTTTAGAGAAGGAGGTATAAGCAATACTCTTCCGGAGATTTGTGTTTGTTTATCTCATTTTGGAGGAAACAATTATTACTTTTACCTTCAAGTATTCTAGAGAAATTATTCGATTTCTTCACTTTTCAAAGTCTGATCTCATTTATCATGATGAAAACACATCACAGGGGCGCCTGGGTGGCTCAGCGGTTAAGCGTCTGCCTTCGGCTCAGGGCGTGATCCTGGCGTTATGGGATCGAGCCCCACATCAGGCTCTTCTGCTATGAGCCTGCTTCTTCCTCTCCCACTCCCCCTGCTTGTGTTCCCTCTCTCGCTGTCTGTCTCTATCTCTGTCGAATAAATAAATAAAAAATCTTTAAAAATTCACAGATACAATATTATATACTACTATTAGGGATAATGAAAATCAATAAATATTATGTCCCATTAACTGAGGATCATTACAGAATATATTGAGATACGTGCTTAGGCTAATTAAATTGTAAGTTTACAATATACTCATGATATTTAATCCCAGGTTTTATATACTACATAATATGCATTATTATTTTATATATGTATCACATGTGATATGTATTACATATGTATTGCAGTATACATTACACATATATTACAATATGCATTTGTTATACACTTAGTATTAATAGCATTTCTGCTACTACAATGAATGGGATAATTAGAATATTGTAATTTACTTATTCAGGAGATTTTATGTTATAAATCAGTAAAGGAAAAGAAGCAAAAACTAATAGCTTCATAATATATGACAAGCAAAGTGTGACTCATTGGAATCCAAACCCCAGATTCTTTACCAAGCAACAATGAGAATGAAAAAAAAAAGTTCTCATTTGGCTATTTGATTCTCAATCATAGCTAGAATCATCATTCCAGTGGTCATTCAGTATAATCTTATCAACATGATCTTGCATAATAATTTCTATTCTGAAAGAAATTAGACTTGTTCTGTGATTCTCTAAAAATATACAGAACAACATTTAAAAACATTCTGATTCTACCTAGATCACCAAAACCCAATTAAGTTTGCTAAAATTTGTTATAAATCATGGTGATCTTTTGATAGTATCAAATTATTCCTCCACTGGATAGTGTTCTTAATAAAATACATATAATTTTTTACATTAGATTCTGTATATCATTAAATGATTAGCACAGACGTCATACAAGGAACATGGTGAGTCCATGCTTTACATATGCTGCCACTGATGAGGAAACCAAATTCATAATCTAAAGATTCATTTTTCTATTTCAATTTTTTTCTGGAAAATAAGTATTGGAAAATTTACATATATATTATTTATATAAATTTATACAAAATTTATATAAATTTATATAACATTTACATATATATATGCCTAAATTGAATGCAGAAGAACAATCCATATACTAAGGACCATCAGTTTCAATTGTCTGTCAAGTAATCACAGCGTTCATGTAGAAAATACCATGTAAAAAAGACAACACAGTCCTCAAAGAAGACCGTCCTATCTTACTCATAAATATTAACATATTTTTTATTTAAAATTGTCTTCTTTTACTAAAAAAATCCTCTAAACCCCCCTTTGGAAAAATATTTTATCTTTTATTAAGTAAAAAGTGGACAATAAGTTTCCTTTGCTATCTGTGGTAGATACTGCCTAATTATACTCACTTCATGGAAAGATTGGGGGGAATCCCTAACAAAGAAAACTTGATGACATGTAGCCCCTTTTTATGTTCATTTTTTTTAATGAGAAAATATTTAAGGAAGTAAATTCTAAAAGCAAAAACTAATTTAAGAAAAAATATAAGCCCTCCACATCTTTTCAGATCAAGGAAAGTGCTTTCAAGACAAGCAATTTGTGAGGCCCTGTATGTTTTTATTACGCCAAATAGATGCCACCCCCTCAAGATTTCAGTGAACCTTTGCTGACGGGCACTCTTAGTTGTCATTCCCCGCCCCTTGTGCCCAGACATCTAGACTGTTAAATTTGATTCCAGCCTGTCAACCATAAGCGGAAATAATTATTTCTCAAGTAGTGAAAGTGAAGTGTGACAGCCATTTCATATCAATGGGCTTTTCCAAGCTCTTTAAAACTTCCAGATTTCTCTTTCTTTCTCTGCTTCTTATGGACCATCCAAAGAGAAAAGAAAACTAGGGCAGACAAGACTAAGGGTTTCCTTATGTGCTATCTTTTTTTTTTTTCTTTACTATCCACCTATACTTTTAAAATTAGACTTAAAAACAAGCAAAAATCAAAACACAATTTATAGTTTTCTAGGCTCTTTTAACTTAATTGCGATTATGTTCTCAATGAAACTGCTAATCTTAGTTTCTTAAGAAAAACAAACAAAAAACCCCAAGCCTATATAATTTGGTTCACTGACTAATTATTGGAGAGAAATTCTACAAATTGTAAAGGGTATCATATTACTGCTATAGTGTAGCCTTAATTTCCGTTACATTACTGGTTAATTACAACAGGGACACATAGTTACATTAGTCAGAGATTTTAATCATGTAATTAGGATGCTAAAAAATTTGTCTTTAACAGTTTTAGTTTAGAAATAATATTGCAAATTTTTGTTACTTTCTTTCAACACATACTTACATGTATTTGACGAGTATCTGTCAAAGTGGGCAATAAGACATTAGAATCACTTGACCTGATGTTAAAAATGCCAATGCCTGGGTTCAAAATTCTGAACCAGAAACTGGAAGGTCAGAGGGAGTCCAGGTATCTCCGTTTTGATAAGATCTATACCACTATCCCTTACCGCGATACTAACATGCAGTAATGCTTAGAAACTATCAATTTAGGCACAACTCAGAAGTCAATTTTAACAGCTTTAAGAAAAACAGGCATGTCAGATCAATTTGCTTTCCTTTTAAACAAAAGGATAAGCTTTGTAAATGGGGGTAAATGGTTTCACTTTTATTTTAAGTATGATTTTGGGCCACTGTATGGTAAAACTGTAAAGAATATAAAGAGTGGATCTTTCTGTCTTGGAGAAATCTAGATGATCTTTCCAATCACAAAGAATCTTGTTTTTGTATTCCCATCAGAAAAATGGAAAGACACAGTGCTTAGAGTGTATCTGGAATATTGGCATCAAATGAATGTTTATAAAATAAATATATTACTCATCCATCAAAAAGAATGAAATCTTTCCATTTGCAATGATGTGGGTAGAAGTAGAGTATATTATGTTAAGTGAAATAAGTCAGAGAGACAAATACCCTATGATTTCACTCACATGTGGAATTTAAGAAACAAAACAAATCAACATAGAGGAAGGGGGCAAAAAGAGAGAGGGAAGCAAACCATTAGAGACTCTTAACTATAGAGAACAAACTGAGGGTTGATGGAGGGGAGGTGGGTAAAAGGATTATGGGTATTAAGTAGGGCGCTTGTGTTGAGCACTGGGTACTATATGTAAATGATGAATCACTAAATTCTACTTCTGAAACCAGCATTACACTATAAGTTAACTAAGTAGAATTTAAATAAAAATTCGAAAATAAATAAAATAAACACAGCAATAAGACTAAGTAAAAATAAAATGGGTATCTCCATATCAATACAGTGATTCATATTAATACCAATGAACCCAGTTATGCAATTCTGTAATTATACTTTTGATTCCCCAGTTTCCTATATGAATCTAACAGAACCTCTTTTTGAACTCTGGAGTTGTCTATTTTTTCATTATGTGTGTTTCTCTACATTTGGTTAAAGGTAATATAGATGAATATAGGTAAACTTTATAATATTAACAGTTCTGGAAGAAATATTAACTTGTTCTGATCAAATTGCTAGGCATTGTATTTAGAAGTTTATATAAAATGCTCAGTTAATTCTCAGAATAATATCCCCATTTTGCAATTGCAGCTTTTCAGACTCAGAGTCCCTAAGTACCTCCCAAAAATACTTTGGTAGCTAGAGAGGAAGTGGAGATTTGAACAGAAGTGTGGCCTGTGCTTTTAGCTATTACGCAACACTGCCTCTATTAGTTTTCATGATAAAAGGAAGAAGAGGCTAGCTCAAAATAAGGTGTCAAAGTGGTTAGATAGCACCTCCATTTCCTCCTTCCCCCCTTTGACAACTCTGATGTAATTTCTTTCTTTCTTTCTTTCTTTCTTTCTTTCTTTCTTTCTTTCTTTCTTTCTTTCTTTCTTTCTTTCTTTCTTTCTTTCTTTCTTTCTTTCTTTCTTTCTTTCTTTCTTTCTTTCTTTCTTTCTTTCTTTCTTTCTTTCTTCTTTCTACTTATGTTCTATTAGCAGGGGATACAGTAGTCAAGAAGAAAGAAAAACAATCCCTGTCTCTGTGGAGTCTATATTCTAGAAAGAAGGACAGAAAAAATAAGGGAATAAAGAAGTAAATATGTCCTAGGGCAAGTCGTGTTAAGGGCTACCACAAAAAGAAAAGAGTGTGATGGTATAAAAAGTGACAGTGGGAGGTGTTAATTTATACTAGTTATCAGGGAAACCTTTTTAGTAGTGAGGGAGTGAGCAAAGCAGATCTATGAGGAAAGAGCTCTCTAAACATAGAGAACAGTAAATGTAAACCCCTCGATGTCAGAGTGTGCTGGAGTGTTCCAGAAGCAATAGGACGGTTCGTTTGGCTGGAGCAGAGGGGGACATGCTGTAGATGGAGGTCAATGAGACAGTGGAGGCAGAAGGACTGGAAGTTCTCTGCAGGCCAAAGTTGGACTTGGGTTTTCTTCTATGTGAGATGGGAACTTTTCTGAGATTACAGATCATCAGAAGTAGGATTTGCTAAGCACAAAGGATAAATGTAATACTTTATTTTTATTGAATTACAGAATCATTCCCTTCTAACTCTCGCCTAAAATGAAGAAATTGAACTCGGTTTCTTTTAGAAACCAGTGCAGTAGTATTGGTATTTAAAAAAAAAAAAGAAAAAGACTTTCATTGCCCAAGCTAAAATAAAGTTGATAATTTGGAAGACTGAAAAATATTCTTTATTTTCTGACACTGGAGCTCAAATAGTACGTGTACCTGTGGGAATGTTAGTATTCAAGGACACAGGTACATGCTGCAATGTCTAATTTCCTCTGAATTTATTTCATATTATTTTAGGTATTCACTAGTTTTACATATACAGAATTGATATATATATATATATATTTAAAATATATTCAGTATGTGAAGAAACACTTTCTTTAAAACCTTTTATATCTAGTGGAGCTTTTTTCCCTTTCTATAAAAAGAGACATATGGGAGGAGAAATGATCAAATCCCCAGCAGGAAGTTAATACCTGCTGAGCTTCTCTGACAGTGGCAAGACTCCTATAAAGCCTCCTAAGTGTGTGAGATCCACTCTTCATAAAAATGAGTCAGGGCTTGCTCTGTGACAGGTAAAATCTCCCATTTCATAAGTTATTTTTAACTTTAAAAAATAACAATTTCTGTGAGTTTTATGCTATTGAACCTGCTTCCTACTACTTAATCATGGAGGATTTTTTTGAAAGGATATAATATGCTATTTGCCTTTTGAATATTTATTGATATACAGTCAGAGAAGAAAAGCACAAATACGCATCACCCGATCATTGGATCCCACTTTTACCTTGGCAGTATTATAGGAGATCGGATGAAATTACATGCATATATGCACATCAGTGGTTATCAGCTGTGAAATACAAGGGAAGGACCTTCAAATCTCAGTGATATAAAGTATAGGGAGATTTTGTTCTCATTTACATGTAATGTGTGGTTCCTCATTATTATCATCCTTCTCAAAAGCATCTGCATTACTCTGTTATTCATCAAGCCACTGTGTGCACATAAAATTTTGTCAGTTATCATACAGATTAATACCTCTATCTTTCCCAACTTTCGTGATTTTTTGGTTTTTAATTTTGATACTAGCAAAATGTGATTAACATTTTATTATTGATAATCCCACCAGTAACATCTGATAATTAGGTAGAGTTGTGTCAGAAAAGTCAGGACTTCCATTAACTAAATAGAATGGCACATAAAAATCCAGTAAATTTTAGAGCCTGTCTATACAGGTGATTGGATTGTTAATTTTACAGTTCACTTGCTGGAGCATGAATAGTACGTAATTGGTCTGTTTCACAGAGATAGATTATTATGAGAGTGGGAAAAACCCCATCAAATCAACTCTAATAAATTCATATGATCACCTGCTACATGAGCCTTACTTATCTGTGTTTTTGTAGCAGTTCAGAAACTTTTGATCAATTACTTATATGACCTGTAATGAAATTTTCAAAATGCAACAAAGATTCCAGTTTAGCATTAATTTTCAAATTACTGTGAGTGTATTTATTTATTTATTAACTTGTGAAGAGAATTTTAGAAGGCTGGGTGGTACACGGTACGATCTTTTATAATAAAATTGTCCCATAGTTGAAGCAGGGTTTCCTGCTGTGCAAGTGCCGCAATTTCTATTCGTCTATGTCACCGGATCTGTCGGCATCTGCTGATTTTTACTGTTGGCCACAAGCTTCTTCAGAAAAAATCATGTGTTTTATCCACAACGTAGTTTAGATATAAGAGGTATGCAGTGGACGGAGGGGTCATAGTGGTCAAGGAAACAAGAAAACCCAGTGTACAGGGGCTGATTGCGGCAAAGAGGAGAAGGAATTCCATGCAATAAGCTGGACTTAGCAGTAAGATATAATCATTTTAGGACAGTGGTGTTTCTGGGTTTGAAAGAGTGGCTGCCACTTAACCCATTCCATATAGTACATTAGGAAATGTGGATTGGCTTGAGGAGGATATAGTGTGGATGTGTGGTCCAAGAAAACTTGGAATAATTTCAAAGTACACACAAACTCTGTCACGTTTTAGGGCTCAAGCTACCTTACCGTGACATCTCCCCTCAATTTAGCAAAACACAGAGAGAACTTGCTCCTCACTTGGCTGAGCTGTCATGTCACTCTGTATTTTGCAAGCCTCAGTGGTTGGGCGGTTGTCAAAATCGGGGCTCAGGGAGATCAGTGGTCCGAGTGGATACTAGAACAAAGAAGACGGGGACATGGTGAGGGCAGGTGAGTTACCTTCTGAAATCACCAAGGCTGTTTGGAAACTTTGTATCCTGCTTGAGAAAATGGGAGACACAAAGCTAATAGTTCATGAAGCTAGTAGATATCTTGTTTGTGGCAATGTAACTGCACACCTAAATACCGGGGAACCTAGGACAGCTGTGTTTGGTGGCAAACCTAAAACCTCAAGACTGATGAATTCACCAAGGTCTTAACCTTAGATACTTCGGCACAAATACTGTTCATAAAGATAAAGTAGCATCTTTTCAAACTGATCCGTCTGTGGAGCTTTAAAATTTAGTAGGAGAACTTACGACAGCTGGACTATGAAAGACGGTAAAGGGTTATGGCAGTCTGTTTAAATGGCTTAATGAAAGTCTGCAAACTGGCTGATATACAAGCCAGAGGCTTCAGGTAACTTCAGTTGTGAAAGTCATTTGTTGACTTGCTTATGTTCAACAATTTTCCAGTCTCGATTGTAAATACCATACTTCTTTCCTAACCCTCCTAAATTATTCCAAAACTTCTTTGTTAATTAATGTCAAATTATGTGTTAATAGGAGCAGAGCTAGTTAGACATGTTTCTTTTATTTTAAAAATGATGAATTACAATGATAAAGCACAGTTTCAGATTTCTGTTTTATCGTTTTCTATAACAAGCTTTAATCATTTAATCATTTTTCATTCTTTCACTACACACACACACACAAGTATACATACATATGTAATATTTTTTGTTGTGATGAATTAATTTTTTTCTGAAATTTACTGAAAAGTATCCAGTGGATAGTAAACATTAAGAATAAAAGAAAAGATTGCATTCAACAAAAATGAAAAGAGCAACTTCAGAAAACATGATTGCCTTATCTATAGGGATTTGATAAGATGTTGCCAGATACAGAATAATGTTTCAGGCAGGATTCAGTGAGCAAGAACAAAACAAGCAGAAACAGATGCGTAAATACAAAGAACAAACTGATGATTGCCAGAGGGCAGAAGGTTGAGGGGATGGGCAAAAGGAATGAAGAGGAGTGGAGATACAGGCATCCAGTTATGGAATGAATAAATCATAGGGATGAAGGATACAGCATAGGGAATGTAGTCAGTGGTACAGTGGTGGTGTATGGTAACAGAAGGTAGCATCACTTGTGCTGAGCTTAGCATAATGTATAGAGTTACAGAAACATGTGTTGTATGCCTGAAACTCATGTAGCATTATGTGTCAACTATACTTCAATAATAAATAGTAATAACCAGCTTTTCAAAAAACGTATTGAAAAAAAAATACACAAACAATAAAAAAAAAAAAAAAAAAAAAAAAAAAGCAAAAAAGTTCCCTTTTTATTAGGCGGAACACAGTATAGTGGGGCTCCATTCAGTCACAGATGGGACAGTGGTTTATCCAGATGTCAATTACTCCTAGGGAAGAGCTTCAGTGTTACCCTCAAATTTGGTCTGTGGTAGATACGCAATTGGAAAGACTCCTGACTTAGCAACCTCAGTGAGTTTGGCGTATCCAAGTTATGACATCTGATGACTCAAATTGACCAACCTTTCTGTCATTTGCATTATACTTTGAATATAGACATTTGTTTTAATTATCTTGTGTTTTACTTCCTGCACAAAAAATGTCTGATAGCACTAGTAAATCATCTGCTTTTATTATCATCATGGAACCCAAGTAAAGGATTTTATTTTCCTCTATTAAAGATATGGCTTTTCTGGGGGGTCCTTGGGTGGCTCAGTTAAGCTTCCAATTCTTGGTTTCCCTTCAGGTCATGACTCAGGGTCCCAAGATTGAGACTTGTGTTGGGTTTTGTGCTCAGCACGAAGTCTGCTTGAGATTCTTTCCCCTCCTCCCTCTCCATCCCTCTCTGCTCTTCCCTCTGCTCATGCTCACACTCTCTCTCTCTAAAATAAATAAATAAAAAAATATATGGCTTTTCTGGTCCCTATATAATAACTATATTACCTATATAGTACAATTATATTGTATATATATATATGTATTTATATACGTAATTATAAATGTTATGTATAATATACATACAATATAGTTATTATGTAGTTATAACCATAGAGCTGGCACTTACTGAGTACTTACCAAATGCCTGGTGTATGTGATGGGGACCTGGCAATTACTCCTCAGGAAACCTGGGGACAAAGGAATTATGCAACATCACATGGCTAGTTAAGGTATAAAGCCTGGCTTTGCACCAAAGTAGTGTGGCTCCGAAGTCTATATTCATTTTTTTTTAAGATTTATTTTTTTTAGAGAGATTGGGGCAAAGGAAGAGGCAGAGAGAGAATCTCAAGCAGCCTCCCCACTGACTACAGAGCCCAGTGCGGGGCTCAGTCTCACAACCCATGAGATCATGACTTGAGTCGAAATCAAGAGTCAGATGCTTAACTGATTGAGCCACCCAGGTGCCCCCAAAGAATATATTCTGAAGTTCTCCACCTGTGATCTCTCACAGACCAAGAACAATCTCTCTCTCTATCTGCACAAGTTATGCACATAAAAGCAGTTGTCAATTTTATGTATATTAGTATTTGTTAACATATTTGTTAAATTACTTAATATTAAAATACTTGCATGTATTTGTTAAATTACTTAAGTACAAACAAAAGTTTTCCACCACAGGGGAGGTATATATTCTGCACATAAACTACAGCATCCAGGAATAGGCATAGATTCCTTTTGTTTTTCTTTCTCTCAGTCTTTTTGTTTTTCGAGTCAGTTTTAGGAAAGGCACCATGTCTCATATTGACTCTGTTCCCCCTAGCATGTAGCCCGGTTCTGTGAACACCTTGCAACTCATAAATATGTATTTGCTGATGTCTCGGTGACTGGATCCTAAATCTTCAGAGGAGCAGTCCCTGTTTAGCTCCAGGTGCTCAACACGTAATAAATACAACCTCCCGACACCCCAGCTTTTCCACATCTCTGGTTCATAGACACGTTTCAGGTAATTCTGCCTTGCACTTCATTTCCTATATGTTTCTTACCTGTCAGCACCAGGCCACTTGTCTCGTGTTTATGCTCTCAGACTCACTGTCAGATCTGCTATTAGAGAGCGAGCTGCTGGTCCCTAATGCTGATACCAGCAATTCCCTGGAGATGATTCGTGCTTATTTGTTGATGATTAAGGTTTGTTTCTAGCTCTTTGTCATAAGGTTCTCTCCCCATTTACTGCCACCATTTTTACTCTCCTCTACCCTTGGTCACATCCCAAGCTACCCAACATACTCAAGGCTACCATTTGCTATGTTTCTTGATGACGTCCTGTCAATGTACAAATCCCCTCTCAGGCTGCTCACTCTCAGATCTGTTTCTTGTCTTCTAAGATGTGTCTTTTCAAGTCCCCTTGCTGTCATGTTTTCTTCGGTATTATACTCTTTCTTGACCTCTCCTTTCTCTTAGCCACACCTTCACTACACATCTCTTCATTAGCTTACTGCCCTACTTATGACTAACATACACAGCCTTCTGGGAAAAATGGAAATAATAAAAGATAAGTGATTTAAGTTTCTTTTTTCATTTTAGAAAAATGTGTAGCAAGTACATTTTTAAACCTAAGTTCCAAGAAGTGAGTAAACAGAACAAGTCAATTGAGCCAAGTGTAAAAACTCTAGAAGTAACCAAGCTTTAGTAACTTTTGAAAAGAGAGATTCATAGGTTCACATTCTGTTTTTCATTTCTAGGGAAAAAGTGAATTAGCATTCCTAGGGCCAAGTTTCAAATTTTCTGTGTGATTAAATGTAGTCTTAGCATTATTTGGACTTTTGTAGATAGCAACATAAAACAAATACATATAAAGAGACACACTCTTCTGAACCTCAAGTCATCTGTAGTCTGCCGTGAAATAAGCACCATTTATGTGCAGTTATATTTGGCCAGTGGAGTTGAATGCTAGGCCATAGTTATGGTCACTCTTCAGTGCTGTATCAGTGGACATTAATTAAAAAATATTTAATAGGTCCCAGGTGCTCCAGATGTTGTAGGCACTGCAGTGGATGCTAGACGTACAGTACAGTATAATGGTCGGGAGCATGGGCATTGGAATAAAAATATCAAGCTTCAAGGTCTCTGACATTTATTTAAGCTTTGTGATCTTGAACAATTTGCTTCACCTCCCTGAGACTGACTCATCTAGAAAGTGAAGAGAATGTCTGTGTTTGTACAGTCTCTTCTTTAGTCTCTCATTCATTCGGGAAACTTACTTTCCCCTGAGCATACTTCTGGTTCCCAGGACCCCTCTCACGCAGTCTGTTTCCTTGAGCACAACCCATCCACCCCAACACCTGTAGGCAGGAAGGTGTCCTCCACGTCCCTCGTTACCACTTGGAGATCATTCTTCCATCTTTCTCTCTACAACCCTCCAGGTTTGAATTTCATGTCAAAAGACTAGAGTAACCATTGATTACCTTGCTTATTGCAGTTGTCCAGATGACTTTCCTTCATTCTTTGACATGGCTACGCCGGGCTCATTGTCCCTCTCTTTCCTTTCGCCACACATATTAAAGTTGATGATTTCAATAACTGCATAGATGGTCCTTCCAATGCAATGTTTAGTTTCCTGAAAAACCTTGTTTCCTATCTCTTCTGTTCACTTCCGTAGTCCTACCCCTAGACTCCACTGCCTAATAGTCATTAATCACATGAGTAATAAAGTTTTTTTTAAATTAGGAAGTTAGTCCCTTAATTGCACTCTGCATTTTAATGTTTAATAGGTACACGTGGCTAGTTGGCTACCATACTTGACAGCTCAGAACATTTCCATTATTACAGAAAGTTACTGGATAGCGCTGCCTCCTACACATCTTCATTATCTGTAAGTGAAATCCCTCGATAATCTAAGCTTTATACCTACCACTTTCTGACCTTACTTTCTGTCGTTCCAGTTTATTGCTTCTAGTTACCCAGTTCAGTCTTTGACACCTCCTGGATATATGGTTTATCAATCCTAGCAATTTTTTTAATTATGTAATGTTAGTCACCATACAGTACTTCATTAGTTTTTGATGTAGTGTTCCATGATTCATTGTCTGCATATAACACCCAGTGCTCATTGCAATATATGCCCTCCTTAATACCCATCACCCGCTTACCCCATCCCCACACCCCCCTCCCCTCTGAAACCCTCAGTTTTTTCCCCAGAGACCATAGTCTCTCATGGTTTGTCTCCTCCTCTGATCCCCCCCTTTATTTTTCCCTTCTTTCTCCTAATGTTCTCCATGCTATTCCTTATGTTCCACATATAAGTGAAATATATGATAATTGTCTTTCTGTACTTGACTTATTTCACTTAGCATAATCCCCTCCAGTTCCATCCATGAGGATCCAAATTGTGGGTATTCATCCTTTCTGATGGCTGAATATACAATGGAATCCTAGCAATTTTTTTAATACTCCTTGATCTTTTTCACTTTCTCACTAGTATGTTTAATTAGCCTGAAATTTAATTTCTTATTGAATCAAATTTTTTAATCCCTATTTGCTTCTCTCTTTAACTCCATTGCAACTCCCTCATTTCTTTATATTCTTTTGGTTAAAATACAAACTTGGTTCAATCAAACTACCTTCATAGTTGTCTATACCAAGGAGGCTGTAAGGGGTTGAAGAATATTCCATAATGCTTCCTGGCCTAATTCTGCACCCACAACCCTTAATTTCAAGAGATAAATAGAACTGTTTTTGAGATTGGGTAATTCCTATTGCTGGCCTAGTTCACTTACACCTTTTTCTATATTCTTCAAAGTATCATTAAGTTCATTTAATAAAATTTCACTTTTCTTAAATTTTTATTAAAGATTTTAGTAAGTTATCCGACGCTCTGTGGAAGTTGGGGGAGGAGCAGAGGGAGAGAGCAAGAGAGAATCTTCTAGCAGACTCCCTGCTGAGCACAGATCCTGTCATGGAGCTTGATCCCAAGACCCTGAGATCATGACTTGGCCAAAATCTAGAGTCGGCCGCTTAAAGTTCATTTAATAAAATTTCACTTTTCTTAAATTTTTATTTGGTTCTTTTGTAGGTTTTCTATGGCTCTGTGGAGATTCTTCATCTATTTACTCTTTATGTCCTTATTTCCTCTGATCTTTGGATTTATTTATACTAGTTCTTTTAAAGTCCTTGATTACTAATTTCAGCATCTAAGACATCTCAGAGTATGTTCTAAATGTATGATATTTTTTCCTTGAGTATGGGTGGAATTTTCTGGATTTTTTTCTTGTATGCCAAGTAGCTGTAACTCTATGTTAGATACCGTGAATGATATGTTTTAGGGAATCTGGATTATCTTCCTTTTATTTATAGGTTGTTGATTTTTGTTCTGGACGGCAGTTGAATTACTTGTAGACTTTTTTGAACCTGACAGACTTGGCTCTGTTTTTGTTGGTTCTGCTCTCCATTTCTTTTATCTCATTTTGCCTTCTCAATTTCAGCAAGACTGCCATGCTGTTTTGGAACTCCAGTAAAGGAAATTGGGACAATGTAGGGTTCACCTCATATGTTTCTCTTCTCGTAAGGATCACAGTACTTTGCAACTCTCTATACAGTGCCTGATATTTATTTGTCCAGTTGTCTCATATCTTCTCCAGTGTTGTAATTGTTTTTTTTTAATACATTCAAATCCTCTTTTTTTTTTTTTAAGATTTTATTTATTTATTCGACAGAGATAGAGACAGCCAGTGAGAGAGGGAACACAAGCAGGGGGAGTGGGAGAGGAAGAAGCAGGCTCATAGCGGAGGAGCCTGATGTGGGGCTCGATCCCATAACGCCAGGATCACGCCCTGAGCCGAAGGCAGACGCTTAACCGCTGTGCCACCCAGGCGCCCCACCAGTGTTGTAATTGTTTAGAGCAGTTGAGTGCAGTCTCAATAACTTTGCCTTGGATAAAAGTAGAATTCTGTGCCATCTAATCTTCCCTTTCAAAATGCTTTATTTTGCAAATAACAGACATGCAGAAATAAACAAAAAATATAGTGTACAACTTTGTTTAACAGAAAAGAAACCATAAATGAAATTTCTACCTAGGTCAAGAAGTAGAACATTTTCACTACTGTGAAAATATGTCTCTAAACCTGAATAGCCATTCATAATCTAAACCCCATTCCTCTTTTGTAAACATAATCACTATTCTAATGGTATGGTAATCACTCCTTTTATTTTCCTTATATTTTTGCTGCTCTGGTGGACATTGCTAAAGACTAAGATTTAGTTTGACCTGCTTGTGAATTATATAAATGCAATAATACATATAATAAATGTGCTTTTATGTCTGCTTTTTTTCCTTTAACATTGTGTTTAATGATATTTTTTCATGTCACTGGATGCTAATATAATTTATTCATGTTGGTCCATTTCTTTCTTTAAATCACTGCAATCAGTCTCTTTCCATACCATTTCACCTAACCTGTTCTTGTTAAGGTTGCTTATGACCTTCATCAAGGTTAGACCATTCCTCTTCTCAGTTTAAAGCACTAGACCCTCTAAGCTTCCTCCCTCCTACTCCTTCCCTCCACCTCCAGCTTATTCATTCAGCTCATAGACAAGTCCTTAGGCACGATCCCACAGCAACAAAGAGGATATGTGTGCAGATCACTAAATTTTGTGGAAACCATGAATATATATGAACACATATAAAGGTAGTGTATATATCTACTATAGGTATTCTGAGACATTCCAGAATCCTCTATGTAACCACTGAATGGCCATATCAAAGAGTTAAATGAAGATTTGGTTGTTGTCTTTAAAATGATTCCAGGAAGAAACAGATGTAAAAAGAATCTGTCTCTTCTTTACAAAAGTTAATCAGAAAGGTAATCTCTGGTTCTTGGCTCAGCAAAATTTCAGTTTAGGCACAAAAGGATAAAAGAATTCAGGAATGAGGGTATTTTTAAACTTGTTCACAATCCTGGAACTTATATCTTTCATTGTAGTAGAAAATTGATCATCTGGAAAAGGAATTAAATGGAAGTAAAATTCTTTTATTGCTAGGAAAGATGTACTTCTTTAATTTCCTCAGATGTTAGGCTAGCTTTGAAGTCTTATATGCTAAAGCATATTTTTTGAATTATCCAAAAGCGTCCTGTTCTTATTCTCATTTTAGTTATTAGTCTGGAAATTGCCACCATTCTGGGATCTCTATGACATTCTCTATTATAGCCAAACCCAAGAGCCAATTTACTTATTAGTGGCAAGTGAGTGGAGAGACCATAAAGTCAGATAGTTTTATATTAGGCTTGGGATTGGTGCCCAGAATTACCACTTACATGTAAGAACTACATTCTAAGTCTTGCAGCTACTCTTACTTCTGAAAATTAGGTAAAATCACCATTTTCCCTTGAATTACCTAGATAAATTTTCTCTTTTAAAAAGTACATTGAGTATATCAATTATCCTGATAACTGTGTAAAATATTTCATTTTTCTAGGTGACTTGAGAAGAACCTTTTCACACTTAAGGCAGTTTTGCCATGTGCAGTCATGTACTCCTGAAAATATGTCAAATAAAAAAAAAAACTGGCATTTCCTTTTTCCCCTGATCTCATTGATTAATATATTTTCAAAGGCTGGGGATGCCTGAAAGTGTGAAAAGGTAGTGAGTGACTCCATGTTACTGGGATACATCAGAGGACCTGGGATGGCTACACTTGTGTTACATAAAATGCATTGGAATGTCATGTGTTCCCACTTCAGTGAAGCATTCAGTACCACCCGGAGAATATTATGAACCAGTCCTATTAATATAGTAGAGTGTGCTTTGCCATAATTGGGTAGCCAAAGATACTAGAGAGATGTGGTATGTTTCCACTGCCCAGAATGATGATCCAGCATCCATGATAGGAAGGGTTGAGGGAATTATTGATCGACGCAGCTAACGCAGAGAAAGGCAGACTTTGAACAACTTGTCAGTCCAAGAAATACTGGTGAAAAGACAGTTTGCCTCTTGAGAATAAACTGATAAATAGTCCAAGGACAGAAAAAAAAATGTCATACAACGTATAAAGGTAACCAAAACTCAGATAAATGTAAGAAGGTTGAAACCTAAGATCTTCTCTGCCTTCACATCTCCCTTACGCTGATTTTGCACAATGGTGATTCTGTTTGTGCGTGTGTGTGTCTCCCCACACCAGTAATTATGGTAACTCAGTAGGCTTTAAGTCTTTGCTCAGACTTTCATGTATAAAAAAGGTGACTGAGCAGCTACAAGGATCAATTTCATAATTTTTCCATGGCTTTACGGTGGTATTTTCTTTAATATGGTTTAAGGCCAAAACATTTTAAAAGTTAAGTTCAAGGGTAACAGTTATTTGCCCAAAATCTACTCTCCGCTTCTTCATCAAAGAATCCCAGTTTTATTCACAATGGCAATATTCCCATCTCAACCATAGGTGTGGTCCTGTGACTTTTGATTAATAAGAGCTAAGCAGATTTAATCAATCTGAGATGTTGCTTCAGAATTCTAGGTATACTCTTCAAAGTGAGAGGACTTTATGATCTCCTCCCTTCCCCTTTCTTATTGCCTGAAGTGTGGATGTGATTTCTGGAGCTCCGGTAGCCGTTGTAAAAATGTGCTTCAGTGGAAGAATGGCAGTCATGGGCAAAGAGAATGGAGGAGATACCGAACAAGCCTACGTCCTGGGTGAGTTTGTAGCTACTGTGCCTGCTCCGGTCTGTCAGTCAGTCTCTGTTCTTTGTTTTATGTGAGGGAATAAGCAAGCCACTGGTTTTTTTTTTTGTTTGTTTTTGTTGTTTTTTTTTTTTTTTTTTTTTTTTGGTTTCTTCTTTTTAGCAGCCAAATCTAATTCTAAATTATGTATGTTGTAATAGAGAAAGACTTAACGATAAATGCAGGGGAAACTTTTGATCAGAGGCAGAAGTATGACATTTATATGACATACGGCAACGTTGAAACTACTTTCAATATTAGAAAATAATTCACATAGTCTTCGTTTCATAGTTTTCTCAGCTGATGATTTAAAAAGACAGTATTCTTATACAAGATCGCCTGACTGCCTAGACGTTTTTGCTCTAGACTAACTGTGTGTGTGTTTGCGTGTGTGTGCACACGCTATGGGTGGGAGAGAGAAGAGCTATTCTTATTCTATAGATGCATGATGGCAAATTGTCAAACTAGATTTTTTAAAAAATATTTCTTGTAAAATTAAAAACTTGCAGTAACTTTTCCAAGGTCATTTAAGAAGCTACAACTGAATATGCCGCGTTTGGCTACTGGTTTTGTTCTTAGTTACATATACGTATGAAATCATGGTGTTCTCTCTCACTTGAGATAGATTCTGAGTCACAAAATAAAATTGTATTTTAGACTTTTATTATTAATTATTCATTCTGCACTTATTCAGTTGTATGTAGGTGCACGTGTTGAGGTGGTATTACTTATCTATAGTTGCTTTTGTCATGTGTGCTGCTTCTGTGTTTATATATAGGATAGGTATATATGTATGTGTACATATGTGGGGATGCTTAAAATGTGGCGAGAATATATATATATATATAGTATATAATATATATGTAAATATATATATCTCCCTATCCCCCATATACATTTGCATATTTCTACCTCTTCAGTGATTTTGTTTTATCAACACTCACCTTTTACCTTTGTGGCTTTAGCTAATAGATGAAGAAAAGGAAAACAGGATATTTAATTCCTCCCGATGCTCTCTACCCCTTCTCTACTTTATTCTTATTATGCCCTTACCATGATCTAACATGCTATGTGTTTTATGTATTTCTATTTTTTAATTTCCTGCTTCTCCCACTAGATTTAAATCCCATGGAGGGACCAAGGTTTTTTGTTTCTGTTTTTGTTTTTCGTTTTGTTTTGTTTTTTCCTAATTTATTCACTGATGTAGTCCCACCACCTAGAATAGTATCTTGTATTTTGTAAGCGAAGAAATATTTGTTGAATGAATGGATTAATTCCAGTCACTAGTGAAGATACTTACTAATTGAAAAGTCCTTATTAAAGAAATAGGATTAGAATTCAATTCTATGAGATATTCATGTTGCTCATTTTAACAGGGGCATCAGATAATAACATTTCAGAAGGAGGCTTCTTCACCTTGGTAGATTCTTTTGGACATACTTTTTATATTTCTCAAGTCATTTTGAAGGTGATTAATTACATGCTTAAAAATGTTAACTTCCAAAAAAAATGTTAACTTCCAACTAATTTGGGAAATAGTAAAATATAAAGGATGTCTGAAAAAAATCTTCCATTAGAAGAGGTCACTTCAGGGTGTCTGGGTGGTGCAGTCAGTTAAGTGCCAACTCTGGGTCTCTGCTCAGGTCTTGATCTCCAGTTGTGGGATTGAGTCTTCCATGGGTTCCGGGCTTATCAGGGAGTTTGCTTGGGATTCTCTTTCCCTCTCCTTCTGCCCCTCCTGCTTGTGCTCTCTCTTTCTCTCTCATAAATAAATCTTTAAAAAAAAAATGAAGCCACCTTCTAAAATGACATTTTCTTTGACAGTTTGAGATGGAAGTTACCTTAGAGGGAAATGAGTACAATTTTATTCATTAGGACACTGAGGCCCATGCAAGTTAAATGGAATGTTCAATATAACTCAGTTATTAGTAGACTGAATAGAGCCCAGGCACACAAAGGTGAAGCCAGACAGCGTAGTTAGAACCAGAAGCCATGATTGTATTCTCATGTTTAAGAATTTTATGACCTTGAGCAAATTATGTAACATTACTTAGTCTCATTGATATTAGTAATATACATTATGGGGTAGATGTGAACAAACCATTAAAAATTAACAATTTTTGTTGTTATTCATGTCTTGTACTATTTTTACAATATATATCTGAATTTACCTGCTAGATATTTTCTGGGGTGAAATTAGGTGACTTTGTTGGGAGAATTTGACACACTTTTTGGCATATTATGAATTGCTATCTAAAAATGTATAAACCCTTTTAAAATATTTTAATATCTTTCAACGATTCAATTTTGTCTAATGTTAAAGAAACAAAATAGAATACTATTAATCTGATATTATTAGTATCGCAAGTTCTTTTAGGACCCTTTACTATTAAACTGTGCTATTCGTGTATGGGATCTCTTTGCTATTTTAAAATAAGGTTCTGTCTGGGACATATTTGTGTCCTGAAAAAGGACACAAGCTACTTAAACTATAGGACAAAGGATATGTTTAATTTCTTTTTAGAAATTTAGTTTCTAAATTTTATAAATCCGCTAAGTGTCTTGAGGTTAAGAACTGACTTCACTTTGGTATACTGTGCCTTAAAGCCAAAAGCTGTCAACAAATATTTTTGAGGGGCGCCTGGGTGGCACAGTGGTTAAGCGCGTCTGCCTTCGGCTCAGGGCGTGATCCCGGCGTTCTGGGATCGAGCCCCACATCAGGCTCCTCCACCAGGAGCCTGCTTCTTCCTCTCCCACTCCCCCTGCTTGTGTTCCCTCTCTCACTGGCTGTCTCTATCTCTGTCGAATAAATAAATAAATAAAATCTTTAAAAACAAATATTTTTGAGCCCTGTTGACAGACTCTGTTCTACCTGTCAAGAATATAGAGATGAGGAAAGTAGTATTTGACCTTGCTAAACTCAGAGCTCATTCAGGTGACTGAATAATTATGTACCACTTGTAAAGTCTCATTACAGAACATGTGATTGAAGTACACAGAGAGGCCCCTCACAGAACACCTGTGTTCAAGTCACTTCTGGAAGAAGGGGGTTACATATGAGCAGGTAGATGGTCCCCCACTGGAGGAAGAGAAAGGTGCTCTTTCAGCATCCACAAGAACAATAAGTAATGTCCAAGAACATGAGGAAGGAACAGGGTTAAAAATGGCTCAGAACTGCTCAAGCGCAGTACAATGTGGAAGAGTGACCATGACAGCTAGAGTGGCAACTAAATCTTGCCCTTTTTCCTAAGCCTTTTGAGATATCCGAAAGCAAAGAATTGTTTGCAAGAGCCTCCAAAGTAGCCATTCTGAAAATTTACAGTTTAAGTTTTTTGCTAATACGGGGCTTGAATTTATGACCCTGAGGTCAAGACCTGAGCAAAGATTAAGAGTTGGACGCTTAACCAACTGGTCCACCCAGGTGCCCCTTTTAAAGTTATTTATATATATGAATTATTGGGTAATATTTTGTGGGATAGCATCCTAGAAGTAGATAGGTAATAAAACAATTTGCCATCTTGGTAATTCTGCTGGTGACATATTCAGAAATATCATTTAGATTTGAAGTCTATTGTGATGAAGGGTAGAAATTAAGGTTTTTAAGTCAAGTTACTCAATGATAAATAGGAAATATAATATGTAAGTTATTTTTCTTATTCTCAGTTTACTACACCTAATACAAATGGGTAGTTCTTTGCTATATTTCATTCACTCTTTTGTAAACAATATTAAGTATGTTCTGTCAGTTTATGTGGTTATTATATAATCCTTAAGATTCATTTACTCATTCATCAAGAACTCTGAATATTTCCAAATTTCTGTTAATGTCTTACACAGTATTCAAGCATAGTCACAATCTTTGTGTATTGTGAAAGACAATCATGACTGGCCTCACTGTAACAGCAAAGAACAGTGAGTGATTTATCAAGTTGGTGAAGATCATAGGATTATTCTTGTTCCAGCTAATATTCTCTGTTTCCAAGGCTCTTTTAGTTTCGGCCTCTCATCCTCAGGTAAAGCCAACTAAGAAATACCTAATGAAGAACAAAGGTTTTCTAGTAGGTAAAACATTTTTACCTAAAGTAATAAACCCAGACAGTTTTTAAAAATCTTTGTATATATAAACCAAGACTGAAAAAATATCTATGATTTTGAATTTGTCATAATTGCATAAAAATTCTGATTCTGGCAAATATGTGTTTTGATAGCAAGTTTCTGACACAATGTGTATGCTTAGAATTATCTCAATGCCATGTCACTTCCTAATCTAAATGACTCTTGAAAATCGATGTGGGATATCAATAATGGCTGAGCTTTGAGTCACTTCCTGGTTATTAATGAAAGAGTGGGTTAATGGCCCTCAACATTTTCACTCTTAAAGATTATTTATTCCAAAGAAGTGGTCTGAGGTGAAATCATTGTTGCTTAATTAATATTTTTTAATATGTTTTCAGAATAAGAAAAATTAATATGTTTTCAGAATAGAATAGTGTGTTTTGGAAGTATAGGTGCATTTATTTATTTATTTATTTATTTATTTATTTATTTATTTATTTATTTTACTGAGCACTGAAAGTAGTAATTTTATAGAAATCGTGTTCCATGTGTGATGGAAGAAGGAATCTATGTAGAAAGGGAGATTTGATTTAGTTTTGCTCTGGGACATTCTCTTTATCATTTCTATAGAAGACACAGCAGAGTGGCTTTGTGTTGTGTGCTGGAGCCCCTTAGCTGCTTTATTCTTTTTTTTTTTTTTAAGATTTTATTTATTTATTTGACAGAGAGAGAGACAGCCAGCGAGAGAGGGAACACAAACAGGGGGACTGGGAGAGGAAGAAGCAGGCTCATAGGAGGGAAGCTTGATGTGGGGCTCGATCCCATAACGCCGGGATCATGCCCTGAGCCGAAGGCAGACGCTTAACCGCTGTGCCACCCAGGCGCCCCTAGCTGCTTTATTCTGCAGCCTTTTGTATGTGACCACACTTAATGGTGTAACTTGAACAGCTGCACTGCCTGTTAGAATTATATTATTATTTCTTTAATGTGGAAATGAAAATAATAGTCCCATGAATTTTTGTCAGTAAGCTCCTTTTGGAAACACATAAATAACTATGCTGAGCTTGGAACTTGAGTCAGGTTATCCTGAGTTTTTAGAGGTGGTTAAAATTTTGTAGCAAAAGATCTTCTCACACTGAAAAAAAAATAATATGAATTTTGGTCTTTGTAAATGATCATTAACTTGTATTCAATTCAAAAGCAAATATAAAGAATACAAAATTTGAAAGTATCACCCATTACGGTATTAGAACTCTCCTAGAAGTTACCTACTTTTGTATTTGATTCTCTTTGCTGGGTTCATAAGAACGTTAATATTAATAGTTACCATCAATAATTATCTATGAGTTACGTAGTGCATTTGGCATGTTAAATACTGCAAGACTGCAGTGTGACTCTGAGTTATCCGGGAGTTATCACTACCAACCCAGAGTCATCCCAGGCTCCACGGATTTAAGGTCCCAGTCCCCAAGAAGACTGTTGCCACTCCAGATGTAGCCATGAGTTCAGGGGTACCCGCCCTTCTGAACAACTATGCAAATTCAGCAGTTTCCAGAACCCTGTCAGGTTTAATGATGTATTAAAATGACTCACAGAACTCAGGAAAGCACTATACTTAGAGTTTTATTATAAAAGATACAAATCGGGACAAGTCAAATGAAGAGACACATAGGGAAAGGTATGTGAGGATCCCAAATTCAGAGCTTCTCTGTCCTCTCCCTGTGGAATCCGGATGTGATGCCTGCTAGCAGCCTGCTGGCACGTCAATGTGTTTACAGCCAGGAATGGCCACTGAGCTGCAGCGTCAAGTTTTTATTGGGATTTTATTATGTAGGCGGATTGAACCAAATCTCCAGCTTCCCTCACCTCCCTAGTTTTGGTGAGGTCTGCTCAAAGTCCCGACCCTATAATCACATGGTTGGTTTTTCTGGGGTGACAAGCTCCTGTCCTGAGTTGCCTCATTAGCATAAATTCATTCCTGTTGAGGGGCCCAGCATGAATAATAATAACTGTCACTTGGAAAATTCCTAGGAAATAGAGGTCATCTCCCAGGAACTAGAGACAAAGACCAGAGTGATTCTTTATTACACAGCAAATATATGTGTTCTTTGATTATTTACAGCAATCCTCAAGATGTGCATTTTAATTAATATTTTATAGGTATGAAAGTGAGGCTCTGAAAGCACAAGATCATGTTGCTATTAGCCCTGGAGTCAGGATTCAACCCAGGTCTTCCTTATTTTAGTTCATTCATCTGGGACTCTGTATCAGCCCTATCTTCCTAGATGGCACATTTTGCCACCTAAGCTAGATTTTTCCTACAGCACAGGCTCAAAGACATTAAACAACTGCCTGATATCATGCTAATACAGAGTAGTGCTGGAATTTGAGCCAATGTCCACCTTAACATGGTGATTGCACACCTAGCCCCTCTGTAAGAGGAAAAAGAACGGGTCATTGAAAATGTAAAGTCCATACACCTCTGGGAGTTCTTTTTCCAGTACTAAAGAATACCTTGAGGGGTGCCGGGGAGGCTCAATCAGTTGAGCATCCGACTCTTGGTTTCAGCTCAGGTCTCAGGGTTGTGAAATTGAGTCCCAAGTAGGGCTCCATGCTCAGTGGGGAGTCTGCTTGAGATTCTCTCTCTCCCTCTGCACCACTCCCCCTAAATGAAATAAATACATATTTAAAAAGAACACCTTGACTGGTATTTTTAAAACTTCACTGAAGAGAAACATCAGTTATATTTATTTTTCCCTTTCCTGGAAACTGTAGTTAGAAAAAAAAGGAGCAGATTACTAAAAACTGTAAAACAATTGTTCTTGCAATTCCTAGACAAAAATGAAAAAAAAAAAAAGAGGAAATTACAGGTCATGTGTGTTTTCATCTCCATATTCTTCCCATTAATATTTATTCTACTATCCAAAGATTACAAAGGAGTCTTTATCAGTCTCATATCTATGGTATTATAGGTATTGTTTTTTATTTCAGTGTTTTCTTTGGTTTAAAGTGGCACAGATCTTGGTCTGTGAGCAAAGTAGAGACAGGCAGCAGAATTAGGAGTGGAGTTCAAGGCATTATATGCCAATAGATGATAAAAGCTGTATTTCTAAATACCTTGCCGAGTTTGGCATGTAAATGTATTTCACATTTGAAAGGTGTTTCATGTTTGATATCTTATTCTTTCCTATCCCAAGGTAGTTCTACTTCTCTTTTTCTTTTTTTCCCTCTCTCACCCTTTATAATAACTACAAATGCTGTTATTGCTAATTCACAATTGCAACTAAGCACATGCACACACACACACACACACACACGAAATAGTTTTGCACAGTTGGGGCCCATGCGATCCAACAGTGTACAAAGACACATTCAATACAATATAGTCCAACAAACTATGGTAACTCATATTCATTCAAAAGGTTGTTGATGTCTTGATATATTTTCAAAGATCAGACCATACATTCTTGATGTATATTCAAGAATTTTTAAAAAATTGTTGTGTCTGTCTCAGTCATTATCACTAACCTTTGTGTGAATGGCAGATGCTCCCTCAAACTCTTTCCTTCCCCCCATCACTCTCTAAAATCCCATCCTTTTGGGCTCTGTTCTTTCTTCCTCTTCTCTTTCTGTTGCTTCTGTTCTCTCTACAGTCTTCTGGAAGAAATCTGGGTCATTTTTTATTTGTTTCTCTCTACCTCTTGTCTGTCACAAATATTCGGGAAATGGGCTGGCAAAGAAAATACTGTATTTCGCAGGTGGGTGAGATCAAGTTTCTAAATTCTGTCCTCATCGCACAGTTTCCCCTACAGTTCATATTCAAATCCACTCTGAAAAGTTAGGGAGAAATAAAGATGGTTATAGGTGACTACACATATAAACACAGTCGTCTTAATGGAAACATTTTCCCTGTTTTTAAAATTGAGTTAGGATTAATTTTTCTCATTGATTCCACCTGGACTCTCAACTACTAAGATAACTTTATGAAAAGCCTTTGTTCTTATTAGTCTGTTATGTTCTGGTGCTTCTGGGAATTCGAGATTTATCACAGTGGAAACAGAAAAATGGCCAAAGTAAGAACACTTTACTGAATTTGTAGGAGTTAGTTATTGCTTTATAAAAATTGGTGAGATCATCGAATGTTTTTTTTTTAATGTACTTTTAAAAAAGTTTTTATTTATTTGACACAGAGAGAGAGAAAGAGAGAAAGCATAAGCAGACGCTAAACCAACTGAACCACCCAGGCACCCCTGAGATCACTGAATGTTGACAATAAGCCTTTCTACTTATATGATGTAATTAAACATATGCAGTCTAATTTTAATCAGGTCAGTGTTTCATAGGATTGATATAAAAAGACAGTAAGTGAAAACAAGTGTTTGCCAGGCTCTCGAAGATGCTCCAGTTAAAAAACAGTTAAATGGACATTGAAAAACACGAAAATTTCTTGCTAATAAACTGATTTGAAAAATAAGGATATATTTATTTGCATTTTGTCAAATTAATTTTTTCTTCTCTTACAATCACATTTTGGAACTTCTCAATACTCTTAAGACGTAAAAAAGCACAGTTACAATTCCTACCCTTTTTTGTGTTTTTTGATTTGAAATTAATAACAGCAATTGTTTTATTTTATGCAGTTTTCCATACAAATTATCTTAGTATACTTTATTATATAAAATATTTTGAAAAAATAATTCATCCATAAAATAACAAATTATAAAATACAAATCAATGTTGAAGGCATATTCACGGACCTTGAACAAGTCATTAAATGTGTTTCGTTGGATGGGAAAGAAACAAAATGAAGCAAAATAAAAATTGGCAATTTTTATAATGTTAAACTCTTTACATAAGATAGTAAGATGACTTAAAATAACAATGTACTAAATTTTTTTATCCTCAACTTTTCCCCCAAATGAGAACAATCTGTTATTAATCTATGGAGAAAGATGATGCATATTTATTTTGGAAAATGAGTGTCTACTCTCATTCACTTTCAAATTCTTATGTACCTTTTTGCCCAAATGTTAATCTGCCCATATATACATGACTTATAATGTCTTCACAACTTGCTTTTTTTTTTTCTAGAATGCCCTTCCTAATAGAAATATACTCATCCATTTAAGATTCATGCTCATTTACTACTTATATAATTTAATCCTACTATCTCTAATTAGGATTAACCTTTCTTGGTTGACATGTTTTTATATCATAAAAATGTTAATTTTTTACAAAATTATCTCTAAATGCAATCCAGTGCAAATAAAACCTGGGTTTTTTTGTATTTATATTATTGATCTGTTGGGATGGGTGGAAAATGGGAAATAATATCTTATAGATGAATAAATATGTGAATATTATAACTAATCTTTAAAGAAAACAGTAAGGTTTATTTTGCCATACTGAACCAAACAACAACAACAACAACAACAACAACAACACACACACACACACACACACACACACACAAAATCCCTGCTATAAACCTACTATAATCAAGGGGTGTGGGTTTGGCATAGAAATACCCAAGTAGATAGACTTGTTAAGAATCCCACGGACAAGATGGTAATGCGTATTACGCCTATCTATCTTAGTTTCAATATTCTACATCTCATGTGTGATTATGATGTTGCAGAGGAAATGAAGGAATTTTGTGGAGAGTTCAACAATAAATTGCCCTGACTTTGCTATCGAATTACATGCCAAATGGTAGTATTTTCCTCACTTACTGATGGAAGAACTGGATTTCAAGGAACCTCAACAATCAGGAGGAAACAGAGCAAAATTTCCCTCAAGCGGGTCTGCCTAACTCCAAAACCAATCTATCCTCAATAAGTCACATTCACCAAATTCTCTTACTTTTAGTTTTACTTTCTAATTCTTCTTTTTCTTTTAAACTAGATCAAAACCAAGTCTCCTCCCCACTTTTGAAAATGACATCCTAATAAATATTTAAATGGATTTCATACTAAATTTTACATTAATATGTGAATACAATCACTCGTTCTTAGCCGTATAAAGACATACCCCAAAATTATTAGTTTAAACCAAAAAAAAAAAATCTATTTCTCACATTTAAGTTGTTGATGAGGCTCAGCTGATCAGTTCTGACTTGAGGACTCTCATGTGGTGAGTCAGACGGTTGGGGGTGCTGGAGTCATCTGCAGTCTCACCTAGGCTGAATGTCCAGGACGGCTCACTCATATGGTGGCGATTGATGTCGGGAGCTCAGCCAGGGCCGCTGACCAGAATGTTCACACACAACCTTCCCCTGCCGCCTGCACTTCTCACTTGATGGCCTGTGTATTGAGAAGTAGCATCCCAAGAATTAGTGCCCAAGACGCGCCTAGCCAGTAACTATAAGTTCTTTCATGCCGTGGCCTTGGAAGTCTTAGAATGTTACTCTCTGTGAGATGCCATTGGTCAAGCAAGTCACAAAGTCTAGTCCAGTTTTAAGGGGAGGGGACTACACACATTTGTAAATATTGTGAGTCGTGGTTTATTAGGAGGATATTTTTGGAAACTAGATACCATAATTACAGATACGTTTTATGGAAGTCTCTGTCTTCATTATATTTTCCTTTTATTTTTTCCTTCCTTCCACAACTCCTATTAACAAGCTCACATATATCCCTCCATGTTTCTACCCATACTTCATGATCATAAGATGATGCACATAGTACCCACACTTTCAGTATTTTATTTTTAAAATAAAAATTTTAGATCACACACCCACCTTTTCTATGCTTAAATTTATTGAATATTTTATAGAGATTTCTCTGAATCTTCTCTAGTTTTAATAGATGCAAATATTCTGTAATGTGAGTATGCTATACTTTATGAGCCATCAAATTATAAATAGAAATTCACTCTGTTGGGGCGCCTGGGTGGCACAGTGGTTAAGCGTCTGCCTTCGGCACAGGGCGTGATCCTGGCGTTATGGGATCAAGCCCCGCATCAGGCTCCTCTGCTATGAGCCTGCTTCTTCCTCTCCCACTCCCCCTGCTTGTGTTCCCTCTCTTGCTAGCTGTCTCTATCTCTGTCGAATAAATAAATAAAATCTTAAAAAAAAAAAAAAAAAATTCACTGTTTCCATTTTTGCCATTTACAATGTCTTAATAAACATCCCAGTTGATATATTATTTCATAAATGCTTTTTAAAAAAATTTTCTTATTGAAATGTAATTGACATATAAGATTATATTAGTTTTAGATGTCCAACATAACAATTTGATATATTTATATATTGTGAAATGATTACACAATAAATTTAGTTCATGTCCATCACCACACATAGTTATAATTTTTTTCTTATGACGAGAACTTTTAAGATCTATTCTTTTAGCAATTTTCAAATATACAATATAGTGTTACTAACCTGTAGTCACCATGCTGTACATTGTATCTCCCAAATTATTTACCTTATAAATAGCAGTTTGTAAGTTTTGGTCTTCACTCATTTTGTCAACCCTCCCTCCCCCACCCACACTCTCACTTCTACCAACCATCAGTCTGTTTTCTCCATCTATGAGTTTGGTTTTATTTTAGAACCCACATATAAGTGAGATTATCTAGTATTTGCCTCTGACTTATTTACGTAGCATAATGTCCGGGGCCCATCATGTTGTCACAAATGAAAGGATTTCCTTATTTTTTTTAATCACTGAATAATTCTTTATGCATCCATCTATCATAAACACTTAAGTTGTTTCCATGTTTTGGCTACTATAAATAATGCTGCAATAAATATGGGGGTGCATAGCATCTTTTTGAGATAGTGATTTCTTTTCCTTCATATACATGCCTAGAAGTAGAATTAATGAATCCTATGGTGACTCTATTTTTAATTTTTGAGGAAAATTATACCTTTTTCTATAGTGACCACACTAATGTACATTTCTACCAAGAGTGCACAAAAGTTTCCCTTTCTCCACATCCTCTTCAACTCTTCATATTTCTTACTTACTTGGTGATAGTCATGCTAACAGGTTTGAGGTGATATTGAGGTTTTGATTTACATTTCTCTGATGATTAGTGATGAATATCTCTTCGTGTACCTGTTGGTCACTTGTATATCTTCTTTGGAAAAATGTCTATGCATATCCTCTGCCATTTTTAAATCAGAGTTTTTTGTTGTTATGAAGCTGTATGAGTTATCTCCAAAATTATATATATATATAATTATACATATATATAATATTATTATATATTATACATATATACATATATATACATATATATACATATATATACATATATATACATATATATACATATATATACATATACAAAAATATATATATTATACATATATACATATACAAAAGTATACATCTATATAATATATGTACATATATATAATATTATATGTACATACATATAATATATATAGTTGGCAAATAATTTTTCCCCATTCTGTAGGTTGCCTTTTCACTTTGTTGGTGGTTTCCTTTGCCATGCAAAGCTTTTTAGTTTGATGCATTTCTACATGTTTATTTTTGCTTTTTTTGTCTTAAATTTTAGTATCAAATAGAGCTAACTGCCCATGCTTTATTCTAGAAGTTTTATTGTTTCAGGTCTTACATTTCAAATCTTTAATCCATTTTGAGTTAATTTTTATGCATGGTATAAGGTAGGGGACTAGCTTCATTCTTTGCATTTGACTCTCCATTTTTCCCAACAGTGTATATTGAAAAGTTCATCCTTTATCCACTGTATATTCTTGGCTACTTTGTCATAAATTAATTGAGCATATGTATTCAATGTCAGGTGATTTTCCTGTATCTATTCAGACAATCATGATTTTTATTATTTATTTTGTTAATGTGGTACACCACTTTGATTTGTGGATGTTGAATCATTCTTGCATCTTTGGAAAAAAAACCCACTTGATTGTGGTATATGATCTTTTCAATGTATTGTTGAATCTGGATTGCTAACTTTTTGTTAGGCATTTTTGGATCTATGTTCATCAGGGATATGGCCTGTAGTTTTGTTTTGTTGTTTTTTTTTTTTCTTTTTCTTACAGTGGCCTTCTTTGGTATTGGTAAAAAGGTAATGCTAGTCTTGTAAAATGAGTTTGGAAGAGATCCATCCTCTTCTAATTTTTGGAAGAATGGGAAAAGGATCAGTGTTCTTATCTAAATGTTTGGTAGAATTACCAGTAAAGTCATCTGGTCTTGGACTTTTGTTTGTGGGGTGGTCTCTGACTATTGATTCAATCTCCTTCCTTTTGGTTGTTCTGCTCAGATTTTCTATTTTCTTCACGATTTAATTTGGTAAATTGTTCTAGATATTTGTTCATTTCTTCTTAGTTGTCTAATTATTTGGCATGTAATTGTTCATAGTAGTCTCCTATGATCTTTTCTCATTTTTGTGGTATCAGTTAACATCTCATTCATCTCTCTTTTTTGCTGAGTCTAGCTAAAGGTTTGTCTATTACTTCAAAAAATAGCTCTTAGTTTTGTTTATCTTTCCTATTATCTTTTTAGTGTTTATTTCATTTATTTCCACTTTGACTTTTGTTATTCTTTTTCTTCTACTAACTTTGGGATTCATTTGTGTTTTTCTCGTTCTTTGAGGTATAAAGGTAGCTTGTTTGAGTTCTTTTTTATTCCTTAATGTAGGTATTTATCGCTATGAACTTGCCTCTTAAAACTGCTTTTCTGCATCCCATATGTTTTAATATGTTTTTTCATTTTTATTTCTGCCAATTTTTAAATTTCTTCCTTGTTCCATTGGTTTTCCGGTAGCATGTTAATCTCCACATATTTGTGAATTTTCTAGTTTTTCTCTTGTAAGGATCTTCTCTGGCTTTATTAGATGTATAGCATTCCATAGGGTGAATGTGTAGTACTTTATGGACTGTTTATTATAAGTAGAAACTCACTTCGTTGTCAGTTTTGTCATTATTAAGAAATATTTAACAATTCCTTGGTGATTAGGGGCCTTTTCTGGTTCCATACAAATTTAAGGACTATTTGTTCCAGTTCTTTGGAAAATGTCATTGGTATTTTGATCAGTATAGCATTGAAAGTGTAGATTGCTCTGGGTAGCATGGACATTTTAACTATGTGAATTCTTCTGATCCATGAGCATGGAATATTTTTCCATCTTTTTGTGTCTTCTTCAATGTCTTTCAAGAGTGATTTGTAGTTTCTAGAATATAGGTCCTTTATGTCTCTGGTTAAGTTAATTCCAAGGTAATGTATGATTTTTGGTGCTATTGTAAATGGGATGGATTCCCTAATTTCTCTTTCTTCAGTCTCATTGTTCATGTATAGAAATGCAACTGATTTCTGAGCATTGATTTTGTATCCCGCCACATTACTGAATTGCTCTATAACTTCTAATAATTTGGGCGTGGATTCTTTTGGGTTTTCCATATAGAGTATCATGTCATCTGCAAAGAGAGACAGTCTGACTTCTTCTTTGCCGATTTGGATATCTTTTATCCGTTTTTGTTGTCTGATTGCTGTTGCAAGGACTTCTAGTACTATGTTGAATAATAGTGGCGAGAGTGGGCATCCTTGTCGTGTTCCTGATCTTAAGGGAAAGGCTTCCAGCTTTTCCCCATTGAGAATGATATTTGCTGTAGGCTTTTCATAGATGGTTTTTATGAGATTGAGGAAAGTACCCTCTATCCCTACACTCTGAAGGGTTTTAATCAGGAAAGGATGCTGTATTTTGTCAAATGCAAATAAACAAATCATAAATGGGCAGAAGATACGAACAGACACTTTTCCAATGAAGACATACAAATGGCTAACAGACACATGAAAAAATGTTCAAAATCATTAGCCATCAGGGAAATTCAAATCAAAACCACACTGAGATACCACCTTACGCCAGTTAGAATGGCAAAAATAGACAAGGCAAGAAACAACAATTGTTGGAGAGGATGTGGAGAAAGGGGATCCCTCCTACATTGTTGGTGGGAATGCAAGTTGGTACAGCCACTCTGGAAAAAGTCTCCAAATAAATAAAGTCTGCAGTGGCAGTGGCAGGGGAAAAGGGACCAGATTTGATGGGCATTTCATATCAGCAAGACTTGATTATCAATCACCACTTTGATTAAAACTGTATTTTTCTCCCATGCAATGAACACCTTCTGGGATATGTCAATCGTTCTGAAGTCAATGCTAAGTGAAATAAGTCAAGCAGAGAAAGACAATTATCATATGGTTTCTCTTATCTATGGAACATAAGAACTAGGAAGATCGGTAGGAGAAGAAAGGGATAAAGAAAGGGGGGTAATCAAAAGGGGGAATGAAGCATGAGAGACTATGGACTCTGAGAAACAAAATGAGGGCTTCAGAGGGGAAGGGGGTGGGGAATGGGATAGGCTGGTGATGGGTAGTAAGGAGGGCACATATTGCATGGTGCACTAGGTATTATACGCAACTAATGAATCATCGAACTTTACATCAAAAAACAGGGATGTACTGTATGGTAACTAACATAATATAATTGAAAAACATTTAAAAAAAGAAATATTTAATAAACATCCTACTTAATATATTATTTCATAATAATTCTTTAAGGGATCTCCAGGAGTGTTGAAAGGCATCTATCTATCTATCTATCATCATCTATCTAATCTTCTATACTGTGTGTATTTTAAATATATTGCCTGAGAGCTTTCCAAGAAGTCTTTGATATTTCTTATTTTGAACAACAGGTTAGAAGCACGTCCTTTTCCCCATGTGTTTACTAGTGGTGATAGGTTTTTGTTTTTGTTTTTAATTTTGCTATTCTGATGGGCGTAAAATGATATTCCACTATTATTTTAATTTGGATTTACCTGGATACCATATCCTGCTCCTACAAAAGGGTGGGTCAGAGATAGAACCAGGAAGAAAGAGTTTAGCAGACAGCAAATTTGTGGCAGCAGATAGCTGACTTCTCCTGAAGGTAAACACATATATGAAATAACTGGACAAGTTATATTACCTCTAATTTATGTCAACCTCAGCTATTTTTCTCCAGTCTTTTTTTTAAATTGAAGTATAATGGTCATACAATGTTATAGTAGTATCAAGTGTACAACATATTGATTTGACAATTCTACACATCACTCCATGCTCAGTACAAGTGTAGTCATCATCTATCACCATAAAATGTTATTGACTTTATTCCGTATGCTGTACTTTTTATCTCCATAACATATTTATTTTATAACTGGAAGTTTGTACCGCTTACTTCCTTTTGTCTATATCACCTATCCCTCTATCCACATCTCCTTTGACAACCACCAGTTATTTGTATTTAAGGAGATATTTTTGTTGTTATTTTTCATTTGTTTTGTTTCTCAGATTCCACATATAAGTGAAATCATGTGATATTTGTCTTTCTCTGTCCAACTTATTTCACTTAGCATAATGTCCTTTAGGTTCATCCATGTTGTTGCAAATGGCAAGATTCTATTCTTTTTTATGGCTGAGTAGTATTCCATTGTGTGTGTGTGTGTGTGTGTGTGTGTGTGTGTGTGTGTATCACATCTTATTTATCCATTCATCTAATCAGTGGGCACTTGGGTTTCTTCTATATCTTGGCTTTTATAGATAATGCTGTAATAAATATAGGGGTGCCTATATCCTTTCAAATTAGTGTTTCTGTGGGAGGTTTTTTTGGATAAATATCCAGTAATGGAATTATTGGATTATATGGTATTTGTATTTTTAATTTTTTGAGGAGCCTCCATACTGTTCTCCACAGTGGTTGCAACAATTTATGTTCCCACCAACCATGTGTGAGGGCTCCCTTTTCTCTACATCCTTACTGGCACTTGTTTCTTGTGTTTTTGATGATAGCTGTTCTGACAGATGTGAGGTGATACCTCATTGTGGTTTTAATTTGCATTTCCATCTTGATAAGTTATGTTGAGTATCTTTTCATGTGCCTGTTGGCCATCTGGATATCTTATTTGGAAAAATGTCTATTCAGATTCTCTTCCCAATTTTTTTTTTACCTAGAGTATTTGTGTTTTTTGGTTTTGGTTTGGTTTGGTTTTTGTTCTGTGTGCTTGGGTTGTTTTTGTTTGTTTGTTTTGGTGTTGAGTTGTATAGGTTCTTTATACATTTTGGATAATAACACCTTATATTTGCAAACATCTTCACCCATTCATCAGGTTGCCTTTTTTTTGTTGATGGTTTCCTTTTCTATGCAAAAGTTTTTTATTTTGGTGTAGTCTCAATAGTTCCTTTTTGTTTTTGTTTCCCACACCTGAGGAGACCTATGCATTGATATGTTGCTAAGGTCAGTATCCAAGATATTACTGTCTATATTTTATTTTAAGAGTTTTATGGTTTGAGATTTCACATTTAGGTCTTCAATCCATTTTGAGTTTATTTTTGTGTGTGATGTAACAAAGTGGACCAGTTTCTTCCTTTTGCATGTAGTTGCCCAGTTTTCCCACTATCATTTATTGAAAAGATTGTCCTTTCTCCACTGTATGTTCTTGCCTCTCTTCTTGTAGATTAATTGATCCTATAGGCATGGATTTATTTCTGGGCTATCTTGTTCCATTGATCTATGTGTCTGTTTGTGTGCCAGTAACATACTGTTTTGATTACTATGGTTTGGAGTGTATTTTAAAATCTAGGATTCTGCTTCCACCAGCTTTCTTCTTTCTCAAGATTGCTTGGCTATTTGAGGTAATGTGTGGCTTCATAAAAATTTTAGGATTATTTATTCTAGTCCTATAAAAACTGCTATTGGTATTTTGATAGGGATTGCACTGAATCTGTAGATAGCTTTGAGTCATATTTTTCTCCTCTAGTCTTATAATTTATCCTCATTCCCTTCTCTTCCTTCACCTCACTTCTCTCTTCTCTTCTCTTTCCCTGTTCCTATTTTTTTTCTCTTCCCTTCTATTTTACACCTTTCACTACCATTTCTTTCAAGTTTCTGTCTCATTACAAGGAATTTGTCATACAGCTATCTTTCCACAAAGTTATACTTACAAAGATTTTCATTGTGAAAATGTTTAGAAAAAACGGAAGCCATCTATGGAAAACACCATTATTTGACTAACTCAATAAAAAATTCCAACACTTTAATCATTTAATTTAATTCATTACTTCCTTAGGCAACTTCCCTTGCCCCCAGCAGTGGCTATTTCATAGCTTCCTGGCAAAGAGATCTAAGCAGAAATGTGTTAAGGAAGTTTGGGAGAAAGTTCTCACTTTCCTGATGAAAGGGACAGACAATTCTGATGCATTCTTCTTCCTTTGAATGTAGACATGATGATGGTTTGGGGAATTTTGTAACTTTGAGGACATAGGCACCAGCGCCAATATCAAGGGGCTATTAAACCAAAGCCACCAAAAGTTCAGCTAGAGACTTGTTTATATGAAAAAAAACCTCACTTTTTAAAAGAATGCTGTATCTGGGAGTCGTGTTTTGCTGTAAAAGACATTCCCCACTGATACACAGTCTACTCTTCACTAATCAGGACCTGTTAATTAACTATGATGTACTCATAGAATGAAACACAGTTATGTAATAGAGGATAAAGCTACAGACAAGGCCATAGCTAGATGCCCGTAATAAAATTAATATACCAAATTAATTAAGAGTTTATATAAGTTGGGATTAAAAATGCATGTACATTATGGGAACTGTCTTAAAGAATTCATAAGGAATTATTAATTGTGATTACTTCTGAGGGGTGCAATATAGGGCACAAGAGGGACCAGAGGATCATTTTATTATTTAAAATATTTTGTTATATATTTTTTCTTTTGTAATGTAAAAGAGTAAATACCGAGAAAATAGAAAGTGGCCTATAGAAATATTCAATGTTTTTAGTATCTGAAACTCATTAATAACAAGGAATTAGATTTTTAAGTCCAGACATCTTTTCTATCTAATTGTTTTATATTCTATACTACCAGGCAGCATAAAGATATAGTAAAAACCCTAACCTTGGAGTAAGGAAATCTATTTTCTACATCTATTTTTTATCTCTGTCTCTAACTTGTTTTCCAGATCTTTGGCTGTTTGTCTGCCTCTAGTTTTATTCAAATTTAAGACAATTAGTTGCCTGAGTATTTTTTCCTACTTAAGCGGTTCTGATATTCAATAATAGACTGATAAGGGGATAGTATTTGGCAATACTTACTTTGGGCTGCACTATACTACAAATCTAATAATTTATTACTCAGGTTGATAAAAAAGTACGGTTGTGTGGTTAGCTCAGCAGACCATCTTCTCTGTGATAAATGGCTTTTATGGCATGCAGTTGCACCAAATGTCGGTCTAGAGTGTTCTACATCTTCTTGAAGATATGCTTCAAAGTGAATTGATAAAGTGGCATCAAAGTACATTTTATCTTCAATTATCAGGGGAAAAAAATCCTAGTAAATATTTTGTCATAAAATAGTGTATAATCTTTGAGAGAAATCTGTCTGGGTTTTATGGTTGCTGAAAATGGTGAATTATCTTTTCTCTAAGTTAAACTTTCAGAGTTTAAATATTCTCATTTTATTAAAATGTATTCTTTTTTAATGGGATAACCTTAAAATTTCAGTTATTTCTTGGAATTTTTTCAAGTATTCTTTAATTACTTAGAGACTTTCTAATACATGGGTTATAATGATTGGTTTTTAAAAAAAATCTTAGCAATAAATGTTGTGAGCTTAAACAAATAGTGAATATAGGAGAGTTTAAATGTTGAAAGTTCCCCCAAACATTTATAATACACAGACCAGTCCTTGTTTGAATTTTCCTGTGGTTAGCCCACAGAATTTTATAATACAGATTATCATGAGAAAAGCACAAAAGCCTATGTACCATTCCCTTGGGAATTTTTTTTCCCCAAAGTAATTATTTGGAATAAATATTTCTTGAAAATAAGTAAAATTACACTTTCACTGTGTCCTGAAGACTGTGCACATTCAAGGTCTGCCTTGCTATCTTAGGCTGTATTTATGATGGCTGATATCACCATCCTTTCTTGTGGAAGGTAGATTTGAGCACTTTATAACATTAGTTTCTTAACATTTAATGGTATAACTTCCAGATTTTCTTAAGAGATTTCCTTAAGAACCCTTACTCTCACTTTCCCACAAACCCCATAAGAGTTAATATTAAGTCTGTGCTACCCACTCCTCTAGTTTTGCTTTATTTTTAAAGCCATATGTTAAAATATAAGGTCAATAATCTCATATAAAATTACATATTTTAATTTATTGATGATGGAAAAAAGTATAGGACATTAAATCACTTACTGTATAAACCATTGGGAAGGATAGAGACTATTTTCCAGGTCAGATCAAATATTGATAATATTATCATATGAAATATGGCCTAAATAATAAATCAAGAACTTTATAAATCAAAGGCTTAAGCATATTCTATAGATTTTTATGATCAATAGAAAATGATTTGTATAAATATTTTCATATGATCTAGTGTTCTATATTTATATTGGCATGAAAAAATCACAATAAGTTACAATTTCCTGTAAACAATTATTCTCTTATCTAAAACATTATTGAAACAATAATCCTTAAACTATTCAAAATAGTAGTTACTTTCTAATAAAGTGTTAAACTTTTAATGGCATTTTAATCTTCAATATTGATTTTGGGGCAACTGTAACTTGCTAGAATTTAAAATTTAATTGATATCATAAAAAATCATAGAATTAAAGAAATTTATATTGTTAAACTTTTATATATGATATTGGTGCTGTGATTTGGACACAAACAAGAAGAATAAAATTATTCTTTTTTTTTTTAGAATAAAATTATTCTTAAGTTAGCCATCTACAAAAAAGTCTAAAGTCCATCAGATACCAATATCATTTATTAAACTCTTCCTTATCCTTATAAACAAAGGATAGATTAATAAATATTCAGTATACAAATGCACATATTTAATACATGCACATACATTTAATGCTGAAGTATTATATACAATATTGCATATATATTTAATACATAAGCATTAAATACAATCAGTATGACAAAATTGAAATGAAAGTCTGGAAATTTTTCAATGAGATACGTAGGTCAGTGGTCCTATACTTTACTAACGTTGAAACAGATGTTTACTTGTAAGCTCCCTGGGGCTAAGGCAAAGAAAAAAGAAGTTGGACCATTGAAATTATATATATATATATATATATATATATATATATATATGTTGGACCATTAGAATATATATGTATTTTCTACCATAGGTTTATATGGTAGAAAAGTTGTTTAATATATATATATATATATATATATATATATATATATATATATATATATATATGTATGTTGGACCATTGAGAAATATATATATATATATATATATATATATGTATATATTTTCTACCATAGGAGAAGTAAAATGCTTATTGCATTTAATTACAGAATAGTTTGTCTTTTTTTTTTTTTTAAGACAGAGGACATTTGAGTGATATAATGGTCATTGTCTTCTAAACACTTCTACAACAAATATTATATCAGGATTAAGTTATTATAGTATTCTTCAATAAAATCTGAGGTTGTAAGAGTTAACCATACTTCAATAAAAAACAATTCTGCTGGTTCTCAAGACACTATTGTCTAATTAAATTAACAATTGAAAACATATTGTGATTATGCAAGCCACAGCGTTTGACTAATTTGATTAAATTGCTAGACAAACTGTGTCTGCATTTATATACATATATTAAATAATTTATTGGATGTGAACTTATCTAAACAAGCTTTTCATATGTACAGATTTACTTTTAAAATCCTCCTTCCACCTCTTGATTTTGTTGATTTTTGATTGATTTCCTTTTCAATTTTACTCATCTGTGTTCTAATTTTTTATTGTATCTTTTTTCCTCGGTTTGGATTTAATTTGCTCTATTCGTCCCATTTCCTAAGGTTGATGCTTATATTGTTGATTTCTAGACTTTCTTTTCTAATATATACATTTGATGCTATAAGTTTCCCCCTAATCATTACTTTCACTGTATCCCAAAGATTTGGCAAATTGTGGTTTTAGTTTTACTTAGGTCAAAATAGTTTTTACATTTCTTTTCCGATCTTTGTCTCATTTGTTACTTAGCGGTGTGTTATTTAATCTCCAAATATTTGTTTGGTTTTAGCTACCTTTGTGTAACTGATTTTTAGTTAATTCCATGGAGTCTGAAAGCTTTCTTTGTAGGATTTCTATTAATTTAAATTGGTTGAGGTATGTTTTAAGGCCCAGAATATGGTCTCAGTGATTGTTTCATGTGAACTTGAAAAATATGTGTACTGTGCTGTTGTTGGAATAATGCATAAATGTCCATTGCATCCAGTTAATTGATAGTGCTGTTCAGGTCACCTCTAACCTTATTAATTTTCTGCTAATTTGTGTCAATTATTGACAAAAATGTGGTGAAGTCTCCAAGTATAAGTGATTTCCCAAGTTGTACCATTTTACATTTCCACCAACAAGGTATGAGGGCTCTGATTTCTCCACATACTTGCCCATACTTGTTATTGTCTTTTTGTTTATAGCCATTCTAGTAGGTAAAAAGTGGTATTTTATTTTGGTTTCAATTTGCATTTCTATGATAAATAATAATGTGGAGCATTTTTCATGGGCTTAATCATATCTATCTTTCGAAAAAATATCTACTAAGTTTCTTTGTTTTTAATTGTGTTGTCTTTTTTTTATTATTGAACTGCATATATTCTTTATATAGCCTGTACACAAGTGCATTTTCAGAAATATGTATATGATTTATAAATATATTATCACATTTAGTGGATTTTTATTTTACTTATTCTCATTATGTTTTATTTCTAGTTTTACTGAGGTATAATTGACATATAGCACTGTATAAGTTTAAGGTATGCAGCACAAAGTTTTGAATTACATATATTGTGGAAATAATTACTACAATAAGTTAACATCTATTATTTTGTATGAATATTTGTCTTGTGTTGAGTAAATTAGGATTTACTCTCCTAACAACTTTTGTAAGTACCATACAGCAGTGTTAACTATAGTCATCATTTCATCAGGTTATACATTTCTTCTACTTGTGTATCTTGATGACTGGAAGTTTGTACCTTTTGCCCACTTTCATCCAATTCCCCATTCTGGGCTCTTTATTCTGTCCCATTGATGGATATGTTTATTTTTATGCCAATACCATATTGTTTAGATTACTATAGCTTTGTAATAAAGTTTAATAGCAGGATGTTTGATTACTCCATGTAACATTGCTTTTTTTATCTCAAGATTGCTTTGGCTATTTGGGGTATTTTTTATTCTATCCAAATTTAAGGATTATTTTTCTACTTCTGTAAAAAATGCCATTGAAATCTGATAGGGATTTCACTGAATTTATAGTTTTGGGTAGTAGGAATTTTTTAACAATATTAATTCTTCTAATCTGTGAACACAGAATGCCTTTCCATTTATTTATTTCTTTCATCAATGTTTTGTAGTTTTCAATGTAGTGATCTTTCACCTCCTTGGTTAAATTTACTTCTATGTATATTATTTTTGATGCTATTATAAATGGGATTGCTTATTTTTATAATTTGCTGTAGGTGTATAAAAATGCTATTGTTTTATGAATATTAATTTTTTATTCAACTTTACTGAATTTGTTGATAGGATTTAAGAGATTGTGTTTTTAGGAATATATATATATATAATAGTGTCATCTGTAAACGGAGACAATTTTACCTCTTCCTTTCAAATTCTGATGGCTTTTATTTGTTTTTCTTGCCTGATTGTTTTGGCCAGGACTTCCAGTATTATGCTGAATAGTAGTGATGAGAGTGGGCACCCTTGTCTTGTTCCTAATCTCACAGGGAAAGCTTTCAGCCTTTCATCATTATGTTGTTAGCTGTGGTTTTGCCATATATGGTCTTTGTTAAGTTGAAGAACGTTTCTTCCCTCCCTAATTTGTTAGAATTTTTATCACAAATGAGTGCTGATTTTTTTTTCAAATGATTGTGCTGCATCTATTGAGATGATTGTTTGATTTTGTTTTCATTCTATTAATGTGACTCATCACATTGATTGGTTTTCATGTGTTGAACCATCTTTGCCTTCCCAGGATAAATCCCACTTGATCATGGTAAATGATCCTTTTAAGGAGCTGCTAAATATATTTTACTAGTATTTTATTGAGAATTTTTGTATGTGTGTTCATCAGGGATATTGTCCTATTATTCTCTCGTAGTGTGGTTTTGGTATCAAGGTAATGCTTGCCTCATAAAATGAATTTGAGTGTTAACCTCTTCTACTTTTTGGCAATTTGAGACTTTAAATGTTTGGTAAAATTCACCGGTGAAGTAATCTGTTCCTGGCCTTTTCTTCATTCAGAGAGTTTTGACTATTAATCCAATCTTCTCACTAGTGATTGATCTATTCAGATTTTCTATTTCTTCCTAATTCAATCTTGGTAAGTTGTATGTTTGTAAGAGCTTTTCTATTTCATTGGGTTCTCAGTTTGTTGGCTTCTAATTGTCCATTGTAGATTCTTACGATCCTTTGTATTTCTGTAGTATCTGTGGTAATGTCCCCTTTTTTCATTCATAATTTTTCCCCCCTTGATTGGTCTAGCTAAAAGTTTTTCAATTTTGTTTTTCTTTTCAAAGAAAAAACTCTCAGTTTTTAAAATCTTTTTGATATTTTTTTCCTCTTCTCCATTTCATTTACTTTATTTCCTTTCTTATGCTAACTTTGGGCTCATTTTATTCTTTTTCTAGTTTCTTAAAGTATAGAGTTAAATTGTTATTTGCAGTTATTCTAGTTTTTTAACGTAGGTCTTTATTGTTATTAAATTACCTTTTGGAACTGTTTTGCTGCATCCCATAAGTTTTGGTATGTTTTATTTCCATTTTCACTTGTCTCAAGATGCTTTTTAAAATTTTCCCATTAATTTCTTTTTTGGTTCACTGGGTTTGGAGGAGAGTATTGTTTAATATCTATGTATTTGTGAATAATTCAGTTTCTGCCTGTTATTATTTTTTAATTTCATACTATTGTGGTTAGAGAAGATACTTGGTATGATTTCAATCTTCTTCAATTTGCTGACTTTTTTTGTGGCCTAACATATGGTCTATTTTAGAAAATGTTACATGTATACTTACAGCTCTAGTTGAAGTTATGTTTATTTTTAATACTTGAGCTTTTAAACTAGAGCTGTAAGTGGATTAGGTACCACCATTACCATATTACAACATCTAGCTTTGAGTATATATTTATCTTTGAGTTTTATGCTATCTTCTCATTATGATATTTATTAGTTGTTTTTTTTTGTTTTGTTTTGTTTTTTTTCAGTTCCACTGATTCCCTTTAGCATTTTTTTGTAAGGCAGATGTAGTAGTGATGATTTCTCTCAGCTTTTATTTGTTTTGGAAAATCTTTATCTCTTCTTCAATACTGAAGGACAGATTTGCTAGATGTATAATTCTTGATTGACAATTTTTTATTTCAATATTTTGAATATATCATCCTATTCTCTTCTGGCTTAAATATTTTTGGTGAGAAAATAGTCCTATGGGGGTTCCTTTATGTGAAACTTGTTTATTCAGTCTTGCTATTTTCAAAATTCTTTGTCTTTGACTTTTGTCAATTATAATATGTTTTAGTGTAGCCTTCTTTGGGTTCAATTTATTTGGGGAACATTTGGACCTCATAGATATGGGTGTTCATTTTTTCCCCAGGGTTTGGGAAGTTCTCAGCCATTAGTGCTTTAAATATATTTTGTTCTTTTTTCTTTTTCTTTCTGGAATTCCTATAATGTGGATATTATTTTGTTTGATTGTGTCTTATAAGTCCTAATGGCTTTCTTTGTTTATTTTTTGTTTCTTTAATTTTATATGTCCTATCTTCTAGGTCAATGATTCTTCTTCATGGTTGAGTCTCCTTTTGAAACTATTGAATTCTTGAGTTTACTTACTTAATTTTGCAGGTCTAGTTTTTGTTTTTGATGAACTTCTCATTTTGTTCATGCATTGTTTTCCTAATTTTGTCTTGCTATCTCTGTGTTCTTGTAGCTCACTAAACTTCTTTAAGAGGATTATTCTGAATTATTATTTTTTTTAAAGATTTTATTTATTTATTTGACAGAGATAGAGACAGCCATCAAGAGAGGGAACACAAGCAGGGGGAGTGGGAGAGGAAGAAGCAGGCTCATAGCAGAAGAGCCTGATGTGGGGCTCGATCCCATAACGCCAGGATCACGCCCTGAGCCGAAGGCAGACGCTTAACCGCTGTGCCACCCAGGCGCCCCATTCTGAATTATTTTATAGTTCACAGATCTCCCTTTCTTTATGGTCAGTTATCAAAGCTGTATTACTTTTCTTTGCTGGTATCATGTTTATCTGATTTTTCATAATCGTTCATTCCTCATATTGGTATCTGCACATTTGAGTTTGGAATCTGCTCATTTTGGGTTTCTAGATTTGTGTGCTGGTAATGTCTTTGGGCCGGTGGGGCTTGCTGTCAGTGTCTCTATTTGGGTGAGTCCATTGCCCAAACTCTTCAGTCAGTCTCAGGGGAGGGAGTTACTGCTGGCTGAGAACAACTGCATAGGACTGTTGACTTTGGTGTCCTGCCTAAATAAGACTGGAGGATGCATTTTATGATTGCCTGCATTTTCTGCTCAGGCTTATTAGATGGTAAGGATTGGGCACTATTCTCAACTGAAATTAGAGCTATACATTAGTTGGCAATGCAGCAAGATAGGGCTCAGGATCTGCACAGTTCATTGGGGACCCAAATCAGGTAAGACTTTGAACTGCATTCCGTGGCCAGATCATGCCACTGGTTTTATTCTGCAGATGGGGAAAACCACAGAATGTGCTTTCTGTTCAAATGCCACTGTAGGTGGGGCTATTGGATAGGCTGCATAGCTTCCTGGACCATTCTCCAGATCCAGAAAAGTTTTTGCTTGAGGACCCCAATCAGACAGACCTGTAACCCATAATGTTTGGTGGTTAGACACTACCATGACTTGGTTCTGCAGATAAGCAAAGCTATTGGTTGGGACTACTGCTTGGGGAATGCAGTAGAAACTCAGTCTGCCATATCCAAGTGCCACTTTCCCCTTTCTGTTTTCTTGATGGTGTCCTATTGAGCATAGAAATTTTGGATTTTGATTGAGTTCAAAGTAATCAATGCTTATATCAAGGTCAGGATTTACACCATTTTTTTTTCCTAAGAGTTATATAATTTTAGATATTGCATTGAGGTCTTTAATCCATTTGGAGTTAATTTTTAAGGGAAGGGGTCCAATTTGTTGTTTTTCATGTGGTATTCAATTGCTTCAGCACCATTTCTTGAAAAAAACAAGAAAACAAAAAACCTGTTCTTTACACATTGAATTGCTTTGGCACCTTGACTGAAATCAATTGACTACACATATATAAGTTTATTTCTGGACTCTCCATTCTATTTCATTGATCTCTATGTCTTTATGAAGTGTCACACTGTCTTGAGTCCTTTAGCTTTGTAATCATCTATTCTGAAATTTGGAAGTATGTTTCCTTCAGTTTTGTTCTTTTTCAGTATTATTTTGCTTATTCTGGGTCCCTTAAATTTCCGTATAATTTTTAGGATCAAGCTTTTTAATTCTGAAAAAAATTTTTAAAAGAATCTGCAATTTAAGGAGTCTTGCTGTCTTAACAATGTTGTTTTCTATCTATGAACATGGGCATTTTCCAGTATAAATGACTGGAAATTTAATTTCTTTCTTTCAACAATGTTTTAGTTTTCAGAATACAAGTTTTACATTTTTTGATAATTTTATTAAGTATTTGGTTATTTTTGATGCAAATAAAATTGTTTACCTTATTTTTAGATATTTCATTTCTGGTTTATTGATCTTATACTCTGACACCATGTTGAACTCATTTATCAGTTCTAGTAGTACTTTTAAGCTGATTCCTTAATATAGTCTATATATAAGTTCATGTTATCTATAAATAGAGATTGTTTTACTTCTTTCCAATTTGTGTATCCTTTATTTCTTTTTCTTGCCTAATTGCCCTGGCACAATCAATGTTGAATAGAAATTACTGTGTAACAGCCACATATTCTTGTTTCATGTCATGAATTTTTTTCTTGAAAAGTGGTATTTTAAATAATATAGTAACTCTGGATAGTGATTCCCCCTCACCACTGGAGATTATTGTTGCTTATTTGCTGGACTAATTGAGAAAAGTCTAAGTATCTTACAGTGAGTAATTTATGATGTTGCTCTTCATAGAGTATAGCCTTGGATAGGACAGGACAGCCTTAGGTGACAGTCATTTGAGCAGTGTGCTCTTGGCCTCTTTTCCTGATCTCTCTGTTAAGCTGTTCACGACTTGGGTGGTATCACACTCAGCTGCTAGTCCTCAATTATATTATAATTACCAGCTTATTGCTATATTATTTTTTATAATGTGTGGCATAAATTTCTCTATAGTCTGATCTAATTAAATTTTCAAGGGCATGTACATTCTAGGTGTGAACAAATTAGTAAATATCTTGTGGATAGTAAGAATGGGTTCTCATCATTAAACAAAGGAGTTATAAGTAAAGTAGGGAGAAGACAAAGAAATCCTGTAATGCTGGTTGAAATCAGAAGTATCAATATGTATTCATAATTTTTAAATAGATAAAACAGATGCAGAAATAAAAATACGTGAAGATACATGTGAATATTTATGAACTATATCCAATGGGAGAACAGTAACATATCAGTTAGGACACTTAACACTCTGATCTTGATATCTGAATGCTCTTCTTCAATGAAAAGATCTAGGGCTTCTTGGAAGATTGTTTGATTTCAAGACTGGGGTAAACATTGTATAGGAAAACCTATAACATATTTTTGGCCAAAAATTAATTAAGGGACTGCTCAAAGAGTGATTATTATATAACAAAAGTACAAAGGAGTCAGCTTGACAGGGTACTTCTGGCCAAATATGGGGAGTTATAGAAATAAATTATAATTTTTTAATACAGTACTCCCTAAGTCCATTATGATATAAAAACTAATCTTAATGGAATGTGACTTACAGAGTAAATATTGATATAAATAATTGGATAGTCACATTTTTAAAAAATAAGTGTATCGGAAAATAAGGTATAAAATATTGAATGTCATTTCCGTGAATAACCAGAGATTATGACTTTTTTCCAAGTATTAACATCTCCTATAGCCTGTCATTATTTTGTAAAATGACAACTTATAATTTTTATTTTTAAAATTTCCATTTTATTATATATTGTGTGCATGATAGAAAATAGGAACAAAACATTAAATAACCTCAAAGACCCAAATTTGAAAATGTTTTCAAACTATATTACTCAATGCATCTTTGACCATTCTTTGTAACCAATAATTTAAAAAAACTTCCCAACATTCATAGAATCATTAAGCAACTAGTAATAGCACAAATTCTAAGTTTCATTTTTATTTTTCAATGACAAAGCATAGAAAATTATAAAAAAATCTTTGCTGTAATTATTTCTACAATAGCATATATTAAAAAGATTTTTTCTCATGCCAAAAATTGAATAAAATGTTCAACTATTTGTTGGATTATACTTTAATAACTTATAAACTTTCATTCTGATTCAATGCTTTAAATGACTTTTAACATGTAGGTAGCTATAACTACTGAAAATATATTTTCTTTATAGATATTTTTGCTTTTATTATAAAGTATTCAGTTATAGGGTTAATTTTCTTTCCTGTGGTATTTTTAATATAGTTGTAATTTATTGTAGTATTTTGAAAGGTCATAATAATTTCTTTCCAATTGAAGATATTTTGTAATATATTTTCATCTCAGCACTTAAGAATTATATACCTGGAGCTCCTTATTTACATAGAAATTAGTTTATAATAATTCTTTGCAAAATACTTTTCAAACAAAAAAATTGTTTTTCTTTAAAGTCTTCAAAATAAGGCTTCTTGACATTTTTTAGAAAATAGGAATTATTTTCAAAGAAAAAAATTCTAAACTCTTAAAGAGTACTTTTTTGGATAGCCAATGAATTCAGGATTTCTGTTCCTGTCTCTTTCAGTTTACTAACAGTGAATGAAAACAAAGCTGGTTAAAGATAAAGAAGTATTCATCTAAGAAAGAAAGCTAAGAAACATACCATATATCTATTCTTTATTATCACTTGCATTTTGGCTTTTACCGCTATTCTTTATGCATCTGATTTTGAAAATCTTTCCTCAGAACAATAGAATGGATAGAAAACTTTCCTCGGTATTCAATTTATAAGTCCCCTAGTTCAATCTCATCTAATTATCTTTAGGTGTTTTTTTTTTTTTTGTATTCATTAATCAACTTGAGCTCTTTCAAAGATTTATTGAATGAGTATGAAATATGATCCTAAGTGTTATAAACCTGCTTTCCCCTAAAGCCATATGTGGCTGGATCCCTGGTTAATTCAAAATTATAAAAGCATAGCTGGGTTGTAGAAGTGCTTATGTTTATTCATTTATTTTTATTGTCTTTTTGAAGTCAAGAATACATTAATATAATGGCATGTGCTAAGTTCTACTTAGTGGATTTCCTTGGGGGAATTCATTGTGAGCAAATGTGGAATGTCAGAGAAATTATGCCTTCAGAAAGCATATGGATATTGATAAATGCAATTAATACAAATACACATGGCAAAAAGTTTCTAAAAATCAGAATTTAAAATTATGGGCATTATAGTTGGACACTTGAGTTGAAATCACAGCTCCACCATTTTGAGACTTTCTGGATAAAGGGTGACTTTCTTCACCTCTTTATATTTTTCTCATCTGAAAAAATAACCTTAGAGAATTACTATAAATAATAAATGAGATAAAATACTTAGCATATAAAGGAATGTTTCCTTTATTAATATGAAGTATTTATTAGTATTTATTGAATGCTAAAAATGTTCTTCCTAGCTGTAAGGATACCAAAGAAGGATATCCATGTTGGGCTCCCTCCTCTGCAGGAAGTCTGCTTGTCCTCCTCCCTCTGCCCCTCCCATACTCTGTCTTGCAAGTAAAATAAATGATATTTGATGAAATTAAGCAAAACAGAAAAAAAAAAAACCCAGCTAAATAGTAAGGAAAAAATCTAGAAGCAAATATTGGAATTTTGTAAGTACATTTTTATTTACTTGTATATGCTATTTTTATGAAAATCAAGAATAAGATATACATGATATAATTTCCTGTTTAATCTCACCAATTAAACATATAAATTAAATTAGAATGCGGCTCTACTTATAATCCAGTAGTAATTTGGAGGGGCTTAGTGGCAAAGGAGAATTGGATAAAATCCCATAGAACTACAGATGGAATCTTAATTCTGAGCACAGCTAATTATACTATAAGAAGGAAGAATGGAAAAAAAGACTTGATTACAAGGAATGAGTCTATATGATCAACGTATTATAAGAAAGTATTATAATGGAGTAGATCAATTAGGTTAGTGAAATTTAATATATGGGCCATATATATTCTGGTTTAATGAGAATGTATTAAAAAGTGGTATTTTAATTCGACAAATACTTTTATTCAGTTTGTCATGTGATGTTGCAACTAGCTGTCTGTATGAAACCAAAAAAAGTAAATTTGAGATCCTATTTTACATATTAGACCTATTTGCCTACATGTAATATAAAGAATCCTTAAAAAAAAAATGAAAAGTAGCTTAATTGCTAAGACAAACGTACCTAAAGAAACACAATGATAAACAGATAATTCCTAAAATAAAACTTGAAAATTACTCAATCTCGCTTTTAGTCAATGATCTACCAATTAAATAGTAATCAGCTTTTGTTTTCTTAGTTCTAACACCCAGCCGTGATGAGAATGTGAGGAAAGTTTATTATGATTTGTTACAGCTTCTGACATAATCAATTTTACTCTTTATTAAAATTAAAGTAAAATCAATCGTTTAACAAGAAATCCTACTACTTGAATCTATTCCCTAAAAATAAGAGCTCCAGTAAGGAACATTATCTATACCTGGTTGTTTATAGCATGGTAGAAAATACCTTTAAAAGATATATATGACTGTCGATGAGTTTTTTGGGTTTTTTAAGAATATTGTGTCACTCCCATGCCATGGGATGCCTTGCAGCCAAAACAAACATTAAACAAAGATAGACATAAATTAGGTGACTTAGAGAAATTTCCATTACCTATTATTTGTGAGAAATGGAAGGAAGGTGCCCACAATGATGACTGATTATAATCTGATCTTCAGTCAATATTGATACCAGTCTCTAGCACTGCTCACTTTGTATATATAACAAGTAGGTTTCTGTTTGTATATATGCATGTTTGTATAGTCATTTATTCATTTTTTATTCAAATATGTCTGAAGAACTTTTGTAGCTTCTGAGATGAAGGAAAAAAGTCCCTGCCTTCATGGCTTCAGTTAGATGGTGCTAGGCACTCTGGAGAAAACCAGAGCAAGATAATGGATACAGAGTAGAGGATGGCATATAGTATTCAACAGAAAATGGTAGCACCTTGATGTAATGATATGTTACTTTCCATCTCTTGTTCTTATATCCATTCTCAAACCCTCGCGGCAGTGACATTTCTACAACTGTATTCATTTACTCATCTCTTTAGAATAGTGTTCTCTATAGGTTATTTCTCAAAACAACTGGCCCATTTACTGATTTGTTATCAGAACTGGTTTCATTGCTCCCAGCCAAGAAAACCTCCCATGTCCACTTTTTTTTTTTTTTTTTTTGTGGGAAGACATTATGAGGTCAAAGTTGGGCCATATTTTATAGTTATAATAGGCCAAAATGTACTTAATTTTCTTCAAGGTGAGTTCTCTGATATGCAAGGTGTTATTCAAATTGAAAACATTTTCACATTATAGCATCTCTCTGACTTTTGAGATCTTTCAAATAAACTGAGATGAATACTCAGGCTGAAAGCTTTCCAGATTCCTATATCAAAGGGCTTTCTCCTCACTGCATTTTCTCTGACTGGGGTGATAACTTACCTTTGCATACAAAGAAGAATCCGTTAAAATATGTCAATAATAAAACCAACATGTATGAGAAAATTCAATTGATGTAAGATTAGAAAAAAAATTATAATGCATTTAAGTTTTGAATTTATGTGTATCTTTATATGAACATTTATGAATATGAGTCACAAAAATGGAAATGGTTAATTCATTAAGATGATTTGGAATTTCAAGGACTTTTGTATCTAACAGAATAGACTTAGAGGTATAACAATAATGAATGGGTAGATTTGAAAAAGTAACTTCAGTACTCATCAAAGGCATAAAAAATATAATATACCTTTCTAACATCAATTATAGATGATCTAGGGGTGCCTGGGTGGCTCAGCTGGTTAAGCATCCAGCTCTTGATTTTGGCTCAGGTCATGATCTCAGGGTGATGAGAAGGAGTATGGGGTTCTGTGCTGGCTTGGAGCCTGTTCAAGATTCTCTTTCTCCCTCTTCACCCACCCTGCTCAGGCACTCTTTCCATTCTCTCTCTCAAAAAAAAAATATGCTTTATACTTACTCATTTTACTTTTTCTCACTTTCTACAATAACTATTTTAAAATGAATTTTTCTTTTTAAAAAAATGAATATAAAACAATTGGCATAAGGAAAACTGATTTTAAGATTTGTATGAGTAGAATTATGTTATTTTGTATTCCAACTAAATTATCAAATCATAGTTTGTATAATTGTGAGAAGTGTAATTTTAACCAAAAGTGAATATTTGGACCAAGCAAACAGGAAAGGCAGGAGACAGACAGTGAAAATCTTACAAAGGACGAACTACTGTGAGAAAATGCATGGGAAGTTAGAATAGTAAAACTTTTTATTAAAAGACTGAGTTTTCCAGGTATCTCTGTAGTAATTTTATAATTTACAATCCAGTGTTCTCCTGTGCTGTCTTGAAATTGCACACTTTAAAGAGCTACTGGATTGCATGATACTAAGCTGAAACTACATAGGAGCAATGAGAGAAGCAATGTTTTCCCTTGTCTGTGAAACACAAGCTCATTATTATTTTGCAATGACAGAAGAAAATTACCCCATTACCTAAAAAAAAAAAAAAAAAAAAAACAAAAAACAAAAAACACTGGGGGATATTTTATTCAGCTATATTGTGTAACAAATTACTCTGAAACCTAGTGGATTAAAATAACTTTAATTGCTCATAGCCTTGTGAGTCAGGAATGCAGGAAGGGCTCAGCTGGGTGGCTCACTTTTGTTCCCCATGACACTGGGAATCATCACAGATGAGAAGCCTGGAGGATTAATTTTCAAGATGACTTATTGGCACTTGTTTCAAACTGATGCTGACGCTTTGCTGGGAACTTAGCCAGGGCTATCATCTGAGACTGTCAGCCAAGGCTTTTGGTCCCTCCTCACGTGGACCTCTTTTCTTCTCTACCTCTTACTATGGGAGTTCCAAGAAGCTGCCAATCTTATGCCTAGTATCAGAAGTCCCAGAGAATCACTTGTTACATTCTTTTATGGAAATCTTTTAGCAAATTTAAGCAAGTCACGAATTCAGCATAGGCTTAAGAAGAGGGAACACGATTTCTTAATTAGAAGAGTAGTAAAGAATTTGAGCTATTTTTAATCTTCTACAGGAAACTCGAGTTCTGGCTTTTAAAAAAAATTTTTTTTTATTACCAATATTTACCTGAAGTTCTAAAGCAGGCTTTAACTTCTGACATAAATTTAATTTAGAACTACCAGTAACATTCTGTGCCTAAATCTAGAAAATATCCATTTGGAATGACATGTTTATCAATGACAGAACATTTAAAGGCCTATCTTTCCTATTGTTTTTTATTTAAAAACTTTAACTCATTTAATAATCCAAACAACTCTGTATTTAAGATACTAATATTGGTTTAAAGCTGATGTATGGAGATATTAAGTCATTTGCTCAAGGTCACACATAGAAAATGGCATATCCAAGTTTCAGAAACAGGCAATCTGACCCCGTAGAATGGATTTCCAACCTCTTACATTTCTTTTGAAAATATTTATACAAAACAGCCACCTTAAAGATAAAAACAAAATGTCTCTAAGTGCAGTTTCTGAAACCTCATTTCAAAAGACTATCAATTTTCCTCAGATAAATACTTGAGATTTAATCTAATTCTCACTGAAGATACATTTGCATTTATTTTATGTATATTTAAAGAGCAATAAACTGGGGTGCCTGGGTGGCTCAGTCAGTTAAACATCTGCCCTTGGCTCAGGTCATGATCCCAGGGTCCTGGAATAGAGGCTCCCCCTGCCCCCACCATGCTCCCTGCTCAGCAGGGAGTCTGCTTCTCCCTCTGCCCCTCCCCCACTGCTTGTGCATTCTCTTTCTCTCTCAAATAAAATCTTTAAAAAAAAGGAATCAACTAATTATAACAATGCTATCATCTCTATAAGCTAGAGAAGCAGGTCTTTAGAAGATAGAACCTTTCAAAGTATTTTTCTTCTAGTAGTTTCCTTAGCATTATCAAGCAATTATTTTTGCATTATAACCATTAACTGTCAATAAAAAGATATGTGAACAGGTAATGCTTTCATTTATCCCCTTTATGAAAAGCCTTGTGGCAAGATTGAGAATTATTGACTCTGTTGAGAATACTATGAAATATTTTCATTAGTTTTAGAAAAAAATTATACATTTAAAAAACATTTGTTGTATACATTTGACATAGATACTATGTGGAGGAAACCAGTATATACATTGTAGACTGCATAAACCTATATATATCTATATGTTGCAAATTATAAACATCTTAAGATGTTTATGACTTCTCTTAAATGATTTCTTTGTGTGTATATGTTTAATATGGGCATTAATAAAATATATATATATATACACACACACACATATCTTAAGATGTTTGCAGTTTACTATACACACACGTTCACACAGTCAAGATGTTTACAACTTGAAAGAGGTGATAAGTTAGACATAATAAAAAAATACAAAGTAATTTATAAAAATATATTAATGGGTCAAATACATTTTCAACAACTCCCAGAACAAGAGTTTGAGCCAATAAGTATTATTTGAAGGAATAACGATAGCTGATATTTTTCTTAAAATGAGATTTCATTTACTCTTAATGCCAAGGAAGAATTTGAAAAAAAATCCTATTTATGCTGTAGAACACATTTTTTAGAAATTTCTTAGAAGCAAATAAAAGCACAACACCTGTCACAGAATGAAAAGGGCAGAATAATGTGCTAGAAAATGACATTCCCATAGTGAGAAATCTGAGCAGACTTCTTAGCCGTATGTCTTATTAGGAAGACAAGAAGCCTGTTTTAAAGTGATATTAGTGATTTGGATGCAGGAGGTATATTCGTTTTGCAGTGTGTGGAATTAAAAAAAAATAATAAAAAAAAAATAAAAGCATTCTGTTCGCGTCAAACTGGCTTTAATGTCTAAAGCTTCTAAGATGAACTGATGCACCTCGACAGTTTACAGTGTTTTACAAGTGCAGAGACATCTTTCTGTAGCCGAGAGACAGGCTCATTTTCAATATTATAAATTAAAAAAATATTGTCCAGGCTAAGTTTTATAAGTCTAAATTATAAAAATCATTTCTCCTGATTAAATTGGGGGGTTATTACAAACATTGATCAAGTACGCAGCAGAAGCTTAGATGTTTAAGGCAGGCTTCAGTTTGTGAATTTTGTGGAGTACTACACGGTGCTTTCATAGTATACTTTGAAACCTGCAGTCATTCTATAAAACTGCAATAGTATTCGCTTTGGTAAATAACTACACAAATAAAACAAAGTATAGAATGGGTGGGGGTCAATGATTTAGCTTCAGTATTCTGTTGGCAGTAATCAACAGCTTATCCAGGTTATTTCTGCCTTGTCAGAGTGAGTTATTAAGGCTTAAAATCCATGTCCGATTGTTAAAATTACATATAGCTTCATCTTTAGGTTTGTTCTGTCCGAGCTCACAAAGCAAACTATCCTATTGACATTTTGTGAAGTGTCACTAACAATGATGTTCATTAGGTAAGTTAGGTGGCAATAGACTATAATTTAGGCATTGCCCACTCTGTCACTTTTATTGTGTTAACATTTGTTGCCATCATTTTTTTTTTTTTTTTTGCACAACCCCATAGTAGAGGCTTCCATGTGAAGCTTATTCTTTAAACAAATACGTGTGGAAGTTTGTAGTCCCCTGCTCTTAACAGGACCTGGATTTGAACATAGAACAACTTGATGCCAATAACCTTCTCAATTCTTTTATCATAATAGTTGTCGATGGTAATGATTTTTTTTTTCAAGAAAAAACATACCAGAGGTGGACTGAGTACCTAGAGCACTCTAATAAGAGCCTACCATGTGATTTCTTTGTGGTATGGGAAAAGCAATTCCTTTGACTAGTTAGAAACAATCTCGTACCATAACCTTGAAAAATTGCATAAAAGACAGTGAGATGATAGAAAATAATACATGCATTGGGTTAAATAGTCCCCCCCAACCAAATCTCTACTCAGAACCTCAGAATGTGACCTTATTTGGAAATATGGTCTTTGCAGATTTAACTAGTTAAGGATCTTAGAATGAAACATCATGGACGCTAAATCCAATGACTGGATTTATTTATAAGAGGAAAGACAGGAAGATTTGGACACAGAGAGAAACAGGGTGAAAGGCCACATGAAGACAGAGGCAGAGAGTACAGTTATGGTTCCATAAGGTATGCCTGTAGCCAGTAGGAATTCAAAGAGGCTAGGTCAGGTTCTGTCCTAGAGCTTTCAGAGGGAGCATGCGAATAACTTGATTTCAGACTTCTGGACTCCAGAACTGTGGGACAATAAATTTCTATTGGTTTAAGATGCTCAGTTTGTGGTAATTTGTCATGATAGCCTTAAACTGATACATCATATAACTTATTTTATCCCATACAGTTTGGAAATTATTACAACAGCCAAAAACTAAATTTAAAAAAAATGTGCTATTTTTGATAAAACCATGAGACATTTTAGAAAATGACCTAATTAATGAAGTTGTGTCTATACACACACACACACACAGAGCTGTCAAAAAAAACCACAATAAAATTATTTTTTGAAAGTTTAACATAGATTTAACACACATAGCAGCTATAATAGTGATGCATACTAATTGCTAAGATATTCCTAGGTAGACTTTGTCTTAAGATGGTTTTGAGAGAGAAAGGTTAAGTAAGATATACAAGTGCATTTAACAAACATGTCTACTTATATATTTCTAGAAGTGTATATGTATATATATACACATATACACACATTTATATATATGTGTGTGTACATACATATCTATGTAGACAGATACAATAGAGAATCAACTAGGACAAATCTGTTAACTGCACATTTTAGATCTTATTTAATGAATAGCCTTAATTGATTTTTAGTCCACTTATTTTATCAGCTATTGAATGAGACTGGTTAAAGGCTTCCTTTGTGAGTGTGGGTATTTTAAAGGTATGGTAATAGATATATACAGAATCAGGATTGTGATACCTTTCTGAAAACTTGACTGCTTTTTCTCTGTGCCTCAATTTTTATTGCCCTAGGGCATTTCTGACTGATATTAAAATAGGTGCATTGCTTTCTTTTGGCTGCTTTTAAATGTTACTCCCCATGCTTTGTTGAATTCTTCTTCTATTGAAGGGATATCTCATATAAGCTTCAAATAGTTGCTTCATTATTTTAGCCCAGCCTGATATTCCTTTTCATTTCCCTCTATTAACTTGCTAATGGTCTGTTCTTCATTTTTATTTGTTACTATAGAGATGACAGTTCCTTGAGATATCTCAATAAAATTTTTACCTCCTATCCAATTATGAAAGCATCTTTGAACACTTAAAATTAACAGTCTTCTTGTGCTCTTTGCATTATTGTTGTAATGCACTTAAGAAAGTTAAAATTCTTAAGACATTACTGCTATTGCTTTGTTCAGGGAATATGTAATTAGTATGATTTTTATTTAAATATGCATTAGCATTTTAACTTTATTCTGTCTTAAATTTTGTATTCTGATATTGTTGTTGTTATCCTGAAGAATTACCTTTTATATATTATCCTTAAGTGTCAAAATTTTGGGAGATTAATGCTTTCATTTTCTGTTTTTCTAATATGTATATTTCTTTTGTGTTCATGCTTGAAAGATTTTCACAGGGTATAAAAATCTAGGTTGAAACTTATTTTCTTTTAGCAATATGTCATTCTGGTGTTCTGTTGTGGTCAGCTTGGTAATTACTGAGTAATTCTTTAAAGGTAATATTTTCTTTCCTTTTGACTGCTTTTATTTTTTCATTTTAAAAATGCTCAACAATTATATGATGTGCCTAGGTGTGAATAAGATGCTGTTAGAAAAAATTATGACAGGTCCTAAAGACAAAGGCTTGGCTTGGTGCTGCTTTTATTTAGTAAGTCAGAAAGAATGAAAAATTAAATTTTTTAAAAGATAATTGTGTGTAAAAAATTATAGTAACACATAAATTTTCTTTTCTAAAAGGGTATGTTTTAAAGAATTTTGGATAACAAAAAACTTGAAAGAAAAGTATATAGGGATATTTGGTAGAGATTTTAACTTCTTGCTACCCTATTTTTACAGCAATATTGATCTAAATGCAATGAAAACCTCTACTCTCTTCTTTACAACATACCTTTTAATTAGATAAATCCCAATATAGCTGTTCTATTTTTTCAATGTTTAAAATGAACAACTTTGAGACACATTTTTGAAGTAGCAATATCCAAGACTTCATGATGGACTGGATGTGGGGGGAAGAACAAAAGAGTGAAAAATTCAAGATTATACTAATGTTTTTTGATTTGGCCAACTAGGTGAATCTGCTGTCCCTCTCCCACCCATCTGTCCCTCCCCTCGCTCATGCACACATTCTCTCACTCTCTGTCTCTCTCTTAAAACAAAACAAAACTCTTTATTTTTTAAGAAATCGAATCAGTAGTCAAAAAACTCCCAAAAAACAAAAGTCCAGGACCAGATGGATTCACAGGAAAATTCCACCAAATATTCAAAGAGTTAATACTCATTCTTCTTAAAAAAGGAAGAAAAACTTCCAAATTCATCCTATGAAGCCTACATTACCAGATACCAAAAACAGATAAAGACAACACAAAAAAGAACTACAGTCCAATATCTCTGATGAAAAGAGATGCAAAAATGGTCAACAAAGTACTTCATTGACCGTGATCAAGTGGGATTTATTCCTGAGTTGCAAGGGTGGTGCAATATTCCCAAACCAATCAACCTGATATATCAATAAGAGAAAGAATAAGACACATATGATCATTTCAGTAGATACAGATAAAGCATTTGACAAAGTACAACATCCATTTGTGATAAAAACCCTCAACAAAATAGGTTTAGAGGGAACATACCTCAACATAATAAAGACCATTTATGAAAAATTCACAAATAAATGGGGAAATGGGAAAAAACAGAGGTTTTCCTCTATGGTCAGGAACAAGACTGAGATGTTCACTCTCACCACTTTTATTCAACATAGTGCTGGAAGTCCTAGCCACAGCAATCAGACACAAAAAGAAATAAAAGGCATCCAAATCAGTAAAGAAGAAGTAAAACTCTCACCATTTGCAGATTACTTACTATACAGAGAGTACTCAAAAGACTCCACCAAAAAACTGTGACAACTGATACACGAATTTAGGAAAGTTGCAGGATACATAATCAATGTATAGAACTCTGTTGCATTTCTATATGTCAATAATGAATCAACAGAAAGAGAAATTAAACAGTCCAATTTATAATTGCACCAAGAACAATGTGATACCTAGGAATAAACCTAACCAAAGAGGTGAAAGACTTGTGCTTTGATCTGTACTATAAAACACTGATAAATTGAACATGACACACACAGAAAATGGAAAGACATGCCATGCTCATGGATCAGAAGACCAAATATTGTTAAAATGTCTGTACTACCCAATGCAAACTACATATTTAATGCAATCCCTATTAAAATACCAGCAGCATTTTTCACAGAGCTAGAACAAACAATCCTAAAATTTGTATGGAACCACAAAAAACTGAGAATAGCAAAAGCAATCTTGAAAAAGAAAAGCAAAGCTGGAGGTATCACAATTCTGGACTTCAAGTTACATTACAAAGATATAGTGGCCCAGACAGTATGGTGCTGGCACAAAAGTAGACACACAGATCAATGAAAGAGGATAGAAAACCCAGAAATGAACCTACAACTATATGGTCAAATAATCTTCAACAAAGCAGGGAAGAATGTGCAATGGAAAAGAATGTGTCTTCCACAAATGGTGTTGGGAAAACTGGATAGCAACATGCGAAAGAATGAAACCGGACCACTTTCTCATACCACACACAAAAATAAATTCAAAAAGGATTAAAGACCCTAAATGTGAGACCTGAAACCATAAAAATCCTAGAAGAGAACACAGGCAGCAATTTCTCTGACATCAGCCGTAGCACCTTTTTTTCTAGATAGGTCCCCTGAAGCAAAGGAAGCAAAAGCAAAAATAAACTATTGGGACTTTATCAAAATAAAAAGCTGCTGCACATCAAAGGAAACAATAAACAAAACTAAAAGGCAACCAATCTACAGAATGGGAGAAGATATTTGCAAGTGACAGAAATGATAAGATGATAAATTACAGATGGCCAACAGACTCATGGGAAGATGCTCAATGTCACTCATCATCAGGGAAATGCAAACCAAAACCACAATGAGATATCACCTCACACCTGTAAGAATGGCTAAAATCAACAACAAAAACCAACAGGTGTTGGTGAGGATTTGCAGAAAAAGGAACACTACTACTGGTGGGAATGCAAACTGGTGCAGTCACTGTGGAAAACAGTGTGGAGGTTCCTCAAAAAATAGAATTACCCTGTGATCCAGCAATCACATTATTGCATATTTACCCAAAGAATACAAAAAGATGAATTCAAAGCGATACCTGCACTCTTATGTCTAAAGCAGCATTATTTACAATGGCCAAATTATGAAATCAGCCCAAGTGCCCAACTGATGAATGGATAAAGAAGAGGTGGTATATATGTGTATATACACAGTGGAATATTATTCAGCCACTAAAAAGCTTGAAATTTTGCCATTTGCAATGACATGGATGGAGCAAAAGAGTATAATGCTAAGTGAAATAAGTCCATCAGAGACAAATACCAAATGATTTCACTCATGTGGAATTAAACAAAACAAAGGGGCAAAGGGGAAAAAAAAAGAGGGAGAGAGAGAAACCAAGAAGCACTCTTAAATAGAGTGAACAAACTGATGGGTACCTGAGGAAAGGTGGGGGGGGGTGATGGGTGAAATAGGTGATGGAGTTAGGAGTCACTTGTGATGAGTACCAGGTGATTAAAATAAAAACTCTTAAAAATTTTAAAAATGAAGGAATTAGAGTCCTGGAGACCATCAAAACTTTCACTAGAAGAGTTCGAGAAAAATAGTGGGACAGAAAAGCATGTATTAGGTTTAAGAATGTGGCAAACTAGAAACTTTCTTTAGAAATAATTGTTTGGAAAAATACAGAAAAATGGAATATGTAACAACATTTGTGACAAGGGAGAGTATACCAACCAGCAAAAACCTGTTTGTAAGCTGTTATTTACTCTAAAGAGTAAGAGACCTTGACAGTTTAGGAGTGACAATGTATAATTTATGATGGTAAAGTCTTTGAGTCCACAGCACAAATGGAAAAAGTTACATTTGACCAAAGGAGAGTCACATGCCCATTTTAATTTGCATTGTAATTCATTATAATTTATTGAAAGAAGATAGCTATTATATATTTGGTGATAGAAAATGATATAATTAGAAATTGAAGATTTCTGAATTGCTTAGGAATTCAAATACAAGTTCAGAAGTTAAAAGTGATGTATGAGAAGAAGGGTGATACATGAGCATAGTGTGAGAAATAACCCTCATAGATATCCCAGAGATCAAGAACAGATGTTTAAGGGAAAAATAATGAGGTTACAAGGCAGTGTTGAGTACCCATGGAAATGGATAATCATGATGGGTGCCTGGGTGGCTCAGTTGGTTAAGCATTTGACTTTTTTTTTTTTTTAAGATTTTATTTATTTATTTGACAGAGATAGAGACAGCCAGCGAGAGAGGAAACACAAGCAGGGGGAGTGGGAGAGGAAGAAGCAGGCTCACAGCAGAGGAGCCTGATGTGGGGCTCGATCCCATAACGCCGGGATCACGCCCTGAGCCGAAGGCAGATGCTTAACCACTGTGCCACCCAGGCGCCCCAAGCATCTGACTCTTGATTTCAGCTTAGGTCATGATTTCTGGGTCATGAGATTGAGCCCAGCATTGCACTCCAGGCTCAGCGTGGAGTCTGCTTGAGATTCTCTCCCTCTGCCCCTCCTATTGCTCATGCTCTCTCTCTCAAATGAATTAATAAAATCTTTAAAAAAGAAAGAAATTGGTCAACATGAGCATAGAATAAGATTACTCTCTCCAGTTTGTGTTTTTCCTGCAAAATTTTCTACACATGTATTAGCATGGAGAAATTTCGTAAGTTCCTCCAGAAATGGAGAATTTCCACGATTGTACAAGAGGGAGCTTGCAATTTGTAAATTTTTGAAAGAAATTGAGCCTCTAATGATGTTAAATGATTAATAAAGCTAATGCTTACATAAATAAAATATAGGTTATATTTGAAGGATTTGGAGGCAATGCAATTTCTGCCGATAAGATCCCATGCTATAATATTGGATTAGGGTAACTGGATGGAATGGAACAAAAAGTCATAGAGATCTAGAGGTAGAGTCTTAGAGGCAAATGGGCCAGATGGTCTAATTCCACAAAGTCACCAAGAACAGAAGGGTTAGTTATGAGCCAGGTGCTAAATCTTTCTAATATAATACTGGAAGAGAGCACATAGTTTGTGGAAGACAAAAAAAAAAAAAAAAAAAACATGGAAAAACAATGTCATAAGCTTAACTGAATGATGAAAAGATTTTATAAGTAGAAGGAGATAAGTCGTTTGGAGACAGCATTGGATTGTGAGAAACTAACCCCTCATGATTCTGATGTGTCTGTCATAAGGCAAAACAGATTCTATTTAAGAGAAGATTACTCTCTTTTCAATTAAAATAGTGCAAACATTCTGGAAGAGGATGAAGATAACAGTAGAATGATGTGGTCAAAAGCAAATTCCTTGGGGCATAGTGGTATGATTTGGGAAAGAGGAGGAGAATGGTGGGAATGAAATGATAAGAGATATTTAGAATGAGATATAGAAAATCAAACATCTAAGAAACCTAGACTTCTGGTGAAATTGTGAAAAACAAGTAAACATTATTGATATTTATTAATGCAGTGAATATGGCAAATTTGGTGGGCAATTATCAAGATACAGTAAACAAAACAGAGTAGTCCTTGCTCTGACATTCTAATAGGGAGTGGCAAAATATAATTTTATAGACTATGAGCTAATAGTGCTTTGAACACAAATACAGCAAAATGAGGGCTATGAGTGGTGAGGGAGTGTTATTTTACATATAGTATTTAAGAAGAGCTCTTCAGTTAAAGTGATATTTGAACAGAGTACAGTGGTGTCAGGTCTGTGGTAGGAGAAAAAGTGGAAAGTAGTTGGGAGCCAGAATGTGGAGGATTTAGGAGCTTCTGTAAAGTCTCCAATGTTTACTTTAAGTGAGTAGAAAACTACTGCAGTGTTTTAAGCCAAAAGGGGCTTTGATCAGAAAGGAATTTTAGAAGTGGCATTCTGGCTGCTTCATTGAGAATTAACTATAAATGGGTAAGAGCAGAATCAGGAAGATCAATTTAAAGATTATTGGATTAATCTGTATACAAGTTAAGGATGGCTTGAAATAGTGAGAAAAGACTGGTTTCTTGATGTTGATTCTGTCTTCAAAATACATCATTTGGTGCTATATTGCAAGACAGGCAGAATAGAAAAAAAAAATCGAGGACACCACTAAGTGTATGTGAGTATGTTTTTCCTGTTTAACAGATAAAATGGAATCATTCTATATTGAGATGGAAAGACAAAGAACAAGTATGTGGGTTGGGAATAGGAGTTTGGTTTTGGATATCCTGGTCGAACTGCACAGTAGGCTAAGTAAGTTAGTATATACTTGAGATATTATTTGAAAGTAAATAGCATGTAGTGGTATTTATAACCAAGAGACTGGTAGGGATCATGTGAAGAGCTTATATAATTAAATAGAAGGATTTAGAGAATGAAGTCTGGGAGACTCTATATTTTAGAGATTAGGAAATGAGGAGGAACCAGCAAAGTGGTTGACAAGGACTAACTTAAGGTGAAAGAGGAGAACTAAGAGGTGAAAAAAAAATTAGTTCTTCCTTCCCCCTTCTCTTATCATACCTTCCATTAATTTCATTTTCTTTATTTGTACCTCGTTTGTTTTTAAAATAACACTGTGAGGAGTTACTGAGATTCTCGTAATCACTGTCTTAATATGGCTTCTTTTAAAAAATATCTCTTTAACATTTCTCTGTGTTGATAAAGATTAAAAAAAAAAAAAACAGCCCTTTGCAATTATTTATCCAGATCTTGGCATGGCTTTCAAGGTAGTTATTTTAGTTGTGATAAATGTGAGTAATTTTGCATGTGGCAGAAACTTGGAATTGGAAAACAATCCTTAGAAGAACAAATTTAAGATGGTACTATTGCATACTTTTGAAAATGATTGAAAGGGGTAATAGTTGGCATTTATGAAGGAGAACTGTTCTGAGTATTTTTAGCAGAAAAAAATAAACAATCTACCAAGAATATAAAAGAGTTGATCACGTAATTTTGAATTGCTGTTAAAAATTTCCAAAGCTCTATTAAGCTGGGAAACACTATTTAAAATAGTAGAGAGACCCATTCCTATAATTTTGCATTTTTATCTATGACTCTTTTGTTGTTGTTGTTGTTGTTTTCTTGGGGGCTAATTTAGCAGAGATTGAAGCTAATTTTAGAAAAATATTCTGATTTGCTCATTATTCTTCCAAACACACAAGGGAACATCTGACGAACTTTAGTAAAAATCTTGCTATCTGAGAGCTAAATACATCCCACATATTAATGAAGCTCTGTAATGGTAATATAACCCTGGAAATCTGGTTATTAGAAATAATAATGTCTCAGGGGAATTAAGAAGCCCTTAGCTATGTTTTGAGAGTTAGAATATGTCAAGGCCATAATGTTGCCTGGCTACTGAAATGATAATATGCTCATTCTAAAATATTCCTTCTTAAAGAAATGTGAACTATATTTAAGTTTTTGTTCAAATTTTATTTGAAAAAGGAGTATCAGCATGTTCCTCTAACTACACATTCCAATGATTTATAAACAATTTAAATTTAGACAGTTCTAGTTTTTCTATTAATGAATTTAATTTTAATATTATTTATGGTTAGACATTTTCATAGATCACTTCATAAACTAATTATGTTATGCATGCATATATAATGAATATGTAAATAATGTAGGTTTGTTGAGGTCCATATTTGCAATTCTCATATGTGCTGCTGCCTGGATATATGTGCATGCTGTAAAGGTCTAGTTTGTAAATAAAAACTTTTAAAGTCCCACTTTCTGTCTCACTCTTAACTTTATGAATTGTGTAAATTGCTTTATTCTTGGAGACTACATCTTCTTATCTGTAAAGTAGGATTAAAAGTACACTGCATATTCAAAACAGCTATTATAAAGATGAAATTTGATATTTAAAGCACTATTGAAATTATATAATATTTGTAAAAATATATTAATATATATTAAATTAGAATAAAGGTCTGGAATATATTAGAATAATAATTTCTGAACAGCTGCAAGAAGACAAAATTATTCAATAACTATTGAATTTTGATCATTTACTATGTGTTAAGCACTATATCAGATATTGAGGATTTAGTGGAAAAAATCATCTGATACCTTAAAATTTATGTTCTATATGGGACAGGTAATGAGCAATATACAATACACTGGAAGATGATAAATTATGTGAATAAAACATTTTTAAAAGGGAAGGAAACTAGGGTCACCTGGGTGGTGCAGTTAAGCATCTGACTCTTGGTTTCTGCTCAGGTTGGGATCTCAGGGTTGTCAGAGCAGTGCCAAGTTCCATGTTCAGTATTGAGTCTGCCTGGGTTTCTCTCAGCCCCTTCCCCTTGCCTCTCCCCCTGTCTGTCTCTGTCTTTCTCTCTAAAATAAATATATAATGCCTGGAGAGTTATAATTTTAAATAAGATTGCCATCATCACTGGGAAGATCTCATTTGAATAATGACTTAAAAACATGAAAAAGAAGAATGTAAGGACATTTGGAGGAATACATTCCAGAAAAAGGAAACCTCAATGTAAAAGTTTGAGATCATAGTGGAAGCTTCGGAAGATTTTTTCTTTTAAATATGTTAGACTGAACAAAAGAGAAGATGTGGTTCATGTATACAATAGAATATTGCTCAGCCATCAGAAAGGATGAGTACCTACCATTTGCATTGACATGGATGGAACTGGAGGGGATTATGCTAAGTGAAGTAAGTCAAGTAGAGAAAGACGATTATCATATGGTTTCACTCATATGTGGAACATAAGGAATAGAGCGGAGGACCACAGGGGAAGGCAGAGAAAACCGAATGGGAAGAAATCAGAGAAGGAGACAAACCATGAAAGACCTTGGACTCTGGGAAACAAACTGAGGGTTACAGAAGGGAGGGGATGCGGGGATGGAGTAACCTGGTGATGGGTATTAAGGAAGACACTTGTTGTGATGAGCACTGGATGTTATACACAACTAATGAATCAAACACTACATCAAAAACTAACGATGTACTATAGGTTGACCAATTGAACATAAAAAAATGAAAATACAACAATAAAAATTTTGGAGATACAGCTAAAGTAGTGTTAGGAGAGAAATACATAGCATTGGATGCTTACATTTAAAAAGAAGTCTCAAATCGGTACTCTAAGCTTCTATTTGAAGAAACTATAGAAGAAAGAATGAATTAAACACAAAAAAAGCAGAATGAAAAATAATTTAGACAAAAGAAAAAATCAATGACTTTGAAAACCAAACACAGTAGGGAATAATCAATGAAAGCAAAGCCTGTTTTTTGAGATTGATAGAATGATAAATCTTCCAGATTTTACTTTTTTAAATGAGAGGGAAAGGGCCCAAGATGGTGACTCAGGAAGACCCTGAACTCACTTCCTCCACTAACACACCAAATCTGTATCTATTTCTAGAGCAATTCCTCCTGAAAAGGAACTGATGGCTGACTGAAAAGCTTCTAACAAGAGAAGATAAAGAAACCACATAGAGAATGGCAAAAGATCTGGAAATGTGATAACAAAGGGAACCCCCACCCCTAATGCTACTAATGCAGTGGAGAGAGCTAATACAGAAGGTCTGTGAGTGGATTCATCTGTCCTTGGGTGTAGAAAAAAAGCTGCTGTTTAAAAGACCACTTAAGTACAAAGGAATGAAGCCTAGAATTCTGCCAAACAGCAGCAAGGGAGCTGCTAGAATTCTCTCCGGGTCAGAGGGGCTGGTGAATGCCACAGCTTACATTCCGTCTCCACCTTGATAATGTGGATGGGAGCAGGGTCCTGGCATCCCAGCCAGCCCACTGCTTTGTGAGTCCCAGCTCCAGTCAGCCCACCAAAGCTGCCCCCTCTACAGCGCACACTGGTTTACCCCTGGTCAATGCTCACTACAGCCCTAGCCATCATGCAAAGGTGATACAGGTAAAAAGCACCCCAAAACACTCCAGGGCCACCTAACTTCAGCTTCAGATGTCTTGCTAGAGCACCCTCAGCATGAATGCTCTGGGACCTCCTGGCTCACCCCTGCTTTGGCTCCAGCCACCCTACCAGGGTGCCCCTGTGTAGAGCTCCCTTGGAAACCCCTGGCTTGTACCCACAGGTGAAATCTACCAAACACATAAAGAGAGTTAATACCTATCCCTCAAATTCCAAAAAACAGAAGGGGAAGGAAATCTTCCAAATACATTCTATGAGGTTAACAGTACCCTGATGATAAACTTAGACAAAGACACTACAAAAACAAAAAAAACGAAACAGTACAGGCCAATATCCCTGATGGATACAGATGCAAAAATCCTCAACAAAATATTAGCAAACTGCATGCAACAAACATTAAAAGGATCATTCACCACAATCAAGTGGAATTTGTTCTGGGGATGAAAGGATGCCTGAATATTTGCAAATCAATCAACATGACACACATTAAAAAGCAAAGAGTAACAATCATATGATCACCTCAATGCAGAAAAAGTATTTGACAAAATTCAACATCCATTCAAGATAAAAACTCTCTACAAAGTGGGTTTAGAGGGGCATATCTCAATATAATAAAGTCCATATATACTCAATTGTGAAAAATGGTGCTTTTCTTCTAGGGTCAGGAAAACGACAATGATGTTCACTCTCATGTGACACTGTTATTCAACATAGGAAGTCCTAGCCTAGCAATCAGAAAATAAAGAGAAATAAAAAAATATCCAATTTGGTAAAGAAGAAGTTAATCTATCCACTATTTGCAGATGACAAACTATTCTACATAGAAGAACCTAAACATGCCAGAAAAAAAAAACAAAAACAAAAAAACACTTAAAACTAATAAATGGGATTCAGTAAAGCTGTAGGATTTTCAGGATACAAAATTAATACACAGAAATCTATTGCCTTTCTATCAATAATGAAGTAGCAGAAAGAGAAATTAAGAAAAAAAAAATTCCATTTACAATTTCACTCCCCCCCCAAAACCCCAAAAACATAGGAATAAACTTAACCAAAGAAGTGAAAGACTTTTACTCTGAAACTATAAAACATTGGTAAAAGAAACTGAAGACAACACAAGCAAATGGAAAAATATTCCATGCTCATGGATTGGAAGAATTAATATTGTTAAAATATCCATCCTATGCAAATTAATCTATGTACTCAATCCCTACCAAAACACCAATAGAATTTTTCACAGAACTAGAATAAATAATGCTAAAGTTTGTATGGAACCACAAAAAATCCTCAATAGTCAAAGCAATCTTGAGAAAAAAGAAAAAAGCTGGAGGATTCACAATCGCAGATTTCAAAATATACTACATAGCTTTAGTAATCAAAACGAGATTATGCTGGCACAAATATAGACTCACAGATCAATGGGAAAAGAATAGAGATCCCAGAAATAAACCAACATGTATGTGATCAATTAATCTATTTCAAAGGAGAGAAGAATATATAATATGGAGAAGACAGTCTCTTTAATAAATGGTGCTGGGTAAATTGGATAGCTACATACAAAAGAATGAAACTGAACTACTTCCTTATACCATACACAGAAATAAACTCAAAATGGACCAAAGACCTAAATGTGAGACATAAAACCATAAAATTCCTAGAATAAAACATAGGCAGTAATTTCTTTGACATCAGTCATAGCAACATTTTTCTGGATAGGTCTACTAAGGCAAGAAAAATATGAGCAAAAATAAACTATTGGGACTCTACCCAAATAAAAGGCTTTTGCACAGCAAAAGAAACTGAGATAAAAAAAAGCAACCTACTAAATGGGAGAAGATATTTGCTAATGATATATCCAATAAGGGGTTAATATCCAAAATACATAAAGAACTTATACAGCTCAATACAGAAAAAAATCCAATTAAAAACTGGGCAGAGGACCTAAATAGACATGTTGCCAAAGAAGACATACAGATGGCTAATAGGCACATGAAAATATGCTCAACATCACTAGTCATTGGGGAAATGCAAATCCAAACCACAATGAGATACCACCTTACACCTGTCAGAATGAAAAGGAAAGAAACAAGTATTGACAAGGATGTGGAGAAAAAGGAACTCTGATGCACTGTTGGTAGGGATGTAAATAGGTGCAACCACTGAAGAAAACAGTTTGAAGATTCCTTAAAAATTTAAAAATAGAAATACCATGTGATCCAGTAATATATTACTAGGTATTTACTCCTCCCCTGCCCCCAATGCTTTAAAACACTAATTCAAAAAGATGTATGCACCTCTATGTGTATTGCAAGATCATTTACAATGTCCAAGATATGGAAGAAGCCCAAGTGTCTATCAATAGATGAATGGATAAAGAAGTGGTGCGTATATACATACAATGGACTATTACTCAGCCATAAAAAGAGAGCTTGCCATTTAATAACATGGATGAAACTAAAGGCTACTATGCTAAGTGAAATAAGACAGGGGAAGGTATGATTTCACTTATATGTGGAATCTAAAAATAAATAAAAAGCAGAAACAGATCCGTAAATACAGAGAACAAACAGATGGTTGCCGGGTAGGGGGGATTGGGGGGAATGGGGAAAAATGTGTAAAAGAGAGTGGGAGGTACCAGCTTCCAGTTACAGAGTGAATAAGTTAGGGGTAAGGTACAACAAGGGAATACAGTCATTGATGTTTTAATAGTCTTATATTGGGACAGATAGTAGCTACACTTGTGGTGAGCATGGCATAATGGATAAATTTTTTGGATCACTAGCTTTTACAACTGAAACTAATGTAACATTGTGTGTCAACTACAATAAAAAAAAAGTGAGAGAAGATACAAATTAATATCAGAAGTGAATTAGGGAACATCACAACTGACCCTACAAACGTTTAAAGGATAAAATTGAATACCAAAAAACTCTGTGCCCATAGATTTGGCACATTAGATGAAGACATTCCCTGAAAGACACAAACTATAAAACTCACTCAAGAAGAAATAGATACCCTGAATGGCCATATGTCTATTAAAAATTTTAATTTGCGGTTCAAAATTTTGTCAAAAATTTTTAAAAAAATTAAGTGCAGATGGTTTCTTTGCTGAAATCTACCACACATTTAAAAAAGAAATACACTAATTCTCCAGTCTTGTTTGGAAAACAGAGGAGAGGAAACAGTTTCAAAGTCACTTATGAGGCCATGACTACCCACCCAAATACTAAGACTACACATTGACATTTTAAGAAAAGTCTGTTAAAGAGTTTTCATGAGAATACTCATGTCCAGCCTCAACAGAATGTTAACAAATCAAATTTAGTACATAGACTGAAAAAGTACATACAAAAGGAAAAGGAGTAAGTAAAATGACCTCTATTCACAGATTATTTGATTCTAAAGAATCCACACAATTCCAAAGAATCTATGAAAAGTGCCTGGAACTAGCAGGTTCAGCAAGGTCCCAAAATACAAGGTCAAGCTACAGAAGTCAGTTGCATTCCCATGTAATAGCAATGAACAACTACAATCCAAAATGAAAAGAAAAACCTTCTAAAGTAACACATACAAATAAAGAGACTTAGGTATAAATCTGGAAATGGATCAATATATAGAGATGTCTATATATATTCTGTACACTGAAAACTAAAAAAACAAACTTTGAATAACATAAAATTTAAAGTACCTAAGTAAAAAGAGAAATATATAATATTCATGTATCTGAAGACACAAGATTGTTAAGATATAAATTTTCCCCAGTATTATCTATCATTTTTATACAATCCCAACAAAAATCCCAGAAAGCTTTTTTTTTGGGTAAATATCAACCAGCTGATCTAAATTTATATTAAAAAGCAGATAAACAAATAGTCAAAACAAATATAAAAAGAACAAGTTAGGGGACTCACACTTTGATTGCAAGAAAATTGGAAGGCATAGTAATGGAAACAGAATAGTATTGGTAAACAGATTGGAACAGATCAATGAAATAGGACACAAAATTCAGAAATAGACCCATGCAAATGTAATCAACTGATTTCTTCAAAAACGGCAAAGATGATTAAATGGAGCAATGTAACAAATAATCCTGTTATAATTGGAAATAAACCTCAACAGATACCTCACAAGTTCAGCAAAAATTAAAATAGCTCTTAGACCTAAATTTAAATGTAAAACTCTAAAACTTCTAGAAGAACTTTTACATGAAAATCTGTGTGACCATGGTTTAGGCAAAGAGTTTTTAGATATGATAACAAAACACAATCCATTTGAGAAAAAAAAAATGACCCATTGGAATTTATAGAAATAAAAAAACTTTTGATCTTCAAATGATGATGTTCAAATCACAATTCTGAAAAGGACTTGTATTCAAAATACATGAAGAATTTTCAAGTGTAACATTTAGTAAAACATCTATTGACTACCTGGATAAGAGATACTAACAGACACTTTACCAAGGTATCAGATACTTGGATGAAAAATCAGCCTATGAAAAGATACTCAACATTATTAGTCATCATGACAATGCAAATAAAACCAAAATAAGATACCACTACACAGCTACTAGAATGCCTAAATGAAAAAAATAGGCAAAAATCCCAAATAACTGACAATAAATGTAGATAAGGATGCAGATCATCTGGAATCCTCATACCTTGTTGGTGGAAAACTAAAATGGCAGGGCCACTTTGGAAGACAGTTTGCCAATGTTTTATAACATTAAATATATATCTACCATATAATCCAGCTATCCCACTCTTGGATATTTCTTCAGGAGAAATGAAAGCATGTTCATACAAAAACCCATCTGAATGTTCACAGCAGGTTTATTTCCTCAAACAAAAAGCAAACCTTATGTCCTTCACCTGGTATATATGTAAACAACTGCAGAACATTTGTAGGCTAGTAATACTTACAAATAAAAGGAAAGACAGACTATTGAAGGAGTAACAACATAAGTATATTTCAAATGTGTTTTGTTAAGTAAAAGAAGCCAGACCCCAAACTTACATTGCATGATTCCATTTATATGACATTCTGCCAAAGGCAAAATTATAGAAACTGAAAACATCATTGGTTGCCAGGGGCTGGGGGTTGGGGTCAAACTGATTGTGAAGTGATACTAGGGAACTTTGGGGGGAATTAAAGTTTTTAACATTTTGATTATGATGGTATTACCAAACAATAACTATCAAATTCAGGAACAGAGTACACCTTAAATTAGACCTTAATAAGCTTGATTAAACAAAAAGTAAAAAGCAGTACTCAAAAATGTAAAGTTGTAGAAAATATATTACTTCTATTAGGCAACTATTTCTTAAATAAGAATAAAATAAATAAAAAGAAAGGGGGGAAAAACCCATAAAATAGAAGACTATAAAATTTCATAGTACTAAATTAATTAATTAATTAGTTTTAGAGAGAGAGGAGAGAGAGGAGCAAGAGGATGAGTGGGGTAGGGAAGGGGCAGAGGGAGAGGGAGAGAAAAAAATCTTAAGCAGACTCCATGCCCAGCACAGAGACTGATGTGGGGCTCAGTCTCACAACCCTGAGATCATGTCCTGACCCAAAATCAAGAGTCAGATGCTTAACTGACTGAGCCACCCAGGCACCCCTGTATTACTACATTCAATGGCTGTAATAAGAATGCAAAAATTATAGACTCTAAATTGAGGAAATATATTTAAAACAAAATCTATGAAAACAGTATGTAGTATGTAAAAGATTTTATAAAAGAATATTTAAAAATTGAATAGAAAAATCAACACGAGGCACAGAAAACATAGGAGAACCTAAATATATATGACAAATATTAACAGGCCTGAGGGGATAAATAGCAATACAATAATGGAATGCCCCACTTTCCACAATGGACAGAAAAATCACTAAGGAAACAATGGCTTTAAATGACACATTAGATTAGATGGACATGACAGATATTTATAAAACATTCTATCCAGATTCAGCAGAACACACATTCTTCTCAAGTGCACCCTGAATATTTTCCAGGAGATTATAGATTAGTCCACAAAACAAGTCTTAAGAAATTTAAGAAGATAGGGAAAAGCATCATTTCCAACCACAATGGTATGAAACTAGAAATCAGTTACAAAAAGAAAACTGGATATTGACATATGTGGAGACAAAACAACATGTTACTGAACAATCAATGAGTCAAAGAAGAAATACAAAGAGAAATAAAAAATATCTTGAAACAAACAGAGATACAATATTCCAAAACTAATGGGATCCAGCAAAAGCAGTTCTACAGCAAGTTTGTAGTGATAAACAGATACACTTAAAAAAAAAAGGAAAAGATCATGGAAAAAGGAAAAGCTTATGTATGACTTTATACATAACTCAAAGAACTGGAAAAAAATGAACAAAGTAAATCTTAGTACAAAGAAGGAAACTAAGGTCAGAATGAAAATAAATGAAATAGAGACCAAAAAACAATGGAAAAGATTAATGAAACTAAGAGCTTATTCAAACAAAACAGGCAAGCCATTAGCCAGATTTAATAAGAAAAAAGAATATCAAAATACATAAAATTAGAAATGAAGGAGACATTACTGTGTATCATTTGAGACATAAAATAATCAAATGATCATAAGAGACTTAGGCACACTTACATGCCAACAAACTGGACAACCTACCAGAAAAGGATAAATCCTACAAACATGAAACCTACCCAGACTAACTTATGAAGAAATAGGAAATCTGAGCAGATGGATTACTAGAAAGGAAATTGTATCGGTAATCAAAAAACTCTCAACTATGGAACATAAGAACTAGGAAGATCGGTAGGAGAAGAAAGGGATAAAGAAAGGGGGGGGGTAATCAGAAGGGGGAATGAAGCATGAGAGACTATGGACTCTGAGAAAAAACTGAGGGCTTCAGAGGGTAGGGGGGTGGGAGAATGGGATAGACTGGTGATGGGTAGTAAGGAGGGCACGTCTTGCATGGTGCACTGGGTGTTATACGCAACTAATGAGTCATCGAACTTTACATCTGAAACCAGGAATGTACCGTATGGTGACTAACGTAATATAATGAAAAAAATATTAAAAAAAAAAAACAAAAAAAAAAAAAACCTCTCAACAAAGAAAAGTCCAGGACCAGAGGCCTCTCTGGGAAATTCTATCATACTTTTATAAAAGAATTAATGCCAATTCTTCTAAAACTCTTCCAAAAAATAGAAGAGGAGCTTGTTACGGAGCTAGAACCCCAGCCCAGGCCATATTCTGTGCTGGTAGCTGGCTGGGTGGAAACCACCCACCCAGCCTTCCTGTGGTGACACTGCTCTCTGTTGAGGGGGGGCATTAAGCCCCCTGAAATAGGACTCTCTGCTTCACCAGGTTCATATGAACCACTGCAGCAATTCCTGGAAAACTTACTCCTAACCTCTGGCTCCCTTGGAGCTGGCAGCCCTCCTACTCTCCTCACAGCCCTGCCCTGCTCTGCCCCACAGTCCGGCCCTAAGTGCCCAGGCCACAGGCATTGAGGAGGCACACACCTGCAAGCCAAAGCATTATAACCAGGTCAAGGAGGCTGGGGGCTCCAGGGTCCTGGCCACGTGTCCCCCACCATGGAGCTGAGACCTTGCTATGGGTGGTAGCCCTGCTGGCAGCCATGCCCTTGGCAAGAAGGTCTACACCAACACCTGGGTGAGCATTCCAGGAGGCCCAGCTGTAGCTGACAACCTGGCACGCAAGCATGGCTTCCTCATCCTGGGCCAGATCTCAGCAACTATTACCACTTCTGGCATGGAGAGGTGATAAAGCAGTCCCCGTGGCCTCACCACTTGCAGCACAGTGGCCTGTAGAGGGAGCCTCAAGTACAGTGGCTGGAGCAGCAGGTGGCAAAGCAATGGCCAAAAGGGATGTGTACCAGGAACCCAGGCACACCAAGTTTCTCCAGCAGTGGTACCTGTCTGGCATCACCCAGTGGGACCTCAACATGAAGGAGGCCTGGGCTCAGGGCTACAGGAGTATGGCATTGTTGTCTCCATTCTGGATGATGGCATCGAGAAGAATCACCCAGACTTGCCATGCAGTTATGATCCTGGGGCCAGCTTCAACGTCAACAACCAGGACCCCGACCCCCAGCCTCAATACACAAACATGGATGACAACTGGCATGGCACACGGTGTGCAGGCCAGGAGGCTGAGGTGACCAACAACAGTGTCTGTGGCATAGGCGTGGTCTACAATGCCTGCATTGGAGGGGCGCACATCCTGGACAGCGAGGTGACAGATGTGGTAGAAGCATCCTCCCTAAGCCTGAACCCCAACCACATTCACATCTACAGTGCCAGCTGTGGCCCCAAGGATGACAACAAGACCATGGATAGGCCTGTCTGCCTCACCAAGGAGGCCTTCTCCTGGGGAGAGGGGGTGATTAGCCAGGGCCACAGAGGATGGGATCCATCTTTGCGCCTCAGGAAATGGGGGCCAGGAGCATGACAGCTCTAAGTGTGACAGCTATACCAATAGCATCTACATGCTGTCCATCGGCAGCACCACAAAGCTTGGCAATGGGTTCTGGTGTGGCAAGGCCAGCTCGTCCACACCGGCCACCACCTATAGCAGTGGCACCCAGAGAAAGAAGCAGATAGTGACTAGGGACTTGCAGCAGAAGTGTACAGTCTCACATGGGCACCTAGGCCTCTGCCCCATTGGCAGCTGGCACCATCCCTCTCATCTTGAAGCCAAAGAGAACTTTGCCTGGTGAGACCTCAAATCCAGCCTGGGTCACCATGACTGGGTCACCAATGGTGTGGGTCAGAAAGTGAGCCATTCATATGGCTATAGGCTGTTGGACACAGGTGCTCTGGTGACCCTGGTCTGGAACTGGACAACAGTGGTCCCCCAGAGGAAGTGCATCAGGGATATCTCCACTGAGCCGAAGGACATCAGGAAGCAGCTGGAGGTGCAAAAGACTGTGACTGCCTTCCTGGGGGAGCTCAGCCATATCACACAACTGGAGCACGCACGGTCCCACCTCAACCTGTCCTATAATCACTGTAGCAACCTGGCCATCCACCTGGTCAGCCCCATGGGCACCTGCTCTACCTTGCTGGCTTCCAGGTCAGGCAACTATTCCACAGATGGGTTTAGTAACTGGGCCTTCATGCTAATCCATTCCTGGAATGAGGACCCCTCTGGCAGTGGGTCCTGGAGACTGAAAATACCAGCAAAGCCAACAACTGTGGGACACTAAGTTCACCCTTGCGCTGTATGTCACGGCCTTGAGGGCCTGCACACACCTCCTAGAGCAGTGAATATAAGACCCTCACTTCCAGCCAGGCCTGTGTAGTGTGCAGGAAGGCTTCTCCCTGCACCAGAAGAGCTGTGTCCAGCACTGCCCACCAGGCGTCAATGCCCAAGTCATCGATATACACTATAGCATTGAGAATGACATGGAGATCATCTGGGCCAGCGTCTGTGCTCCTTGCCACACCTGGTGTGCCACATGCCAAGGCTGGCCCCCACAAACGGCCTCAGTGCCCCCGCCGTGCCTCCCTAAACCCTGTGGAACAGATGTGCTCCCAGTAGAACCAGAGCAGCCTTGAGACCCTGAGCGGCAGCTTCCCCCGGAGGTGGAGGTGGAGTCCTGGCTAAGGGCAAACAGCAGGGCTGCTGCCCTCACGTTTGCCTGAGGCAGCGGCTGGCCTCAACTGTGCCTTCATCCTGCTGGTTTTCATCACTGTCTTCCTGGTCCTACAGCTGCAGTCGAGCTTCGGCTTCTGGGGGTGAAGGTGTACACTGTGGACTGTAGCCTCATCTCCTACAAGGGGCTTCCCCCATCTCAAGCCTGGCAGGAAGATTGTCCATCTGACAAGAAGAGGATGAGGGCCAAGGTGAGAGGACCATTTTTCTCATAGACCATGAGCACCTACTACCCGCTCCTTCAAGCCCATTCCCCTCCTTGGGCATTTTTTAATTCATCAAAATATATATATTTTTTGTTGTTCTATACACATATACATATATATATACACACATATACGTATACATATACATATATACGTATACATATATGTATACATATACATTATATATATATGTGTGTGTGTGTGTGTGTGTGTATATAAATATATATAAAACATATAGAACAGCTCCGGCTCGCCGCTCAGAAGCAGGGCTTGCACTTGCGGCTGGCATTCATTCAGGGTGTCCGGTCTGACCTCCTTGCCCTGCCACCTGCGGTGCGCCGCCTTCTCCAGCACCCACTCGTGGCTCTTCTGCATGATCCCGTGCTGCGCCATCCTGTACGGGACCCTCTCACTGGTGAAGTCAGACTCCCTGGCCTCCTCTTCGTCATTATTTTCGTTCAGGGCCTTTGGCAGAAAGGTTGATGGCCCAGAAAACAAGCAGAGGTAGAACTTCTTGGCCTTGGTGCTATTGGGGAAGTCCACCACCACGCCACCGGTGAAGCCAGCCTTGGTGGCCTGGGTCGTGATGAGCTCCAACTGCTCCGAGTTCTCAGGGTACAGCTGCAGGATGGCCCAGGCTCCACAGACCAGCACAGAGTACAGAGAAGAAAAGCAGCAGTACAGTGTGTGTGTGTGTGTGTGTGTGTGTGTGTATCTTGGGATGGGGTTTGGACTTCAGCTGGCAAGAAGAGCACAGACTGCTTCCCATCCTACCCTTGGACTGCCTGACTGCCTGAGATGGGCCCCAGGAGCAACTGGGGGAAAGGGGAGGGCCTCACCCCATCTCCAGGACCCCCTTCATGTGGAGAAAGGAGTGAAACATTTAAGGCAGATTTCCAAGGTCCTGGTGCCAGCCAGGGTTCACTGAGGAGTGAAAAGTTTCAGCCCTTCTCTTTCAGGATTCCTCACTTGGGCTGCAGCTCTTGCCCTTTCTCTGTCTCTCTAAAACAGTAACGGTTCCTCCACCCCCTATCCAGACAGCAGGAAGGCTGGCCTAGGAGGGCTTTGAAGGAGAAGGCTACCTCTCCAAGGTCTTTAGTATCCCCAGTCCTGTACCACATGTCTGGTGAGTCTCAGGAGGAAGCAGTGATGAAAGGAAGGACAAGGCAAAGCAGGTGCTTCCAGGGTACACATGCGTGTACATGTGAGCATTTGTCCCTTTGCCCACCTGGCCACCTACTGAACTTGGCTGGCCCAACCAAGCCCCATGTTGGTGTCCTGACCACCCTTCCTTCTCAGGCCCTCTCCCCTTCTGTCAGGGCCCAATTCTGTTTTCTGAGCCCAGGGCTGCCTGGGCTGTTGGCATTCACAGTCCCAGAGCCCCTGGGTGGGTGGCAAGGAGGGGCGGTGTGAGGATCACAGGAGTTATTTGAGGATATATTTTCACTTTGTGATAATTTTACTTTAGATGCTTATTTTTTAAATACTTTTAAAGATATATTTATTTGAGAGAGAGAGAGAGAAAGAGCAAGCAGGGGAAGAGGCAGAGGAAGAAGGAGAGAATCTCAAGCTGACTCCCCACTGAGCACAGAGCCTGATGCAGGGCTCAATCCCAGGACCCTGAGGTCATGACCTGAGCTGAAATTAAGAGTCAGATGCCTAACAGACTGAGCCATGCAGCTGCCCCTTTTCTTTCATATTTTTAGTGGCCGTAGGAGATGGATCACCAACCTTTCCACATCCACAATCCACTCTGCTGTTCCCTCCACTACCCTGCCCCGAGGTGTGTGTGGGTACAGCATGTTGCTAAGAAGAGAGGAACAGCTGAGCCCCAAGTCCTGAAGAGGCAGGCAGGCAAGCCAAGTGAGCCCTTGGAAAGGGGATCACAGTGGGAAGGGACAGTCTGTCATTCGTGTTTCAGATGGGGCTCATCGTGTGAAGGGCTCATGGGGGACCTGTTCTCCAAGTGCCAGGGGTGGGCAGGTAGTGGCACTGAGCCCCCTCCAACACTGTGCCCAGGTGGAGAAAGCATTGACCTTTTTGCCCCTTAAATCCCCCTCTTCTGATGTGCCTTTTGCATCCCTCCCATTAGCACAATCAGTATCCTCCCATCTGGGAACCTTCTTTTATCTCCCCTACCCCATTATGGCACCCAGCCCCCTGCCCAGGGGTGTCCTCTCGTCTCTCATCCTCCCTCCCACCTCATCCTTAGGGCCAGCCTGGCTGATTTTATAAGATATTGGGTTGGTCCCCAGTGATTTTTGTTGTTGTTGTTGTTGTTATTTAAACAGACCCAGCAATGTTGATTCTATTTAACGGACACAAGATAATGTTAGATGTTTTAAAGTATTAAGTGTGCAGACTATGCAAACCAAAACAAGAAAAAAAAATAGAAAAGGAAACACTTTTTGAAGCCAATATTACCCTGATACCAAAACCAGACAATAGGACCATGAAAAAGAAAATTGTAGGCAAATATCCTTGATGATCATAGGTCTAAAAATCCTCAACAAACCATTAGCAAATCAAATTCAATAATACGTTAAAAAGGACTATACAGCATTATCACATGCAATTTATTTTATGGATTCACAGATGACTCAACATCTATAAATCAACATAATGCACCACGTTAATAAAATGAAGGATAAAGAATCATATGATCATTTCAGTAGATGCAGAAAAAGCATTTGACAAAATTCAAATATCCATGATCAAAACTCTCAACAAATTAAGTATAGAAGGAATGTACCTCAACATAATAAAAGCCATATATGAGACGCTCCCAGCAAACATCATAAGAGTAAAAAGCTAAAACTTTTGCTCTAAGACTAGGAAAAAGACCAGGGTCTCCATTCTCACCACTTTAAGTCAACATAGTAGTGGACGACCTAGCCAGAGCAATTAGGCAAGAAAAAGAAATCAAACAGAGGCATCAGGCTTTCCAAGTTCAAACTATATTACAAAGACATGGTAATCAAACAGTATGGTACTGGCATAAAAACAGCCATATAGATCAATGGATCAGAATAAAACTCACAAATGTGTTCAATTAATTTATGACATAATAGCCAAGAATATACAATGAGAAAAGAACAGTCTCCTCAATAAATGCTGTTGTGAAAACTGGACAGCCACATTCAAAAGAGTGAAACTGGGTCTCTATCTTATACCACATGCAAAAATCAAGTCAAAAGAGAATAAGCTCCCTGACATCAGCGTTGGTAATGATTTTTTAAGATTTGACACTAAAAGCAAAAATAAACATGTGAGACTACCTTAAACTAAAAAATTTCTGCATAGCAAAGGAAACCATCAACAAAATGAAAAGACAACTTAGAATGAGAGAAAATATCTGCAAATCATATATCTGATAAAGGGGTTGGTATTCAAAATATAAATAACTCGTACAACTCAATAACAAAAAGCAAAAAAGAAGAAAGAAGAAGAGAGAAAGAAGAAAGGAGGAAGGAGAAGAAGAAGAAAAAGCAAGCAACCTGATTTAAAAATGGGGAGAGACACTGAATAGACACTTTTCAATGAAGTCATGCAAGTGGCCACTGGTACATGAAAAGATGTCAACATTACTAATCATCTAGGACATGCAAAGTAAAGCCACAGTGCAACGTTACCTCACATCTGGTAGAATGGCTATCATCAAAAAGACGGGATGGAAAATACGGGGGAGGACATGGTAAAAGGGAACACTTATGCACTGTTGGTGGAAATGTAAATTACGGCAGCCACTATGGAAAACCATATGGAGGTTCTTCAAAAAGTAAAACAGAACTCCAGATGATGTAGCAATCCCAATGTGGGATATATGCCTGAAGAAAATGGAAACAGTATCTGGAAAAGATATCTGCACCTTCATGTTCATTACAGCGTTATTTAAAATAGCCAAGACATGGAGACACCCTAAGTGTGATGGATGAATGGGTAAAGGTAATGTCTATTTTTTTTCTACAATGAAATAAATTTATTGTCCAAGAAAAACTTGTTTAAAAATAACAAAAAATAAAATACGAACTTTTCCTCAGAAACTGATTTGGTCATTGTCTTAATGCTGATGTTGTAAACAGGTAAATTACTTGGCAGCATGTAGCAGATGACTGGGACACTTAGACCAAAGATGTATGGTTGTTCATAGTTGAATAAAGAACAGATCTTAGCTTCTGAATGCAAAGTTCTAAGTCTATAATATCATTAACATATGGCGGGATTTCACAAAGGGAATATTCTGCTTTATCAGGAAGATCTTGACTGCCTACCAGCTCAAAAACAGGTAATAAGTTCACCAATCCTAGAAAAGACTTTTGATGGTTTCAGTCAATAGGATCTCTGAGTAGATGTGGGATGGGTGACTCTAACATCATCTCTTCCACACTCCAGATTGGCCCATAACTCAGTTACAAGTGCATTAATAAACCCTGCACTTCGTACTGCTATTATACCTGCTGCTGTGGATGCCACTTGTGTAAGCAAAACGCCATAGCCAAACATTTTATGCCTGCTGATCTGTATTACACACACACACACACACACACACACACACACACACTGGAATATTATTCTAACATAAAAAAACAAGGAAATTTTCTATTTGCAACAAGATGGATGAACCTTGATGGCATTATGTTGAGTAAATAAGTCTGACCACAAAAGACAAATAATGCACGATCTCACTTATATGTGGAATCTAAAATCACCAGACTTATAGTAATAGAGAATAGATTGTTTATTGCCATGTTTTGGGGGGTGAGAGAAATGCTAAGACATAGCCCAAACTGCTGTGGCTCCCAGCCCAATCTGACCAGAAGGGCTGGTGGGAACACCTGGAAGCTGTGTTGCCTAGTGGCACTTGTGCCAGGAGAAGGGCAGGCAAGCCAGTAGTTTGCCAAGCAAAGCAATGAACCTGTTTGTCCAGAAAATTTAGGGCATGGGTCAGCTTGTGTTAAGATAACAAACAAAGAGTTTTAGTGGCTTTAGAACTGCTGGTCCCACTGTCTGGGCAGGGAAACTGATCAGAGTCCTACTCATTGCTGCATATAGCCTCTAGCCTGCCAGACCAGGGAAACTAACTGGACTAAAAGAGATGCTGTATAGCCAATCCAACAGCTCTGCCTACTTTGGCACTTGTACAGAAGGCACCGTTCATGGCTTTCCTTATCTACAGAACAAAACTAGTGGCCTCACTTGATCAGGGAATTTAGTGCACACTCTTATGTGATATGGGTCTCGAAATAATGCATTCAGACCCTGAATCCCTGTCAGGGTAGGAAAGCTAATTCACATCTCCATCTACTACTGAATATAGTGCCTAGTGCCAACTACCTAGTAAGCCTGACCAGAAAATCCACGCAACCTTATAGACCATCCTACAGCCTCACGTGAGTAAGGAACCAAGACACATTCAACTGTTTTCAGCCAGTGGTACACCCACCCATCCTTGACCTCAATATTAAACAGTTGCCTCCTCCCCAAGCAGAGAGTAATAACAGGTCCCACCTATCCACACACATTACTGGCAGACATGAGCTGGCTGGGGAAGATCTGTCTCTGCCTTTTCAGCAAACCTAAAATATGTGGAGGCGAAACCTGATGACTCAAATGAGCAGATACAAATGTAAACTATAAAACAAAGCCAGGTAAATATGATACCACCAAAGGAAACTAATAAAGTCCTAAAATTGATCTAAAAGAAATGAAGATCAACTGTTTTGAATGCAGAATAATCCTCTTAAAGAAGCTTAGTGAACTACAAGAAAATACAGACAACTAAATGAAATTAGAACATTACATGAAAAGTTCGACAAAGCAGAAGCCATAAACACACACACACACACACACACACACACACACAGAGAAATCCTAAAGTTGAAAAATATAGTAATTAAGCTGAAGAATTTAATAGAGTTTCAAAAGCAGGCTTGGAAAAAAAAAAAAAAGCCAGTGATCTAGAGGATAGAAAACTAAAAACTATCTACTCCAAGGAGCATAAAGGAAAAAAAAAAAAACAAAAAAGAATAAAGAAAGCCTATGAGAATTATAGGACACAACGTAAAGAAACAATATTCACATTATAGGAATTCCAGAAGGAGAAGAGAGAATGAAAGGGACATTAAGAAATTATATTTAAACCAATGATGGCTAAAAACTTCCCAAACCTGGGTAGAGAAATGGACATACAGATCTATGAGGCCCGAAGTCCCCAAATAGGTTGAACCTAAATTGGACTATGCTAAGACACAGTGTCATTACATTGTCAAAAATCAAACAAATTTAAAAACAGCAGGGGAAAACAAAAGTTGCATATGTGGGAACACCCATAAATTATTGGCAGATTTCTTAACAGAAACACTTCAGGGCAGGAGAGAATGGGATGATATATTAAAAATATTGAAAGAAAATATCTGTCAACCAAGAATTCCCCAGCAGGGAAGCTGTTGTTTAGAAATGAAGGAGAAATAAAGACTTTTGCAAATAAACAAAATCTGAGGGAGTTCATTACCATTAGACCTACCTTACAAGATAAGCTAAAGAAAGTTCTTTGAGTTGAAGTAAAAGGATGCTAACTAGCTTCTTAAAAGCATAAAAGAGGTAGCGTAAACCTCACTGGTAATGGTAAATACATAAATATATAGTACAAGATTATGTAATTTGATAATGGTGGTACATAATTCATTGATGACAGTAGTTTAAAAAGTAAGAATGAATGAATACTGTAAAAATAACCATAAGTGCAATAATCTGTTAATAGTTACACAATATAAAAATATATGTAAATTGTAACAGCAATTATTTAAAATATAAGGGGGAAGTATACAAGTTAGAAATTCTATAAAAGTTGTTATCAGCTAAAAATAGGGTATTATAATTTTAAGATATTTTATGGAAGCCTCATAGTATAAGCACAAGGGAAAAAATCTGTAACTATTAAACAAAAGAACATGATAAAGAAGTCAAAGAATATTGGTACCAAAAGACATCAAAACATGAAAAAGACAGCAGGATAAGAAACAAGTAAAAGTAGACTTATAAAACAAACAGAAAATAATTAACAAAATGGCAATAAGTCCTTACCTATCAATCACTTACTTTAAATGTAAACAGATTAAATTCTCCAATGAAAAGACATAGAATGGCTAAATGGATTTTAAAATAACTCTTCAATAATACATTACCCACAAATAATACACTAGCCTTAACAACACACTTAGAATGAGAGTGAAAGGATTCAAATGTCATTTCAAACAAATGGTAATTCCCCTCCCCTCAAAATACAGGGGTAGTTAGACAAAGTAGACTTTAAACTAAAATTGGCTAAAAAAAGAAAACACAAAGGTCATGACATAATGATAAAAAGATCAATCCATTAGGAAGATACAACTGTAAATATTTATGTGCTCAACATCACAGCACCTATGTAAATCAAAAACAGAGCTAAAAGTAAGAAATAAATAATACAATAATAGTTGGGGACTTTAATATCCCACTTACAACAATGGATAGATCATTCAGACAGCAAATCAATAAGGAAACCATGAATTTGAAAAACACTATAGATCTGATAGACCTAACAGACATATATAGAACATTTCATCCAACAACAGCAGAACTCATTCTTCTCAGGTGCACATAGAACATTTCCTAGGATATATCACGTTAGGCCACAAAACAAGTATATGCAAAGTCAAGAAGACTGAAATCATACCAAGTATCTTTTCTGACCACAATGGCATGAAACCAGAAATCAATAAGAGGAAAACAGGAAAATTCACAAACACATGGCAATTCAACAACACTTATGAAATAAGAAATTAAAGGAGAAATAAGAGTTTCCTGAGACGTACAAAAATGGAAACATAACATACCAGCAATTATGGCATCCAACAAGAGCAGTTTTAAGAGGGTAGTTCATAGCAATGAAGGCCTGCATTAAGGGGAGAAATAGAGCCCAAGGACAAGACGGAGGCATAGGAAGACCCTGAACTCACCTACTACCACAGACCCACCGAATCTGCACCTACATAAAGCAATTCTTCCTGAAGAAGAACCAAGGGCAGATTGAACACCTTCTGCCTAACAATGGATAGAGAGACAACACAGAGAACATCAGAAGAGATGGAGGCATGGTAACGGTATTAACACCTCACTTCACGAGAACTGCAATGGGGAGGGAGAGTACTAAGGTACATACAAGCAAATTCACCTGCCCTGGGGCACAGGAAAAAATATTTGTTTTAAAGGTGGAAGCAGACTTAAAGTGAAGGAAACCCACTCACTAATTCTTGAATATCTGCAAACTGTGAGATAACTGCTAGAACTCTCTATGGGGTCAGAGGTGCTATTACTATTGTTTATATTCCCCTTTCCACCTGGATAGTGTGGATGGAAGCAGGGTCCAAGTGCTCTAGACAACCTATTGCCTCAGTAAATGCCTAGCCCACCTCAGGTCTAACCATCTCCCCAAAGTAACTCCACATCGGCATCTGCCTGAGCTCCAACCATCCTACCAGGGTTCCCCCTGCATGGAGTTCCCCAGGGTCCCCAACCCACACCCACTTTGGCAACAGCTGCTCCCCTAGCATGCCCCCATTGCAGAGTACCCTGGAAATCTCTGGCCTGTGCCAGATTCAGTTCCAGGCATCCCACTTGGGTGGCCCTGGTGAGGAATGCCCTGTGACCACCCCATCCCACCCTGGTTCAGCTCTAGTTGTACCACCAAAATGGCCTTGGTGATGAGTGCCTGGAGATGTCTAAACCATGCTCAACAGAGTTCTAGGCAGCCACCAAAGCCACCAGGACATGAAGTCTACACAGGGGACTTTTCAACACAAAGCCACTCCTTCAGACTGAGAGAAGTAGCTGTTTCACCCAAGTCATAGAAACAAACACAGAAAGTCAAACAAAATGTACAGACTTCTTGCTCCAAATGAAAGGAAAAGATAAAACTTCAGGAAATAAGAACTAAAGAGACATAAGTAATCTACCTGATAAAGAGTTCGAATTAATGGTCCTAACGGTGCTCACTGGACATAAAAGAAGAGTGGATGAACTCAGAACTTCTACAAGGAAATAGAATATATGAAAAAAAGAATCAGAGTTTAAGAATACAGTAACTGAATTGAAAAATATGCTAGTGGGAATCAACAACAGATTAGAAAATACAGAAAAGATCAATGATCTGAAAGACAGTGTAATGGAAAGCACCCAAGCTGAACAGCAAAAAGAAATTAAAAAAGAAAATGAGGATAGGTTAAAGGATTGCTGGGACAACATCAGGCATGATAACATTGGTAACATAGGGGTCCCAGAAGGAGAGGGAAAGAAAAGGGCAAAAAAATGTTTTGAAGAACAGCAGCTCAAAACTTCTTTAATCTGAGGAAGGACACAGACATCCAGGTCCAGGAAGCCCAGTGAGCCCAAACAAAATGCAGTCCACGCCAAGACACATAATTAAAATGTCAAACATTAAGGATAAAGAGAGAACCTTAAAAGCAGCAAAAGTAACTAGTTATATAAAAGAAAGCTATCAGCAGATTTTTTATTAGAATCTTGGCAGGCCAGAAGGATGTGGCACCATGTTTTGAAAGTGATGAAAGGGGAAAAAAAAAAAACAACCAAGAATACTTTACCTGGTAAAGGTATCATACAGAATTGAAAGAGATAAAGTTTCCCAGACAAAAGTTAAAGGAGTTCATTACCACTAAACCAGCCTTACAAGAAATGTTAAAAGGATTTCTTCATTTGGACAAGACCATAAGTAGAAGAAAATTATGGAAAGAAAAAATTTTACAGGTAAAAGCAACATAAGTAATTACAGATCAATCACTTACAAAGCTAGGTAACAAGACAAAAGAAGTAAAATCGATTGTATCTAAAATATTAAAAAATTTACAAAGTAAAGAAGATATAAAATAGGATATCACGTACATAAAATGGAGAGGGCGGAGTAAGAATGTAGTATGTTTAGAATGTGTTTGAATTTAAACAACCGTCAACTTAATACACACTGCAATATACTTTGGATGTTATATCTGAATCTCATGTTAACTGCAATCCCAAATCCTTTAATAGATACACAAAAAATAAAGAGAAAGGAATTCAAGTATAATACTAAAAACAACATCAATCACTAGGGAAAAAGGAAACAACAGAAAAAGAACTGCAAAACAACCAGAAAACAATGAACAAAAGGGCGATAAAAACACACCTATCGATAATTACTTTAAATCTAAATGATCTACATGTTCCAATAAAAACCAGGGTAACTGAAAGGATAGAACAAACAAACAAGACCCATCCACATACTGTCTGCAAAAGACTTGCTTCAGACCTCAAGACGCGGAAAGTGAAGTTATGGAAAAAATTATTCCATGCAAATGAAATTAAAAAAAAAAAAAAAGCTAAGGTAGCAGTGTTTATATCAGCCAAAAGAGACTAAAACAAAGTCTATAGCAAGAGACAATGGAGGGCATTACATAATGATAAAGAGAGCCATCCAACAGAACAGAACTATAAATATTTATACACCCAACATAAGAACAGCTAATATGTAATAAAATATTAACAGATACAAAGGGAAAAATTGGCAGTAATACAGTAATAATAGGGGATTTTAACATTCTACTTATATCAATGGATAGATCATCCACAGAAAAATCAAAAAGGAAACAGTGGTTTTGAATGGCACATTAGACCAGAAGAACTTATATACAAACATTCCATCTGAAAACATCAGAATACGCATTCATTTCAAGAACACATGGAACGTGGTAGGCCACAAAACAAGTCTCAATAAATTAAAGAAGGTTGAAGTCATACCAAACATTTTTCTTACCACAACAGTATGAAACTCAAGATCATTTACAAGAAAAAAAGTGAAAAAGGTTAAAAAATATATGGGGATAAATGAAAGGGCAAACAAAATGGTTCAAAATCTTTGGGATACAGCAACAGCAGTTGTAAGAGGGAAATTTATAGCACTACAGGCCTCCCTCAAAAAACAAGAAAGAATCTCAAATAAACAACCTAACCCTACACGTAAAGGAAATTAAAAAAAAAAGGGGGAGGACTAACAATGCCTAAAGTTAGAAGAAAGGAAATATAAAGATCAGAGCAGAAATAAATTAAAGACAAAAAACAGCAGAAAATATCAATAAAACCAAGAGCTGGTACTTTAAAAAGATAAACAAAATTGACACACCTTTAGCCAGACTCATGGAAAAAAGGGAACTCAAAAAAAGACAATAAAAAATGAAAGAGAAGAAACAACTGGCACCACAGAAATACAAAGGCTTGTAAGAGAAAACTATGACAATCATTTGGTAACAAACTGGACAACCTTGAATAAATGGATACATTTTTAGAAACATATAATCCCTATCAAAATACCAACAACATGTTTTGCAATACTAGAACAAATAATACCAAAATTTGAATGAAACCACAGAAGGCCCTGAATAGCAAAAGCAATCCGAAGAACGAAGAAAGCTGGAGGTGTCATAACCCCAGATTTTAAGATGTACTACAAAGCTGTGGTAATCAAAACAGTACAGTACTGGCACAAAAAAAATAGACACAGAAATCAATGGAACAGGTCTTAGAAATGAATCCAAATTTATAGGGTTAATTTATGACAAAGGAAGCAAGAATATACAATGGCGACAAGGCCGTCTTTTCCATAAATGGTCCTGGGAAAACTGGACAGCTACATGTAAAAGAACAAAAGTGAATAACTTTCTTATACCACAAACTAAAATAAACTCAAAATGGATTAAAGACCTAAATGTGAGACCTGTTGTCACAAAAATCCTAAAAGAGAGATAGGCAGTAATTTCTCTGATACCAGCCCTGGCAACATTTTTAAATATATGTCTTCTAAGGCAAGGGACATCCAAGCAAAAATAAACTATTGGGACTACATCAAAATAGAAATCTTTTGAACGGAAAAGAAAACCATCAAATGGCCTACTGAATGGGAGAAAACATTTACAAATGATATATCCAATAAGGGGTTACTATCCAAAATATATAAATAACTTATACCAAAAAATCTGATTAAAAAATGGAGAGGGGGGGTGCCTGGGTGGCACAGTGGTTAAGTGTCTGCCTTCGGCTCAGGGCGTGATCCCGGCGTTATGGGATCGAGCCCCACATCAGGCTCCTCCGCTATGAGCCTGCTTCTTCCTCTCCCACTCCCCCTGCTTGTGTTCCCTCTCTCGCTGGCTGTCTCTATCTCTGTCGAATAAATAAATAAAATCTTTAAAAAAAAAATGGAGAGAGGACCCAAACAGACATCTTTCCAAAGACGACATACAGATGACCAATGGCACATGGAAAGATGCCCAACATCACTCACATCGAGATGCAAATGCAAAAACCACAATGAGATAGTGCTTCACACCTGTTAGAATGGTTAACATCAAGAAGTCAAGAAACAGCAAGTGTTGGCAAGGACGTGGAGAAAAAGGAACCCTCTTGCACTGTTGGTGGGAACGTTAATTGGTACAGCCCCTGTGAAAACAGTATGGACTAGCCTCAAAAAATTAAAAATGGAAAAACCATATGATCCAGTAATTCCACTATTGGATATTTACCCAAGGAAAACACAAATACTAATTTGAAAAGACACGGGCACCCTTATGTTTATTGCAGCATTATTTACAATAGCCAAGGCATGGAAGCAAGCTAAGTGTCCATGAAGTGATGAATGTATAAGAAGAAGGTGGTATATGATATACACAGTGGAATATTATAAAACAGGATGGGATCATGCCATTTGAGACAACGTGGATGGTCCTGGTGGGTATTATACTAAGTGAAATAAGTCAGACTGAGAAAGACGAATATCATATGAGTCCGCTCATAAATGGATTCTAACAAATTAATAAACAGAAAGAATCAGAACTATAATGTAAAGAAATAATGGTTGCCAGAAGGGAGAAGGGTGGGAGGATAGGCAAAATGGGTGAAGGAGAGAGAGAGATATAAGCCTCCAATTATGGAATGAGTAAGTCTCAGGAATAAAAAGCATAGCAAAAGAAATGCAGTCAATTATATGGCAATAGTGATGTAATGGGATAGATGATAACGAAACTTGTGAACGTAGCGTAATGTTTACACTTGTCAAATCACTAGGTCATACACTTGCAACTAATGTAACATTGTGTGTTAATTATACTTAATAAAACAAAGAAACATACAATCTTCCAGGCTGAATCAGGAAAAAAAGAAAATCTGAACAGACTGATTATTAGTAACAAAATTGAATTGGTAACCAACAAACGCCCAACAAACAGAAGTCAGGACCAGATGGCTTCACAGGTGAATTGTATCAAACACGTAAAGAAAAGTTAATACCTATCCACGGGACTAAGGATCCCTGACATGACTCTTGGTTATGGTTTTTAGAAAGAACACCTAAAGCACAAGCACCAACAGAAAAAATAAGTGGATCTGCATCAAACTAAAAACTTTCTGCATAGCAAAAGAAACCATCAATAAAGTGAAAAGACAGCATACAGAATAGGAAAAATATATTTGCAAGCCATATATATGATAAGGGGTTAATATTCAAAATACATAGAGTTCCCACAACTCAATAGCAAAACAACGAATAATCTGATTACAAAATCGGCAAAGAACCGAACAGACATTTTCCAAAGATATATGAAAGGTACATGAAAAGATGCTCAATATCACTAGAAATTAGAGAAATGCAAATTAAAACCACAATGAGATATAACCTCACCCTTGATAGAATGGCCATCATCAAAAGACAAGAGATGGCAAATGCTGGCATGAATGTAGGAAAAGAGAATCCCGTGCATTGATCGTGTGATTGTAAATTGGTACAGCCACCATGGAAATACGGAGGAACCTCAAAAAAAATTAAAAATAAGAACTACTATATGATTCGGCATACAAGGCATTATGCTAAATGATATAAGTTAAAGAAAGACACATACTGTATAATCTCACTTATGTGTGGAAGCTTAAAACAAAACAAAACCCTATCAACTCATAGATCAAAGTGTGGTTACCGGAGGGGGAGGTGGGGGAAGAGGCAATTGGAAGAAGATGGTCTAAAGGTCCAAACATACAGTTATAAGATAAATACTAGGGATATAATATACAACATCATAACTATAGTTAACACTGCTGTATGATACATAGGAAATGAAGATTAAATCCCAAGAGTTCTCATCACAAGGAAAAATTTTTTTCGTTTTACTGTATCTACATGAGGTGATAGATGTTAGCTGAAGCTATTGTGGTAATTCTTTCACAATATATATAAATGAAACCATTATGGTATATGCTTTAAACTTACACAGTGGCATATGTCAATTATTTCTCAATAAAACTGGAAAAAAGTGAACAAAAATATTCAGTTTGAAGAAGAGGAAACTTGAAAGGCCAATAATCAATTGAATAGATGCTTTACACTAGACATGTTAGAACCACAGTTTATGTCATTTATTGGTCACATGTCAAGGAGCTGCATGTGGCCTCTAAGATCTTCTCTATCGAGGACCTGACACTTTCAATCCACAACCACAAGGAAGTAAACTCTCCTCTCCTGGAGGATCTCATAAGCAGATCTTTCCCATTTGAGCCTCCACTGGGACTGCAGCCCTGCCTGGCTCACAGCCCACTGAGACCATGAAACAGAATAATCAGCTAGATTGTGTGCCAGGACTTCTGACCTACAGAGACTGTGAGATAATAAATGTGTTTTTAAGTCACTAAAATTGTGGTAACTCGTTATGCATAAATAGCAAACTAATATGATCTTTGTTCTCAGTTTCTTCAAAAGTAATGTGGAGATAATAGTATTTAGTTCACAGTACAGTTTTGAAAATTAAATATATATTCATTTATATTATACTATATCTGAAAATCATTATTCTTTTCTTTTTTCATGTCTGCATTTAATTTCTTTTATGACTCCTCATTCCTCTGGGTGCCAGGAATGTAAAGTCAGTTAACTCTTAATTTTCTCTGCAATATGTATTGTTTTCAATCTGATTTCTGGGGCAGGTAGTTAGAGGGTTGCAACAACCTTGGGTTGGCAGGAGGTTATCTGGGTTATAACCAATGCATGAGATGTGTACTTTCTCATTGAATAAAATTGGCATTTTCAATAGCATCTTTTGAAAAATGGATTTGGAAATTAGGTTTCTGAACAAATGTAGGCTGGTGCTTTCTTCTGCAGTCCTCTTAGCATAGTGTTATTTTATCTATTTTTGCTGTGTAAGTGCAATTCTGAATGATGTCCATGTGGCTTTGGAGTCTACTTTTATAGAGATAAATTTTTAAAAAATCATCCCAGAAGGCACTGTTTTACACTTTTTCAGGAAAAAAAAATCAAATGACTTACCAGAAAGTTCGGTGTTTTGTTAAAAAATTGCACTAAGTGTTGCTCTTTTATTTCACTATTGGATAAAGCTTATTAGTCAATACACTAGAGACTGCCAGTTCAATAAAGTCCATTTATCAGATATACACATATGTTTTTCCTCTGCTTCTTAAAAAACATAACTCTCTCACTTCAAGTTTCCCTAGCACATACTGATTTATACTGTGCATTCTCATTGGTGTTATTTTTTCTTTTAATTTGGAAAGTCCTTAGATATGGTGTTTGCCATACTAATAGTTTTTAACAGTTGCTATTAATTTTCTTTTATAAATTGGCCATGCAATGCAACAACAATTAACAATAAAAAATACACTTAGTCTTACATTTAAAATGTGTGAAATATAGGTAAACAAAATTATATTTAATTGATTTTTTTTTTCTCAGAAACTACTAGTCAGTAGACTACAGAGAACCACCTATGTTCTTTGGACCAATATTGAAGAAAGCTATTCATGGGGAAGAATGTAAAACATTCACTTGTGCTCCCTGGTCCCTCTAACATGAATTGAGCATGTGGCAGGGTAGTATATTAAGATGGTAATTTTTGTCTCCTCACATATATAAAAGGGGAAAATGAAAAAAAAAAAAAACGAACACTCCGTTCCCCATTTTTCACCCATTGAACACATTGTAATCAAGCCTAGGTGTTCTAAGTTACAGGCTTTTCTTTATTCCCTGAAGAACTGTCTTTGAACTTCCAAAGCCTATTTAAAGATCTTCAGCCAGCTGATGAGTAGCTCAACATCATTGAAAGCAGCACAAAAATTTCTGATTATCCTGTTATATAAAAAAAAAAAAAAAAGGTGCTGTGAAGGGCAAATCTCAGTTTTAAAAGATGTCAAGAGTTGGTGGAGAACAGAGGGCAAGACCAATAGTTTTTTGTAGCAGACGCATCTAAGTCCTCTTCCCATTTCTAGGAACAACATAAAGCCGTATGAGTTCTGTCCTATCTAGTAGAAAAGGGTAAGGAGGCCCAAGATTACCTAAACCAAATGCTTCAGTATCCATGATGAGTAGGTAGGGTACTCACATGAGATTTAATTTCATTTAGAAATTTTAAAACATAGTTTGTTTCATAAAACTCATATACAAAAAACATAATTGTTATCTACCTAGATGTGAGATATCTGAAAATAAAAGAAAGTATGAATGGATAAATGCAGGTTGGAAAAAGGCAGGTAGAAACCTTAAATGAGACAAAGGCTCCTTGGCTGGTAACTTGGGTCTCATTAGTAATGAGATTGGACTATTCAGTTTTTCTTATAAATAAAGTATTCTTGACCTTCCAAAAGTTTTTAAGAAATGTCAGAGAGGGATATAAAAGTGGTAAGAGAGGACAACTGCATATTTATTTGGTTACATATTATGCAAAAGAATTATCTTTAATGCTTTGTGAGACATAAACTTAACAAAATTTTAGGATTACATAAGATTTATAGATGCTATAAATAAACGTCTCTTTATTCCTCAATAGGCACTAAATAGTGCTTCTTTTAGGGGGCAAATGAATGGTTACTGGTTTAAATTCCTTGTATAAACGCCTCTGATTGTAACGATGACAGGGGACATACTTAATTTAGGATATACAATGATTTTCAAAAATAACCTACATTCCAAATAGGCATAAAGATAATTTTAAAAGTTGTGTGGCTAATTTATACCAAAAACATGTCCTGCATGTATTGCAAATGCCACTTAAAATGTAACCTTGTTAGCTCACAGTAGAATGTTAATTATATTCTGTTAATCATTATATATTCACAACTTTAAAATAGAGGAGCTGAAAATTAAAATAAAAGGTGAATTCTTATCTGAAATGCATGATTTTTATACTCTGGACAGTTCTGCCCTTTTCCTTCTGAGGATGCTATCTCTCTAGCTGTCTCTCTTTGATTCAGAAAGAGATATAAATGTTCCACGTGTTGATTATCTAGAAAACCATACAGAAATGTTGGCAATGTGGGAGAAAATATTCAAACCATCAGGCAAACTAATCAAATATTTTAACATTAGGTTTTGAAGTACAAGAAAACAAGTACGGAAATAATTCTGATAAAATATATTAACTCCTTACCTTTTGTGGAAACACTTTTCTATTTTGAATTGGAAATGAAGTTTCTTCCCTCACATTTCAAGTAAGAATTTAAGGATAACCAATTTTTCAGGAATCTTTGGAATCTTGATTCTTTTGGAAGCAAACAAATAAGGCCAGCTGTAATTTTTATGTTAAAATATATAACTGACTGGATTTAAACTCTTCTAAGAAACTAAGCAGAACTTAAAAATCATGAAAAATATGGGGCACCTGGGTGGCATAGCAGTTAAGCATCTGCCTTTGGCTCAGGGCGTGATCCCGGCGTTCTGGGATCGAGCCCCACATCAGGCTCCTCCGCTAGGAGCCTGCTTCTTCCTCTCCCACTCCCCCTGCTTGTGTTCCCTCTCTCGCTGGCTGTCTCTATCTCTGTTGAATAAATAAATAAAATCTTTAAAAAAAATCATGAAAAATGTTAACAAAGATTTTTGGGGCTTCCTTTTTCTAGTAGAGGAAGCCAAGTAATTAGAATCAATTAATTAACTAAATTTAAATATAAACAAAAAGTTGTCAAAAAGACAACAAGGTTTTCATTAATACCCCTAGACACATCTGATTGAAATAATAGAAAATCAAAGAGAAAAATATAATAGTAGACGAAAACAATTACCTTTAAATGACTGACATCTGACAGCTTAGAAGACAGTAAAATATCTTCAATCTTCTGGGGGAAAAAATGTGCCGAGTTAGAACTGTATAACCAGTGACAGTATCTGTCAAGTTTGGAGACAAAATAGCATTGAGATAAATAAAAACTGAGAGTTCACTACCAGGAGACCCACACCAAAGGAAATTTTAGAGGATGTATTTCACGTAATAGGAGATGATTCCAGTAGAGGGTCTGTGTGACTGAAGCAACGAACAAAAAACTGAAACAACAAAACTAAACTAAACGGAGATAAAATTAAAAAAAAAAAACTGTGTAAAATAGTGACAGAGATTCTTGAAAACTTACATTCATTCTTTCACTTCCTACAGAGATGAGAAAATGAGACGAGCAAGTGAAACTACAGCTAATGATTTTAAATTACGTGGTGGAAACATATTCCTCAGGAGTGGTCCTCTTTTTATTCTCATCTTTTTTTTTTTTATTTTTTTTGATGAACATGTAAAACTTGTATAATAAAATAGTTAGAAATTACAAAACTGGGGGCGCCTGGGTGGCTCAGTCATTAAGCGTCTGCCTTCGGCTCAGGGCGTGATCCCGGCTTTGTGGGATCGAGCCCCACATCAGGCTCCTCTGCTGGGAGCCTGCTTCTTCCTCTCCTACTCCCCCTGCTTATGGTCCCTCTCTCTCTGGCTGTCTCTCTCTGTCAAATAAATAAATAAAATCTTTAAAAAAAAAAAAGAAATTACAAAACTGATATAGGGATTATTGGTATTTTTTTAAGATTTATTTATTTATTTTAGTGGGGAGGAGCAGAAAGAGAGTCTTTAGCAGACTCCACTGTCAATGTGGAGCCAGATGCGGGGCTCAATCTCACAACCCTGAGATCAGGGCCCTGCAATCAGGACCTGAGCCGAAAGCAGGAGTTGGACACTTAACCGACTGCACCACCCAGGTGCCCCTTGAGTAGAGAGATTATTATCACCATTAAGAAGAAGTAACTGAGTGCAGTCCTCAGATTTAGTGAGTGACTGCTAAAGTGTTACTGCCATTTTTTACAGCTTCAGATTCGTTTGGTACTGATGTGCATCAAAAGATGTTGTAAATGAACAGGTGAAATCATCAACATGCATACCTGCAGACTTTTCCTTGCCGTTCTAGTAAACTGGAGGACTTAATGAAGTTCACCCGAGAGCTCAGAGAGCACACTTAATACATGACTGACATAATTCACATTAACATTATAAACAAATATACAAATTTAATTTGTTGGCTTATATTATATAATAATTATGTATTTTAAATCTAAGTGTAATTAGATTTTTTAAAAGCCTTCTTTTAGCCCATTTAAACTTTTCTCACAAACCATTTATGTTTTAAAAGCCAGAGGAGTATGTGAGTCCCAAGGAAGAGATTTCTTTGCTACTTCAGGAAAAATTATTCATTTCCAAAAGAGTATTCTTCTTAATCATTCTTCTTCATTTTCAAACCCAAAATTTATATGATTAACAGACATCTCATGATTGAATTGGAAATACTAACATCAGCAACATGTTCCAACTACCCATCATGGAATAAAATTTGCTAATACTACATTTCTAGTTATGAACTATTTGACTGAATAGCAAATGCATTCCTATACATATATTTTCTCTCTTATGGCTCACGATGATTAGAATATTTATTAAGATAGCATCTAGGGGTGCCTGGTTGGTGCAGTTGGCTAAGCGATGGTTTTGGCTCAGGCCCTGATCTCAGGGTTTTGAGATCGAGCCCTATGTTGAGCTCTGCTCTCAGTGGGGAGTCTGCTTGTGTTTCTCTCTCTCCCTCTCTCTCTGCCCCTCCCCCTCTGGTGTGCGCACTACCTCTCTCTAAAATAAATACATCTTTAAAAAAAAAGATAGCGTCTATATAATGTTTCCCCATTACATTTAACTGACATATTAAACTCCCTGACTTTTAGTGTCTAAAATTTTATGAAAGAAGTTTTAAAGTTTAAGTTTGGGTTTAAACATATTGGAGTATTTCAAAAACACCACGGTTTGGTGAAAAGATGTATGGCAGAGAGAATTAACAATTTTGATCTGATGAGACAGTATAAAGGGCAGATAAGGAAAGGGCATAATCTATAGGGGCAGAAGCATGAGTTGTGAGTATATGGTATATAATGACATACTGCAGATACTATATTGTAAGGCTAAAAAGTCTTATCCTAAAAGTACCTGATTTGGTAAATCAGATAGAAAATAAAATGAGTCTGGAAGGTTTAAGCCAATGAAGTGAAGGAAGAATGAAAAAAACTAGTTTGGAGCCTACTACAGCAGTTCAAGTTGGAGGGGTATTATAAGCTAATAAAGTAAATGAGCTATTTTGAATAATAATGATAATAAGAATAATAAAAATTATGTGCAAGCAAAAAGTTATTACATGATTAGTATATGCAGGCTTTTTTGAAAAACAAAAAATATCGAGAAACCATTTCAGATGGTAAGTAAAATAGAGAAAATAAACAACTTCTCTAAAAATGGAGAACAAAAAATTGAGGTATCACTAAGAGAAGGGCTTAAAGAAAAGATTCATTCATTTATTTATTCATTCATTTAACAGGTATTTTTTGATTTTCTACTACGCATAGGAAATTATGCTATATGTTGGTGGTGGAAATATGAAGAACAGAGTTGCTGCCTCAGCGGAATTTAAATCTGATGTGTGAAATGAGCATTCATTAAATAACCCATACAGAGATGTGACATTACAACCACAAGTAAGCTTACAAAGAAGAGGTCCATGATGCTAGGAAGCACATGATAGGAGACATTTGGTCTTGTCAGGAAGAATGGGGATGATTTTCTGAAGATACGACTACTGAGTTCACTTGGGATAGAATTACAGTAGGAAAAAGCACAAGGCTGTGACCAAACTTTGAGGAATGCCCACAGTAGAACACAGTGATAAAATGCTTCAATAAAGAGGTCCTAGTAGAGCTGTTTTAAGACTGGGAAGAAAGAAGAAAGATGCTGTAAAACCACTTACTGGCCAAATAAAAATTATACTTAAATAAAAATGTTAAATTTGGACTTTAATTATTTTCCTTAGATGTGGCACTCTGCTAAGCATTGAGATTACAGATGAACTTGCTTTCTTGTCCTTCTTTATAATGAAATTTTCCCAGATATAAATTTACCATTTTCCAAATATCATATCTAGAATTTTAGGCAATCTGAATGACACAAATAATGAGATTGTTCCTGCTATAATTTCTGTTATAACACAATACATTCTCCTCCTGCCAAGCATCTTATATAAATTACTGCAATCTTAATGTTAAATGTTATTTTAACACTTGTGTTTGAACTCCAACATAGAATTATATTACTTACTTTATTAGCTCATTTACCACCTACTATGCTATATTATTAGATAATTCTTTGAACATGATTTGTTTGGGGGTTACTTCTGGTAGTAATTTAAATACCCCTTTGGCATGCCATTTACTGTCTGTTTTTGTAACTGTTACATATCTGTGGTCTTTATTAAAAAAATAAGCTAATTTAATCAGCATTTAAGACAACTGTTAGATTCAGATGAGAAATTAGTACTGAAGTCATATTACCATGTAATTTGTAAAATCTTCTTTATCAAAAAGAATATATTCAAGCCATCACCTTTTAGTGGGATTATTTATGTTAATATAGATTTTAAATAATTTTTACAATTACATTTAATAATTTATGGTCTTTCCTTCTATATTTACAATAGACTAAGTAATCAGATCCTTCTACTCTCATTGCATATTATGTAGGCTTTATAATTTTAGATATAAATATTATTCAGTATACCTATAACTAGCAGCAGTGGTAACTGATTCACATCTTCCACATTCCCCAAATTCACATAACATATATATGCATATGAACGCTTTATACTGTGTTTTATAGATAATATGATTATATAAATTTAAGTTTCGTTAGTAAGTTATTTTATAACGTACCTTCTGGATATAGAAAAGAAACAATTACTTCTTGAAATGTATTTAACAATTTAGCAAATGAATTTTAATACCTATGTGGTGTTCACTTTATATTTCAGTATGTGGGAACAAAAATCAAGATCTTTTTATCACTTGAGCCAATGTCATATTTTACAGTTTCAAAAACGTTCTTATTAAACACATGGAAATATATGACTAGTACAAATTACATAATTATTAGCGCCATAATATTTCATATGGACCCTTTGAGTTATAGCTTTATGTTTGGCTATTATTTTGATGCTTATTTCTGTGATCATTAATTGATGCAAGCCCATTGAAACCCACTTAAAGGAAAAATTGACATAGTAACTAAAATGTTACCTGCATTCTGATTATTCAGGGAAAACTATTAATATTTTGTGTTACTTCATTGAGATACTTCTATGTATTAATACATAATGCAGTTTATGAATGGTCTGAAATTTGTAGATACTTTACTGAATGCTTTTCACTTGTTGTTTATTTGTTTTTCTCTGTTCTTATCGATGCTCTGTTGTCTTCCCTTTTACTGACTGTGGATTGAATCACCGTGGATTGAATCCATGATCTTTTAGTAATTTTCAGGTAAAATCTCTTTCTGTCCTATTTTACCTCATTTATATCAGATTTAATATTTATTTCCCTCTCCTCCTGCCAGCAATGGACAGGATATGGTGACCTCTTAATTTCACTAATTCTGTTTTTCCTTTTCTGAAACCTTGGTTTTCTATTTTATTGCAGCTGGGGAAGCAAGAGTAAGGAAATGAAGGAAAAGATCTCTCCCCTATGATATCAAGAAAACAACACAATTGAAGTCAAAAGACACATGAAAAGTAAAAGAAAATATTTTAATTAACATATCACAAAGAATTCTTAGTGAGATAAGAAAACAAAGTCCATACAGAAAAATTACGAACTCTCACTGTAGATAACATTGATAGTATATACAGAAAACCTTATAGATTCCACCACAAATCTGCTAGAGTGAATAAACAAATTCAGAAAAGTTTTAGGATACAAAAATCAATAAAAGAGGCATTAAAAAGACAATCCCATTTACAATTGCATCAAAAAGAATAAAATACTTAGGAATAAACTTAAAGGAGGTGAAAGAGCTGTATAATGAAAACTATAAGGTATTGATGAAAGAAATTAAGACACAAATAAATGGAAAGATATCTGTGCTCCTGGATTAAAAGAATATTGTTAAAATATCCATACTACCAAGGCAATCTACAGTTTCAGTGCAATCCAGTTGAAATTCCAAATTCATTTTTCACAGAAATACAACAATCCTAAAGTTTGTATAGAACCATAAAAGACCCCAAAAGCCAAAGCAACCTTGAAAGAACAAAGCTAGAGGCACCATGCTTCCTGATTTCAAACTATAATACATAGCTAGTATAATCAAAACACTATGATATTGGCATTAAAAATACAGACCCATAAATCAATGGGATAGAGAAGGAGACCCAGAAATAAACACATGTATATTTGGTGAATTAACTTATAACTAAGGGGCCAAGAATCTTCACTGGTGGAAAAGACAGTCTCTTCAATAAATGGTGCTGGGAAAACTGGACAGCCATATGCAAAAGAATGAAACTGAATCCCTATCTTACACCATACACAAAAAATGAACTCAAAATGCATTAAAACTTGAAGCCAAGGCCTAAAACCATAAACCCCCCTGAGAAAATTCAGGTGGTAAGTTCCTTAACAATGGTCTTCATGATGATTTTTTAGATTTACACCAAAATCAAGGGCAACAAAAGCAAAAACAAACCAGTGATATTACATCAAACTAAAAAGCTTCTGCACAACAAAGGAAATCAACAAGATGAAGAGACAAACTACAGAATGGGAGAAAATATTTGTAAACTGTGTATCTGATAAAGGGTTAATATTAAAAATATACAAAGAACTTACACAACCTAACAGCAGTAATCATCATCATCATCATCTTAGTAAAAACTGGGCAAAGGGTCTGAATAGACTTTTTCCCAGTGAAAACATATAGATGACCAAGTGGTACTTGAAGATGTGACCAAGATTGCTCATCGCCAGGGAAATGTAAATCAAAACCACAATGAGGTATCACCTCACACCTGTTAACATGTCTATTATCAAAACAAGGTGAAATAGCAAGTGTTGATGAGGATGTGGATAAAAGCGAATCCTTGTGCACTGTTGGTGGGACTGGACACTATTTAAATCAGTACAGATTTCTACAAGCAAGTAAAAATAGAATTGCCCTATGATTCAGCAATTTTATTTCTAGGTATTTACCCAAAGCAAATGAAAATGCTAACATGTTCACTGCAGCATTATTTATAATAGCCAAGTCTGGAATCGACCTAAGTGTCCACTGATAGATGAATGGGTAACGAAAATATGATACACACACACACACACACACACACACACACAGAGCCATAAAAAAGAAGGAAATCTTGTCATTTGCAACAACATGGATGGACCTTGAGGGCATTGTGCTAAATGAAGGAAGTCAGAGAAAGACAAATACTGTATGATCTTGCTTATATGTGGATCTAAAAAAAGAAAAAAAAAGAAAAACATACAAAACAAAACAAAAACACTGAGCTCATAGATTCAGAGAATAAATTGTTGGTTGCCAGAGTTGGGGGATGGAGCGGATAAAATGGATGAAGGTGGTTGAACGGTACAACCATCCAGTTATAAAATAAATAAGTTATAGTGAATATAGTTCCCAATACTGTATTGCATATTTGAATGTTACTAAGAGAGTAAGTCTTAAAAATTCTCATCATAAGACAAAGAACTGGTAACTATGTGTGGTGGTGGGTGTTAACTAGACTTATTATGGTGATTATTTTGTAATATATACAACTATCGAATCATCATGTTGTATACCTGAAACTAATAGAATGTTATATGTCAATTATATCTCAATACTTTTTTTATTTTTTGTAGGTAAGCACCTAAAGCCTGCAACTGGTTACATGAACCACTGATGTAATTTAAAAGCTATCTGCAGATTAGGAAAACAACATCATAGAATTTTTAGACAGGTGGTTTTTACCCCACTATGTTTTTCCCTCTCTTTATTTGTGTGGAAAAGAAGATAACACACACACCAAAACAAAAACCAACAAGGAATTGTAAATAGGAACTGTTTTCCTGAGAAGTGGTAACACCAAACATTATTCTACTGGAAACACGTTAAAGCCTGAATAGATGCTACCTCGCAAGACTCTTTATGCCAAGCTATTTTAAAACACAGCACCATCGGGGCGCCTGGGTGGCACAGCGGTTGGGCGTCTGCCTTCAGCTCAGGGCGTGATCCCGGCGTTATGGGATCGAGCCCCACATCAGGCTCCTCTGCTGTGAGCCTGCTTCTTCCTCTCCCACTCCCCCTGCTGTGTTCCCTCTCTCGCTGGCTGTCTCTATCTCTGTCGAATAAATAGATAAAATCTTTGAAAAAAAAAAAAAACACAGCACCATCAATACAGTCTTTTGATTCAGGTATTTAAACTCAGAAGGTGGGGCACCTGGGGGGCTTATTAGGTTAAGTATCTGCTTTCTGCTGAGGTCATGACCCCAGGGTCCTGCGATCAAGGTCTGCAGCAGGCTTAAAAAAAATTAAGAATCAGATTAAATCATACTTGATAATGATTGGAGAGCAAATAGAGGTACTCAACTGAGTTGTGCATATGTATATTTCAATCTTACTACATTTGATATTGTTCCATAGAACTATCTAGTGTTTAAACCATTATCCTGAAGAGAGATATTTTGGTCAGAGAAAGAATAAAACGAATAGAATTATAAGTTAAAGCTCAGTTATCCCCCACTATAAAGAGCCAGGGTTTTCAGTTATACCAAACTCTAAGCACCACCCTGAATTACTCAAATTACAAAATAGTACTTCAGAGTTAATTAACATGCCATCTAGATTCGCCTTGCAAACCCCAATTAAGTGATGGGAAGGACTGTATTGTGCTCTATATGTGATTCATGGATGACTTCATCATACTCTAAGGCAGTAAGAAATTTTGAAATCACCTAGTCCATTCATTCACAGCTAGACAGGATGTATTAATCATGTTTTATATATCTATATAGATATATGTGTTTATCTCTGTATCTATATCTGTATATATATATGTGTGTACATTCCTATATAGATATAAATATATATGACATTTTAAAAATCTTGCTGGCCAAGAAGAAACTGACCAAGAAGACACTGACCCTCCCAGAGTGAAGCAATTCTTGGAGATAGCACATAACTCACTGGGGGGAGCATGCCTTTCATAAGCAAACTAACCAATTTGGACTCTATACCCCCAAACCTCTCCCTTTATCTAATTCACACACCAAACCCATATTTCCCATGACCCAAATCATCCCAGAGCCAGGTACCAGGCAACTAGAGACCAATCTTATAGCCCAAAGCCTGCCAGAACTATTCTTACTAACCAGCCCTATGCTCTTTGTTCTTCTCTGCTCTGCCTTGCCTTTGGAAACCCCATTAAAGGGTTTAGCTCAGACTTTCCCTATATTCTCCCTTTTGCCTCTTGACCAAAACCCGATGCTTTTCTTGTGGCTCTACATAACATAGCATTCTCCCTTCTCTTGGGAAATGTAATTAATTCCTTTAAAAAAAAGGGGGGGGGAATTAAGGCTTTAATAAGATACTATTTTTCATGTTTCACAAAGACAAAAATTTCAAAAGTTTAACAATAGACTATTGAGAAATCTATGGGAAAATGCACTCATAAACTGCTGGAGGGCATGTAGCAATATGTAAAAATATGGTACATATTTATGTAACCTTTGGTCTAACAATCTCACTTATAAGAATGTATCATAAATACATTTTTATTTGTAGCTGTGTATTGCTAAATAAATACAAAACCCAAAATGGGCAGTTATTCATTGGGTCATTATGTATAATAGGAAAATATTGTAAACAATTCAAACTCCCATTCACAAGAGACAACCTTACTATAGAATAGTATACATTTATTAAGAAAAAAGGATGAGAATATTTCTAAAAACCATTATGTAGTTATTCTGAGTATATATGTAGCATTAGAAGCATAGGGAGAAGAATGAGAATAAGACTTACCTAAGTATTTCTTTTTATATTATTTTGGGAGTAGAAGCATATTTTTATATATATTTATATATATATAAATATATATATAATTTATATATAAATATAAATACACACACATATATAAAATACTGAATATATATAATACATAAAAATATATAATATATTTTATATTTTATATATTTAAATTATAAATATATATGAATTGTATAATATATAATATAAAATAAATAATAAAAATTTTATAATATATAAAAATATATATAAAATAAATCTATATATATAGAAATGTATTATATAAATATGCTTAAGTAAAAATATGCTATAAATAAAAAATAAAATAAATCTAAAATGGTTAAAGACTCAGATTGTGAAATCAAATACAAAAGAGGACCCTGACATATGGAACCACAAAAGACCTGGAATAGCCAAAGAAGTCTTGAGAAAGAACAAATCTGAAAGCACATTCCCAAACCTCAAACTATCCTACGAAGCTATAGTATTCAAAATAGTATGGTGCTGACTGAAAAACAAACCGAGATCAATGGAACAGAATAGTGAGCCCAGAAATAAATCCATGCTTATATGGTCAATTGTTATGACAAATGAGGCAAAATGTACAGTGGGGAGAAGACAGTCTCTTCAATAAATAGTGCTGGGTAAACTGGATCACTTTTGGGGCACCTGGGTGGCTCAGTCAGTTAAACATCTGCCTTCAGCTCCGGTCATGATCCCACATTGGGCTCCCTGCTCAGTGGGAAGTCTGCTTCTCCCTCTCCCTCTGCTGTTGCCCCTGCTTGCTCTCTCTCACTCTCTTAAATAAAAAAATAAAATCTTTAAAAAAAAATAAAAGAAACTGGATTGTTTTCTTTCACCATACACAAAAAGAAACTCAGAATGGATCAAATTAAATGTGAGACATATACCCATAAAATTCCTAGAATAAAATATGGGCAGTAAACTCTTGGTCACTGGTATTGGCAATATCTTTTGGATCTGTCTCCTCAAGCAAGGGAAACAAAAGCAGAAATAAACAACCAAGACTACATCCAACTACAAGGTTTTGTACAACCAAAGAAACAAATGCCGAAATGAAAAGGCAACTTATTGAATGGAAGAAGATATTTGCAAATGATATATTTGATAAGAAATTAATATCCAAAATATATATTTAAAAAACTCCTACAACTCAACAGAAAAAACAACAACAACAAATAATACAACATAAAAAGGACGGGTCCTTTTCCAAGAAGACCTACAGACAGCCATCACATGAGAAGCTCAACATCACTCGTCCTCAGGGAAATGCAAATCAAAACAACAATGAGATATCACCTCACACCTGCCAGCATGGCTACTATCAAACACAACAAGTACTGGTGAAGATGTGGAGAAAAAGGAATCCTAACGCATTGTTGGTGGCAATGTAAATTGGTATAGCAACTATGCAAAACAGTTTGGAGGTTACTCAACAAATTAAAAATAGAAATACTATATCATCCAGCAATTTCACTCTGGGTATGTATCCAAAGAAAATGAAAACACCAATTCAAAAAAATATAGGCACCCCTATGTTTATTGCAGCATTATTTACAACAGCCAAGATATGGAAGCAACTTAAGTGTCCATCGATAGATGAATGGATAGAAAAGATATGTATACATTTAATGGGATAGTACTTAACCATAAAAAAGCATGAGATCTTACCATTTGCAACACGGATGGACCTAGAGGGTATTATGCTAAGTGAAAGAAGTCAGACAATATCATATGATTTCACTTATATGTGAAATCTAAAAAACCAAAACAAACGAACAAACAAAACAAAACAGAAACAGACTCCTAAATACGGAGAACATGCTGGGCGTTGCCGGAGGAGCGGAGGGTTGGGAACATGAGCAAAATAGGTGAAGGGGATTAAGCAGTGCGAATTTACATTGTAAAAGAAATAAGTCACAGGATGTAAATATGCACTGGAAATAGACTCAATATTATTGTAATAACTGTGTGTGATGACAGATGGTAACTTACCATGGTGATTTCATAATGTATATAAATGTTGAATCACTATTGCAAACATGAAACTAATAATGTATGTCAGCTATTTCAATAAAAAATTTAAAAATTTAAGAAAACAATGAGAAAAATGTTTCTTGTGTACAAGGTAATCCATTCTTCGTAGGTATGTATAAGTGCGTATGCATGTATGATCGTGTCTATATGTATGTTTGTATGTATTTCTCCCTAGTATATATAAAAAAGACATTTTTTCAAAGGAAAAAAGAACAGAGAGGAATCTAACAGCTTATTAAATTGGTACAATGAAGCAATATATTATCCAGCATTAGAACACAGTTCTTACATTACATTATTATAGAGATATAGCTCAAACCAAGAAGAGAAGACTTCAATGTCACTTAGAAGGTTATCTGAATTCTAAAGTGCTTTACCTAAGAACACTAGGAGATATAATGTGTAAAATGCATACAAAATAATATGGTTAAATTATTCCTAAAATATGTTTAATTTCAGAATCAGATTCTTCCGAATAACTTTTTGACTTAGAGATATTGTTATTTTCATTTCACACATGATATCTTTGTGTTGGTGGTTTGCGCACCACTATTAAAACGAATGACGATCAGATCATTCTACTTTGGTAAGGTTATTCTTTTAGTTGTTCAGATACACGGTCATGTGGTACGTCAAGAACAAAACATTTGTTGGGTTAAACAGGTCTCTTGGATGTCTAGTCAAAATGAATTTTAACCAGCTGTATTTCTCTCTCATGTTCCCAGAGGCGTGGAGAAAATATTGCTGTCAATATATATAAAGGAAATCTTTCCCCTTTCATGTTTGAGAAGTTCTCTTACACTGTGAAGTTCATTCTCTTGAAAAGTCAGACTTTTTATATGCTATGCACATAGCTTAATTGAAGTTACAATATTATAGATATAGGCAGCTGTGACCAAATTTGTACATAATTGAGTAACAGCTATGCTATTATTTGTCTGGCAAACAGAATTTGTTAAAGCAAGTAAGCAAATAAATACCAATTGAAGTAATTTTTCTTAATAGATATTAAAATGTGAAAACATGCCATTTTGAATCTATGAAATACAGTGAGTCAGTTTTCTGACTTCTGTTTTAATACCCTGGAACACTTTGTGTTTCTAAAATATAAGAAGTATTTATTCACTGACTCTTATTCATTCATTGAAAGTTTGAAGAATCCCTCCCATCTTCATTGTAATTATAACTGTGTATACTCTTTTATTGAGATTTTTTTAGTCACTCGAGAGAGCGAGAGCATGAGCAGGGGAGGGGGGTTGGAGGGAGAGGAAGAAGCAGAACCCCGCTGAGCAGGAATCCACTTTTAAGTGTATGTTTCAATAATATTAAGTATACGTGTTAAATTCAATAATGTTAAGTTGTGCAACTGATCTCCAGAACTTGTTTTATCTTGTAAAACTGAAACACTATACCCATTAAATAGTAGAGCCCTACTTTCTTCCCTCCCCCCAGCCCCTGGCAACCACCATTCTACTTTCTATTTTTATGAATTTGACTACTCTAGGTAACTCATATAAGTGGAATCATACAGTATTTGTCTTTTGTGACTTATTTCACTTAGCATAATTTTCTCAAGATTCATCCATGCATTTTAATTTTCCTTTTTAAGGCTGAATATATTCCATGGTGTGTATATACCACATTTTGTTTATCCATTTATTCCTTTATGAACACGAATTGCTTCCACCTCTCGGCTATGAATAGTGCTGCTATGAATATGGGCATTTAAATGTTGTTTTAAACTGGATTCGTGGTATTTGGTTTATAGTATTTGAAAACTAACAAACGTGGTTTTACTTTAATGTCTTCAACATCAACATAATAATTATAATTTTATTAATCAAGATAGAAAACTGTGTGGCAAGTGCCAAATGCACATGGTAAAATCTGAGTTGATATTTTATTTAAAGATTCAAGCTCTCTAATAGCCAAGGTAATATACACTGAGATATTTTTAAGAATACTTGTAAATATATTCCACAAATCAATTTTACTATCAAAAAAGCATCCATGCCCTAAAATAACTTCAATGACCATAGGCATTCAGCTGTATTTTTTGAATAGTACTAAAATCAAAACAAAACTCTACCTACACAGCAGCTCACACCTACTCCTCAGAATAAGAAAGAGAAATAGGGTATGAAATTAACTGGCCTGCATGATTCATCGACTCTACATCATCATGTCTGTCTTTTGCTTCAAATAGCATTCTCATTTTCATTTGAATGATAGTATCTATATTTTATTTGAATTAAAGCTAAATAATATAAATAAAATCTTAGAGGGCCTCACTGATGCTTCAGTTCACATCTCCGCCTAGAGATTTATGAAATAGGTATGATATACAGAGCCCAATGTCTAGTTTTTATATTTAAATAAAATATTAAAATTATTCTAACTCAATGAACATTGGGGTTATAATTTTATCAGATGATAACAAATAGGATTTGCAGGATTTTGACTATTTTAAAGCATACCAAAATACTCCTGAAAATTTAGAATACGTAGGGACCTGTCCTTGAATTCATCTCTCTTTACCCTAACATGGCCCGCAGCCTCAACCGCTCTGAGGGTTCTATATTCTGGCCTCCACTTAAACTTTCCTTCATGATCTACCTCTTTTCCTATTTCTATTTAACCTTGTTGCCTGTAAGAAAAAAAATTGAAGTTGGAGGCAAACCAATTTAAACATTCCAGAAATGGCTAAGCCTTTCTATCCAGTTTAGATTTCTGTTCATGTCCCATGGATTGTCCATCACCCAGTGAACCATTCAGTTTTAATATTTAATCACTTAGTGCTTTGCTTATATCTTTGCTTTAATGTAACACATTAAGATGTATTGTACTTTCATCTTCTGTTTATTTTAGGACTGATTTTGCCCATTTATTGATGTTATTTCTGGTTCAGAACTGATAGCCATAGCTTCTACTTCCTCTGGGGTACCATAACAAACCACACTTACAAAATAATCCAATCCTCTGTTCTATAAAAATGGCAGGGATATTGCGTAAATATAGATTCCATGCAAATAAACCTAAGTATAGAAAAAGATGGGCTAATGAAAAGAGAAATTAAGAGAAAAAAAAGTGTCTTCAAATTTTCCTTTTACACAGACTTCCTTTTGTGGTTTTCGTCTTTTCAAGAGCTGACAAGGACTGTAAGTGAGTGTTGTGAAGGAAACCACCAATATACACAGCAAACAAAGTTATAGGCTATATATACTTTTATCTTGAATACAGACTAAAATAGCTAAGCTGTATGCGAACTATTTTTGTTGTTGATTTAAGAAAACAAAATGTGGGGGCGCCTGGGTGGCACAGCGGTTAAGCGTCTGCCTTCGGCTCAGGACGTGATCCCTGTGTTATGGGATCGAGCCCCACATCAGCCTCTTCTGCTATGAGCCTGCTTCTTCCTCTCCCACTCCCCCTGCTTGTGTTCCCTCTCTCGCTGGCTGTCTCTATCTCTGTCAAATAAATAAATAAAATCTTTAAAAAAAAAAAAAAAAAAACAAAATGTGATGTATGATATAAGCTACTGAGATTAATCAGCAGGTGTTTGCTTCAGGTAGTCATAACGCCTTCTGAAAGGTCTTTGGCATCAATATCAGTTAAAGAGACTTTGTAGGAATCTGGTTGCTGGGGAGAATTTATGGAAATTTTTCCTATCCTGTTGTTTTGGTAAGAATTATGTTTCTTCTCTCTGGTGAAAATAAACTGGGACTATTTTGCTTAATATGGTGCATTTTCAGAGGTTCAAAAGGATAAGTGCATTAATGCTCATTCTGTCACATTGAAATCACAAATGCCACTAAATTATTCTAATTTTCATATGTAACTTTTGCCCAAATCAGAGGTTCTTTAAATATGTCATATGGCTTTCTAAAACTATGTTTTTAAAAAACAGTACCCAGTGACTCTGCTATACATGATGTCTGAATGTATTCATTAATTTAATATATATTTATTGAGTCCCTTCTGTAGCACAAAGATTGCTCAAAGCTGGGGATATCATTGTGAACAAGGTAGGAAAATTTCTTGCCAGCAAGAAGCACACACAGCAGCTGAGTCAGGTAATAAGCAAACAGATAAGTATAATGCGAGGTAGTAATATTAAAAAAAAATAGAGAAAGCACTAAAATCAGGGTGAGGAGGCAAGAGAAAGATGAGATAGTCAGAATAGGTCAATCCAAGTGGGTGAATTTGAACAGAGACCTAAATGAGTTAAGAGGTGTAGTCAGTCATTGGGAGAATGTTCTAAAGCCATGAAACACTAAGAAATCTCTTCGGTGGCCAGTGTGCTCACCAGGGTGAAAAAGGCAGAGTAGTATAGACAAGGTGAGAGATATAGGTAAGGGTATCAAAGTCTGGATACATGAATTGTAGAACAGTGTTTGGTTTCTCTTCTGGGGATATTTTAGGTGGTTTTGAGCAGGAAAGAGGACATAATCTCATTAGCATTTTTAAAAGGTCACTCTGCCTACACTGTGGCGTACTAGCTATAGGAGAGGAGAAGTGGAAGCAGGAACCTCTTTTAGGAAGCTTTGCTGTATTTTGGCTAAAATGTTAGTGGCTTGGGCTGCAGTGGCAGCGATGCAGATGTCATACATAGGAGGTCTGTTAGCAGAAACAATGAGCCTTGCTGATGTATTGGATATAGGCCGCAAAAAATATAGATAGATAGATAAACAGATTTTTGCGTGGACAAGTGGTTAAATTGTTTATGTAAATGGGGGAGATTGGAAGAGCAGCTTCAGGTTAGGCAAGAACAAGAGGTTTGTTTTAGACATGCTCACCTTGAGATGCTTATCAGATACCCAAATTAAGATGTCAAATACGCATTTGTATGTGTGTAATGGTCATGAGAGAAATCACAGTTGTATATAATATTTAATGTAGAAATGTTTAATGACATGGGGCTAGGTGAGATCAATTAGAGAGTAAGTAGAGAACAGAGAAGTGGTTAAATGAGAATTCTATGTACACATTAGAGTTAAAAACACAAAATACACAGAGCATTACTGCTCTAATTATGTAAAATGCATCTTTAGAAAGTAGAATAAAGCAAAAAATATTGACTTCAAATATTTGGACTGTGCAGATTTGGATGATTGTCCAAAGTTCACATAACGTGGCTATGTTAACCTTTGCTTTTAAATAGATCTTGAGAGGTTAGCGAAGCTACTCCACGGCATCGCGGCCTTGGCATCCTGGGTGTGTGGCCAAGTGGCTTGCTGGGGCCTTGCACTGACACTAGCCCCTCATGCAAGCATGTACCAGCCCACAGAGTCACAGATAATATAAGTTCCTGATGTGACCCCCCCCCCAGTGGCCTTCATAGTAAACAGTCTCCCCACTCTTAGGGCCCCTTGTACACCCCTTAGGTAACACCCTGGAAAAGCTTACTTTGGTTTGAATTGACCAATTAGCCTTAGCCTGGAAACCCCAAAGCACGCCACCTGAGGACTCTAATAAAAGCATGTGCTCCAGGTTCTGCTGCGCTTCCTGCCTGTGTTCTGCCTAGACCTCCCCATGTAACCCCTCAAAGCATGCCATGTACATCTCCTCCAGGACTTGTGGGTAATAAACTTCTGTTTCAATTCCGTTGTGGTCTTTGTTGACCTACAGCTCATCATTCCACACCCAAAGGTCTACTTCACAAATGCTAATTTCACAAAGCTGAAAACAACTGGTGTCACCAATAGGATTGATTGAGTCACCCTTGCAATCAACAGTGAGCATAGGAATGCCTTTTAGCTGCAAATGGCTTACTGACTGGCTCTCTCCAGTGGGTAATTCTATCAGGTAGGGCTCCACTGCTGGCTGGCATCTATTGCACTGCTTGCACTACTGCACGCTGCCCCCAAGTGCAAGCTCTAAAGAGAGCAACCAGAGGCCTCCCAACGTTGGAGCATTGCTATTTAGAGCTGATTTAAAGTTGTACAGATGGGTTTTCTGCCTATTATGGCTCTAGGCCAGGGGTACATTCCCCCAGCAGATGTTAGACTTTGCACTGGCCCAGCTTCCCACTGTTAGGAGAACTAGCTAAGCCTTTTGCAACATTCTCTTGCGTTAGTTAAGGGCCAGGACCTGTGAGGGGCAACCCCCACCCAAGTATGGGCTACCAAATAAAGGTGTTGGGCAGTGCCCTTAGAAGAAGACGGAGACTCCCCTTCCCTGATCACTCTGCTTATGGTGCCCTGGGACTCTCAGTCCCAAATAGTACATTTGGAACATCCTCACTTGGGAGCACATGGCCCCTCCCAAAGGCAACTGTGTCTGGGGGCTGCATTCCCTCTGCCATAACTTGCTGCTGCTGTCGCCCTTCATTCACCCACCCTCTGCCACATCGTGGGAAGTAAGATCTAATGGCCCAATACGAATGGCCTGAGCACCTGGCACCTGCACCACTTAAAATGCCCAAGGAAGTTAGCAAGCTCCTCACTAAATGCAAGACACCCATAGAAGCACCCTGGGTGCTGCCCAGCACCACGACATACCAACATGCCCAATGCTCTTGGGGTCCAGGGGCCCGCCTTAATGATCTTCCTGCCGTCGCGCTAGTGGGGGCTGATTCTAATCCCAGCAAGGCTGGGACACCCTGGAGAGGGAAGCAGCTGCCTACTAGTCTGGTCACTGGGCCATCCACCACAGATCTTTCCAGTAAAGTTAGTCAAAGTCAAATCCATGGGGAACAACAGAGAATTAGGAACCGAAAGTTGAAACCCTAACCAACCGCATGCAGACATTACACCATACTGAGTCTCACGCAACAACAGCATGACTCACTAGCACAAATCAGATGGTGGCAGATAAATGACTGGCATTAGGTTCCTGTGAGCTGAACAGGATGGAGTCTGTTCTGTACAGGGCACCTCTTGCTGCATGTACACTGACAACTCAGGACAGGTACAGGCCAATCTCCAGAAGAGTCTCATAAAGTACATAGCTCATATATATAGCTAAAATGTTTCAACAAACTCTCATCCTCTGAGGTCCCAGATTTGTTCTCAGGGCTATAACCATTCACCTGGGAGCAATGGCTGAGAATGGGATTTCAAACAGTAGCAAGTCTATTCTTCATAAGCCTCACTATTTTTGCCTTAAATGTGCTTTATAGTAGCTTCAGAGAACAATACTTATGTCCTTTAACATATGCACTACACAATCAATTTTATTCTTGATGCCAAGGACTCACTGGATGAATTGTTCAGAGTTTAGCCAAACTATTCCATAATATTGCTGCCTCCATATCTATTTTGTGTGGTCAGGTGGCCTTGAATGGACTTTAGCCCCTCCCATGAGTGCCTGCCCTAGACAATTGCCCAGTCACAAATGAACGTAAATTCCTGACGTGACTCAACAATGGCCCTTGTGATAGTCGCCCCACCTTCCAGAGACTTCCCCTTGAACATCCGTCAAATAAGACTCCCACAAAACTTCAAGACCCTGTTCCCTTTGATTTGAACTGACCAATCCAGTCTTCACCAGCAATCCCAAATAGACCCTAATAAAGGCACATGCCCCAGGTCCTGCTGTTCTCTCTGCCTGTACCCTGCCTTGACTTCCCTACATGGCCCCTCAAGGCAGCATGCCATGTACCTTCTCCAGGACTAGTGAATAATAAACTATTTTACTTCTCCCTGTGGTCTCTTGTTGAACTACTGCTCACCAACTGACACCCTGGGGTTCTACTTAAATGTTAACAAAGTCAAACAATATAATAAACTTTACAAATAAAATTTAACAAAACGTGTATTTTGGTAATCTTTCAAACTTTGCATAAGCCCAATATTTTGTTAGTTTTCTATATTTAAGGAGAAAAAAATGTGTGTAGAGAAAATGGATGATTCTAGAGTAGATAATTCAATGCTGAGGTTTCTTAAATTCACACCTGAAGTTATTTATAAATAACTCATTTAGTGTTATTAATAGGTTTAGTAACAATCAATTCATTCACTTAAAAATGACACTAGGCTTAGTTTTTCTGCTGAAAATATCTTTGAACTACTTTTCCTAGATTCTCCTTTTCTTGATCTCTCAGAGTTAGAGTTGACCAGAAGAAGCACTTGTATGAGATTTGAAGAGCAGAGATGAAGCAGTTGTCATTACTCCTAAAGATCTTCAGGACCAAATACAATGAAGGGGAGTTGTAGAATTGTTCAGTGTTTGCCTTGTCCTCACTCTTCTCTATATCTAGCTTTCTTCCCAATTTTGGGTTGTTAACCAATAGCAGTCCCATCTCTTTGATGCTTGATACACACCTACAGATCTTGTGGCTCCTCAGTCATTAGGCTTCCATTGACCTCTCCATGAGTTTGCATTTTCCTTTCCCCAAATTTGCTACTTGATATGTATGGTTCTGATTTGTTTGCCTACTTCAGAGGACTAGTTTATTTTTTCCTTCTCTGACTTTCCTTCTCTCCCTCAAAATCTTTAACTCCTCTATCTCCTCCCATAATTATTTCTTATAGTAAATAAAGATAATCCCTAACACTCGAAATGCTTTGCTTCCCTCACTGAGCCCTGATTGAGCCCAGACTGATAAAGAAACCATCATTCACTTTGTTGCTTAGGTTTTTGCTATTTACTACAATTTTATCCTTCAGTTTATATTATGTCTCTTTAACCATTTTCACACCGTGGCAAAAAAGAAAATGAGAAAATCTACTGGTATGTAATTTTATAATTGGATAATATGTTTTTTAATTAATATTTTTCATGGTAACTTTCATGGTAATTAAATAAATTGAAAATAAATAGTTGATTCATTTAATATATCGGGTATGATTAATATTAAAATTCATTTTAAAAAAGTGGAACTCTTCCAAGAACTTAAAGATAAATGAAATATGTGACATTAAATAAGATTTGTTTGGCATACCATATATATTATTACTTGTATTGTTGGGTGTGCTTGTCAGTGTGGGTTCATGTGTTTGAAAATTTAGCTAGTTGCAAATTTGGTCAAATCAAGACCTTCAATGGCTACCTCTTAGGATCTAATACAGTTAAGACAAGTTTTCTGGAAACATGATAACACAAATTCATAATTTAAAAATATAGTATCTTTTCAAAAACACATAATAAAGCATTAAATTCGTGTCTTTTGTTATTTTTTTGAAATTAATAAAAACATCACTCTTTATAAATTACTTCTAATAAAGAATGAGCTTAAATGGTACACTAAGAGTAACACAAAAAATGGGTTGGGTTTGACTGTACTGTGAAAAGAATTCTCAGCGGCAATTTATTTCTATGTAGCAAAATATTGTATTTGGTCAGAAAATTGCTAGCTCAGGTTTTCCTATTAATATTTCTAACCTGGGGCACCAGGTTGGTGCTCAGTTGGTATAGCACATGATTCTTGATCTCAGAGTCATGAGTTTGAGACCCATGTTATATGTAGAATTTACTTTTAAGAAAATAGTTCTAACCTATTTTTCTTTCCTTTTTAAAAATGCTTCTTATATCAAAAACAAAATTAAGAAATTCTCATTGCACATTTACATTATAGGAATGTCAGTTGTCAGTTGTGTAATGTCAGCATGATGGCAGAGTAGGAAGTCCCAGCCTTTGTTCCTTCACAAAATTACCAGTTTAACATTAACATACAGATGAAAATACCTTTAGGAGAAGCCCAGAATCCTGCAAGAAGTTGCAAACCCCAGATAAGCATAAAACTGAGTCATATTGAAATAGGTAAGAAGAACAATTTCATTTTACCCAACTCACTCCTGCTTCAGGCTGACACAACTCAATACTGAGAGAGATATCCTAAGCCTATAATTTCTCGCGGGGAAAGTAGAAGGGGCGGTCAAAGTGAAACGTCTGTCCAGTGTAGCTGGCCTTTTAGTGCACTTCCCCAGGGACTGGTTTCTGTCTCACCTCACATGGAACACTGGTGGAATTAGCATAGCTTGGTAGGGGCATCAAGGAACAAAAGAAAAAGAGTATGTGTTTTGCTGTTTGAGAAACTTTCAGAGTCACTAGCTGAGCCAACTGGTAAAGTCTTTCTCTGTCAAAGCCAATTCATAAAGACTGGAAGAGGTGACTATTTTTTCAAAGTAAAGTAAAGCTACAAGGAACATGAAGAATCATGGAAACATGACAAAAATCAAAGGAAAAAAATTAATCTGCAGTTCTCAGCCCTATATAAGTGGAGATCTATGGATTTCCTGACAGGAAAAAACAAAGAAACAAATCTTAAAATAATCATCAAAAGTAGAAAAAACCTATAAAATAAGAAGACAGAAATTATAAAAAGGATCAACAGATATCCTGGAGCTGAAGAATACAATAACGAAAAATTCAATTGAAGGCTTCAGTAGCAGACTTGATGAAGCAGAATAATGAAGAAATAAACTTGAAGACAAGGGATTGGCATTTTCTAGTCAGAGAAACAAAAAGAAACAAACAAACAAACAAACAAAAAGAACAACAAAAAAGAAAGCCTGAGGGGCTTAAAGAACACTATCAAATGAACTAATACATGCAGTATGACAATATGTGGAAAAGAAGAAAAAGGAAAGGGGTAGAAAGAAAAGAGAAATAATGGCTGAAAACTTCCCAAACCTGAGGAGGGAAAGGAACATCCGGATCCATTAAGCTCAAAGGACTCCAAATAACAGGCACCTAAAGTTCACACTGAGATACTTTGTAATCACATTGTTAAAAGTCAAGGACAAAGAGAGACTCTTGAAAACAGCAAAAGAAAAGCAACTCTTCATGGACAAGTGAACTCCCATCATAAAGCCACCAGTTAGTTTAGTAACAGAAATTTTGCAGGCCAGTAGGAAGTAGCAGGATATATTCAAAGTACTGAAAGAAAAGAACTGCCAACTTAGAAAACTATATGCAACAAACCTTCAAATATGAAGAAGATATAATGACTTTCCCAAACAAAATCTGAGGGAGTTTATCATCACTAAACCTGTTTTACAAGAAATTTTTGAGTGTTCTTCAAGTTGAAATGAGAACATACTAAAGAGCAACACTACAGCAAATGCAAGTATAAAACTCACTGGTACATGTAAATATTGAGACAAATACAGAATACTGTTGTACTCTAATGGTGGTTTATAAATCACTTTTAATCCTGGTATAAAAGTTAAAAGTATTATGAATAACTAGAAGTACAAAAATATATTAATGGATACATAATATATAAAGATGTAAATTATGACATAAATAACAAAATGATGAGAGGGGAAAAATAAAAGTGTAGTTTTTGTATGTGATTTGAGTTGTTACCAGCTTAAAATAGACTGCTATGGGATATTTTATAAAAGCCTTATGGCATGCCCAAGAACATACCTATATGAGTTACACACACACACACACACACACACACACACACAAAGAGAAAGGGATCAAAACACATCAATTAAAAAAAATCAATGAAATACAAAGAAAGAATGGGAAGAATGGAAAAAGGAACAAAGAACAAGACAGGCAGAAAACGTCATTTTAATAGTAAGTTCTTAGCTAATAATAATTACTATAGGCCTATATGGATTAAACTCCCCAAAAGACAGAGTGGTTTGAATGGACACAAAAACAAGATCAAACTCTATGTTTAATACAAGAGACTCATTTTGGACTTAAGGACACACACAGTCTGAAGTGAAGAGATGGAAAAAGATATCTCATGCAAATGGTAACCAAAGGAGAACAGAGGTGGCTAATATTTTTATTGGACAAAATAGACTAAGTCAAAAACTGTCACAAAAGATAACAAAGTGTTATTGTATAATGATAAAAGGATCAGTTCATCAGGAACATACAAATATAAATATATATACACCCAACATCAAAGAATGTAAATAATTAAAAATATTGATCCAAAAGGAGAAATAGAAACAAAGTAATAGGAGACTTCAATACCTCTCTTTCCAAGGGACAGATTACCCACGTAGAAAGTCAAAAAACAAATAGAGTGGAGTTGAACAGCCCTATAGACCTAATATAGAACATTCTACCGGATAGCAGCAGAATATACATTTTTCTCAAGTGTACATGGAATATTTTACTCACAACTAAAACAAGTCTTAACAAATTTAAGAAAGTTGAAATCATTCCAAGTATCTTTTCTGACCACAATGAACTGAAACCAGAAATCAATAGGACAGAAGAAAACTATCACAAATATATGGAAATTAACACATTTGAACAACCAATGACTAAAAGAAGAGTCAAAAGGGAAATTAGAAAACATCTGAAAACAAATGAAAAGGAAACAAAACGTACGAAAACATGGAATGCAGCAAAAGCAGTAACAAGAGGAAAATGATAGCAATAAACACATTAAAGAAGAAAGATCTCAAGCCACCAAATTTTACACCTTTTGGAGCTAGAAAAAGCACAAATTAAGGCCAAAGCTTGCAGAAGAAAGGAAATAACAAAGGTTAGAGCAGAAGTAATGATTTTTAAAAATAAAAAAAAAAAAATCAAACTAAGAGCTGTTTTTTAAAAATGTAAACAAATTGACAAATCCTTAAAGTACACCAAGAAGAAAGAAGACTCAAGTAAGATCAGAAATAAGAGAAGAGAAACTACAGCTAATTAATATATAAATTCACATAAATAGTAATATAAAAATCACATAAATAAAAAAGATCATAAGAGTTGACCATGGATAACTTTACCCCAACAAAATAGATAACCTAGAAGAAATGGATATATGACCCGAAACATAACCTACAAAGACTAAATCATGATAAAATGGAAAATCTGAACAGGTAACTGAAATGGAGATTGAAAGAGTAATCACAAACTTGCCAACAAATAAAAGCCCGGAACCACTTGGCTGCAATGATGAAACTTTCAAAGAATTCTACCAAACTTTCAAAGAATTCTACCAAAATTTTGAGATATTAAAGTAACTATTTTCTGGCTCTTGAAAAATAATTGAAAATGGAGACATTCCCAAACACCTTTTATGAGGTCAGCATTAACCTGATACCAAAGCCAGAAAAAGAGACTATAAGGAAAATTATTTATTGGTTCATTGGTTCATTCATTCATTCATGCCAAAATCTCTAATAAATGTAGATGCAAATATCCTCAACAAAATACCAGCAAACCAAATTCAACAGCATATTAGAAGGATCATATACCATGACCAACTGGGATTTAGCCCAACAATGGTTCAGCATATGATTTTAATTAATGTGATACAACACATGAACAGAATGAAGGATAGATATCACATGACACTCAATCGATGCAGAAAAAGCATTTGCAAAGCTCAACACCTTTTCATTATAAAAACTCTTAAGTGGATTATTTGTGTGTTTAGTTTTATAAGTTCTTTATATAGTTTGGATATTAACCCATTATTGACTATGTCATTTGCAAATATATTCTCCCATTTTGATAGATTATCTTTTAGTGTTGTTGATTGTTTCCTTTGCTGTGTGGCAGCTTTTTATTTTGATATAGTCCCAATACTTGATTTTTGCTTGTATTTCCCTTGCCATAGGAAACCTATCTAGAAAAATGTTACAGCTGATGTCAGAGAAATTACTACTTGTGCCCTCTTCTAGGGTCTTTTGGTTTCAGGTCTCATATGTAGGTCCTTAATCCATTTTGAGTTTATTTTTGTGTATGGTTTAAGAAAGTAGTCATTTTACCCCATTGCATGTAGATGTCCAGTTTTTCCAGCACCATTTGCTGAAGAGACTGTCTTTTACCTATTGCATATTCTTGCCTCTTTTGTCAAAGATTAATTGACCATATAATCATGGGTTTGTTTCTGGGCTTTCTATTCTGTTCCATTGATCTGTGTGTCTGTTTTCTTGCCAGTGCCATATTATTTCTATTACTATAACTTAGTAGAACTTGAAATCTGGAACTTCCACAGCACCAAAAATACAAATAATCCAATTAAAAATGGGCAGAAGACATGAACATTTTTCCAAAAAAACATACAGATGGCCAACAGACACATGAAAAGATACTCAACATCACTCATCGTCAGGGAAATGCAAGTCAAAACCACAATGAGATATTACCTCATACCTGTCAGAATCACTAAAATAAAAAACACAAGAAACTACAAGTATTGGCAAGGATGTGAAGCAAAAGGAACCCTCGTGCACCAGTTTGGCAACGCAAACTGGTGTGGCCACTCTGGAAAACAATACCAGGGTTCCTCAAAAAATTAAAAATAGAATTACCATATCACCCAGTAATCATACTACTGGGTATCTACCCAAAGACTATGAAAGCATGAATTCAAAAGGATATATGCATCCCTATGTTTATTGCAGCATTATTTGCAATAGTCAAATTATGAAGCAGCCCAAGTATCCATTGATAGATGAATGGATAAAGAAGCGGCACATATATATGTAAGTATAGTGGAATATTATGCAGTTATAAAAAAGAATGAAATCTTGCCATTTCCAACAAAATGGTTGGAAGTAAAGTAGAATGCCAAGTAAAATAAGTCAGTCAGAGAAAGACAAATACCATGTGATTTCACTTATATGTGGAATTTAAGAAACAAAACAAATGAATAAAGGGAAAAAAGAGAAGCAAACCAAAAAACAGACTCTTAAATAGAGAACAAACAGATGGTTATCAGAGGAGCGGTGGGGTGGGTGGATGGAATAGGTGATGGGGATTAAGAGTGCCCTTATCTTCCTGAGCACTAATATATAGAATTGTTGAATCACTATATTGTACACCTGAAAAGAATATAACACTGTATGTAAACTGTCCTGGAATTGAAAAAAAAAAAAAACTTAACAAAATAGGTATAAGTGTGCCTCAAAATAATAGAGGCCATATATGATAAGCCCACAGTAAACATCACGCTCAACATTGAAAAAAATGAAAGCTTTTCTTCTAAGATCAGGAACACAGCAAGGATGCCCACTCTTGCTACATCTACTTGACAGAATACTGGCAGTCCTAATCAGAGCAATTAAGCAAGAAAAAAGGATGTTTGTTTGTTTGTTTGTTTTTTAGAAAAATTCAAATCAGAAATAAAGAAAATTGCCTTTGTTCGCAGGTCTGATTTTATGTATAGAAAACCCTAAAGTTTCTACCAAAAAACAGAGCTAACAAATTCAGTGACATTGAATCAATTTTATAAAAAATCAGTTTTACTTCTATATACTAACAATCTGAAAAGGAAATTAAGAAAACAATCTCATTTATAATAACATCAAAAAGAATAAAATGCTTAGGATTAAATTTAAACCTAGATTAAACCAAGGAGATGTTAAGACTGGTGCACTGAAAACTACAAAATATTGTATTGAAATGAAAGAAACAAATGGAAAGAGATTTTGTGTTCATGTGTTGGCAGAGTTAATATTGCTAAAATGTCTACACACCCAAAGCAATCTACATTATATAGGCGTTAGGGCTTCAGCGTATGAATTTGGGGGGATATAATTCAGTCCATAGCAGCAGTCAAAACTTTTGCAAAGGTAGTTGTTAAAATCAAATGAAGAGTTACACGCCTGTTTTGACAAGGCATATAGTCAACTGGTATCTTAAATCTCACCTATTCATATTTTATATAAAAGCAAGTCTCTCAAATCCAGTGTGAGATGTAGATTACTGATGATTCATTGAATGCAATTTTACACTTAGTGGATAAATTATGCTTACATCAAAAAGCATCAATTACTCAAATCTTAATTTATGATCCCTTTGAGATCTTGTAATCTTAAAATTGCAAATACCTCATAACATGGAATCAATTTAAATATCCATTAAAATATTGTTTAAATTATATTTAGCATATTCTGTTTGATATTTAAAGGAAATTCTGCTTTAGAAGGTGGTTGTCAAAATCATTTTTTTTAATTGAGGCAATTGGAGAATATTGTTAATTGCTCAATGTTAATCTGGTGATTTTGCAAAAACACTTATACGGTAGTAAATGAGCACTGCATGCAAACTGATTCAATATCTTACTATCTAAAGAGAAAGATAGACAACTATTTGGTATCTCTCAGCTGAAAGTGTCCTTCTACTTTCTGACTTCAGACATTGCCTGATTTCTTAAATTCTGATTTCCTAAAATTATAGTGATCAGATTTTTGGGGGGTTGACCCTGAGTTTGATGGAAAGGATCCTTGCTTGAGATGAGAGGAACTTATACAAGCTCAGTTAAATTTTTTTTTCTGCTTAGTAAAAATTGACCCTTTCTGCTACTCTTGTCCTTATATACTCACACTTAGTAATTAAGAGCATGGTCTTTGTCTGCAAGCACACTGCACATGTGCAAATCCTGATGTCTCTACTAGATCTGATTTGCATCAAATTGCTCAACTTCCGTTTTCTGACCCACGAAGCAGGAAAAATATTTGAACCTACTGTACGGGACTACTAGAAAGGTTAAATGATTTGATATTTGAAAAGCCTTTAGTATCGTTCCTAGACAACAGTAAAAATGCATGTACTTATTTTATTTGTTTATTTATTTATTTATTTATTTATTTTTAATTCATGTATTTCTTAATAACTGGCATTCTGCTTCAGTCCACATTCTTTTATCCCATGTGGAGCTTGCCTATCTTCTCAGAACATTCAAGGACTACTTTCTGCTTGAATAGTTCAAAACCATTAAATACTATTACAAAACAAAGGAAGTAGAAAAACACATTAGAGACAGAATAGTTTGGTTTTATATATCTTATATCTGAGTTTTTCAAACAACAATGTGAGAAAAATACTAAAAATTGAGGTTAGATTAAGGATTATGAAGTAAATATACACAACACATAATACTCTAAAAGAGAGGACGACAAAAATATTTTATAATCCAAAGAAACTGATAAAACGAATTTGAGGAAAAGGACTAATAATGAAGACAGAAAAAGAGTCATCATATATATAACAAGAGTCTTGGAAAAAAATAAAAGGAAAAAGAACAAGTTCTAAACTATAACTCAAGAAAAATTTCAAAAATGCAGGGGGGAAAAAACCCTATGTACTCTAAGAGCACCCCAAGCACTGGAGAATATTAAGCCAGAATGACCAGCATCAAAGCATACTCAACTACCATTACTAAGCTTTAAAAATATACAAAAATATATTTTTTAGGAACATAGGCAAATGAGACACTTTATAAAGACAGAAAAAAAAGTTAGAATCTCAGACTTTTAGACAGTGTTACTTTATGCCAGGGAAATTGAAGTATGCAAGAAAATACCGTGTGAGCCAAGAAATTTATATCTAGCAAAAACTGTCTTCAAGTAGAAAGGGCACAGCAAAGCTGTTATCAACACACAAGAACTCAGGGAAACGATTTCTAGGAGTCCTTCCTGACAAATCTCCTAAGAGAAGGAGCTTTATGCAATCAGAAGATGAGAAGGACACCAACAGAAAGACTGATAGTGAACATTAAATATGTTGTTATTACTAGAATAAGACAAAAAGAGCCCTTGCTAGGTTACAAAGGAGAGAGTAATAGAATTGGTTACATGCTCCGACAATGCAGCTATATTGCTGTCATCAAAGAATGAGGTGAGAATGGAGATTGAATACACATAAAGTTTACCTGTTTTCAGTAACCATGATTGATTGTGGTATTATAAATAGTTATTTAAAAAAAACTATTCTATTGTATACCTGAAACTTATACAGCATTATATGTCAATTATATTTCAATAAAACTGGAAGTATTTTATTCTGAAACTGATATATGTGTTATATGGGTTAAAGCAAATGAGTGATTATGAGATAATCTCAATTTTCTGTTCTCTGTATTAATGAGAATAAGAGTTCAAGGAAGAAAGGAGACCCAATATAATATATTATTATATATATAATTATTAATTTTAATATATATTTATAATATATATATTTTATAATATATAATATAATTATACTTTTAATTATATATTAATTATAAATAATATAATTATTAATAATATATTTATTAATTATATAAATATATATTAATTATTATGTATTTTGAATATGAAATTGCAAAATCAGTGTGAATTAATATGGTACCTTATCTTTTTTTGGTGATCATTCATTCATTACTTTTAATGAGATAAGCCTAATATTTAATATCATATAACTAAATACCAAATATAGGTACTAAGGTACCTTATCTTTAAAAATGTATTTTTTATTTCTTTCCACTGAAAAGACCCAGAGAGAAATAGCCCATTTCAATGAGCATCCCAAGGCCCAAATTAACTGTACTATCGGTTAAACAAATACAGTGAGAAGAAACATTTTCTAATTTAAGTATCCCAACTAATCAGTGAAAACAAAATGTTAGAATATCACCTTTCTTAAGCCCCCATGAATTGGTCTAAGCCCTGAACATCAACTGTTGCTATCATTTGCCTTTTGATAGAACTTAATTCCACCTATGTTTTTGCCAAAGGCATCAAAAATCCAAGTCATTTCCGCCTCTGCACCCAGCAACAAACTAACAAACTGTAGGAAATACAGATGGCAGAGAGTCACGTTGAACTGATTATTAGATAATCAACACACACACACACACAGACACACACACACACACACACACTATACGACTAAAGACATTAAGGTAAAATATCCCTTAAATTGGATGTGGAAAAATACCCAGTGATTAGGAGATGGAAAAGGCAATTTTTATCAAACATGATTTCTCAGTACGATTCCTTTAGTTGTAGATTTTTTATTTTCTCTAAGTATAGTTATGTCACAGAAAACCCTTCCACTCAATTAATAGTATCTAGATACTAGATAGTTAATCTATTAATCTATATATACTAGTATCTATATATATATACACTATATATATATATAAAGTAGTAAAATAGCATCTAGTTTATATATATATAAACACACACACACTCCACAATATATATATACACACATTATATATAATTATATTATACATATATATATATAATTTTGTACTTTGCAAACCCTAGAAGAAATAAAATTTGAGTTCGTTTATTTTTTTCTTGTCCTTTTGTAATAACAAGAACTCTTGAATCATTAACATCACTGGTAGGGCATGGTAGAATTTTTGATTTAATAAAGATTAAAATGATACATTCGGTCAGAAATGCAGTTTTTTGTTTACTGGGACAGCTTCCAAGGATGAGGAGGTTTGTTTATTTATTTCTAATTCTGGGGGGTAATATTGGTAGGATTCTGTAAAGCTATTAAAAATAATTCCTTAATGGGAGGAGTTATAAATGTTCATGGGAATATTATTGCATATATGAAGTTAAATAGATTTACTGCATCAAAATATTGCTCTTGAGACTTTTCTCTATCATATCACGGTATGCAATTGATGAACCGCAATTAGACAACTATAGGGTAAAATTTTCATACTAAGTAAAATATCTAAACAGAAAGTTAAATTAAATAGCACTTTCATACTACTTATTAGAGACAGTATGGTAATGCAGAATTACCATGGCATTAAGAGTCTCCTGGAGATGAATGTCTACCAAAAAAATTGCACTGTGCCTTCTGCTTTGTGGGATTATTTCTGGGGATAAGTATATTTCTAGGTCCCTTCACACAATGGAACTGGGTGTGGCCATGTTAGTCTCATTAGAATAAAACTTAAAGAATCATGGCTCATTTTCTGGTTAAAACTTTTAAAAGTGGATTTCACATGTTCATTCATCTTTTTCCTTCTGCCACTGAACAGAGAGAATTCTAAGGCCCCACTCAGGGATCGCAGACAGAGCAATAAAATGGAAAGAGTCAGGTTTCTGGATCACAAACTACACAAAATGTCCTCCTAACAGTGTTATCCATATGGGACCTTAAATGAAAGGGAAATAAAATTACATTGTATCAAACCACTGAAACTTGAGGAAGGGGTTATTAATGACAGGAGCTAGTATTATCCCTACTAACCGGAAGTCTGACAGATCTCAGTCAACAACTGGTTATTACATTTGGATGCATACTTAACATTTCTAAAAAGTATATTCTCATTCATTGAGGAGAACAATACTCTTTGTAAAATTGGGTGAAATGTAGAGATATACATAAAACATTAGTATAGTTCATGGTGTGTCATTGGCTCTTGGTAAATGACAATATTATTAACAACATTTTATAAAATAAGCTACCATTTCCAGAACTTTTAATTTTTAAACTTTCTGGCAATCTTGAAAAAAATTTATAAAATTTTTACAAAGAAGATAGTAATTTATAGAAGACATTGGATTTAGTCATGTGCACGCCCTACCTTGTTGAAGAAATAATAAAATCCTAGGCGTGACTTTATGTTGTTCTTTTATAGCCTTCAAAATGCCTAACACAATGCCTGACACATAGTCATGAAACAAAAGCAGCATATGTTAGGGATATCATCATGACATTCATCTACCTAACCTAGTGTGAATAAATGTTAGGTTAAATTCCTCCACAATACTATTAACGTGAGCCAGAAGTCAAATGGCTTCTGCCACCACGTATCTCAAATCACTCAATTTACATGTGATTATTCTCAAAAAGTTTTCTACTGTTACATTATTTTATGAACTATTTCCAAATATTTTCTCCATTCAACTTGAAGAAAAGATAAAATTCAAATTAGGAGTACAGTATTTTCATCTCTGAATAGAACCATTTTGACCTTGTTTGACATAGACATCTTTCTGTTGTAAATCTATAATGGTTTGGTAGTACAGACCTCCCTAGACGTTGCTAATTCTCAGAGCACTTTATCACCAGAGTATGTATGTATAATCAATAATTAAACTAAGAAGTCATACACTCTTACATTTCTATTCTATTTATCTCTGATAAACATTCCCCTTATTTCCAAGGTGATTCTCCTTCACTTACCAAAAAAAAAAAAATTCATTTATAACAGAAATTTTCATCTTTTATAATTCCAGAGCTCATCTATAAATATGATGAGTCATCTTGGGGTACGAATTGGGAAAATGAAGAGATAAGAAGAAGGAGAGAGACATGATATTATTAGGCTTTAAAAAGTACCATATAACTCTGGAGTAAGGAGACATTTTGTAGCTCTTGTGAAGGTTTTTTATGAACACTTTTCAAAAGGAAATTATTAAAAGCTTTCAAACAATGTTAGTATAACTCAAAATACATTTTGGAGAAAAACTTTCATTTTGTGGTAAAGATTTAAAATGTTAAAATATGAATTAAATGATGCTTTATGTTCAATTTCAAAACCTTTTAATAATCAATATTAACTTAGGTTCAAGAAATTTTGACAGTTGAGTGAATTCTGATGCTTCCAATTCTTAACTGTTCAATAAAACACCATCACGGAATTAGAGAGATAATGAGACATATGAACAAAATAAGAGGGTCCATCCATTGACCTATCACTAGAATCTGTCAGAAATATACCAAAACTTAAAGGTCGGTGTTGAGGAATTAAATGCAATGTCGGAGCATACTTACACTTTCCAAAAACAAAACAATGTAAGAAAACAGCGACAGTTTAGTACTGAAACTAACCTGGCTGTCTTTAATGGAGAGCAGAGAGGATGCTCTTTTCACTATGACAGTACAGGGGACTCTCATGGAAGCTCAGTGACAGTTGTTTTCAAAAAGCTGAGATGAATGATTGTAGATGCTTGATGGAATGGGATTCCTAGTTACATTTGGGATATTTGTAATCTGAAATTGTATAGGCCAGGAGACAATGCTTAAAATTAATAGGCAACAAGGCCAGAGAACAAGTCATGTTGCCCTGACCTTTAGAAATCTCTGAAGATGGCAAAGAAGCCATGCTTCTAAGATAAATATGAATAATAACCTAGTGTCGGTGGATTTGTAAAATAATATTGGTAATTAATAAGAGGTATGCAAGAAGCTCACATCAAACTACAATAGAAAATCTAAGTGGAGTGTTGCCGTCAAGAGGGTGTCTGTTGATGGACAAATTATTCCCAATTCTTAGCCATTATCATTAATTCTGCAGTGAACAAAGGGAGGCAGATATCTATTTGGGACACTGAATTTATTCTCTTTAGATATATATCCAGAAGTTGAATTCCAAATATCATGGTAACTACAAAGGAAAACCCTGCAGTTACACAAAAGATTATGATGAAGGACCAAACCGTCAAATCACAAAGGAAGACAGCAAGATGAAAATGAACAATGAATCTATAAAACAAAGAACAACAGCATGGCGATAGTTAAGTCCTTATCAATTACTCTAATGTAAATGGATTAAACTCTGCTATGAGGAGACACAGGATGGCTGGATGGACAGAGAAACAATACCCAACAATATGCTGCCTACAAGAGTCTCACTTCAGCTTTAAGGGACACATAGACTTGAGAGTGAAGAGACCAAAAAAGATATTTCAGACAATGATAATTATAAAAAGGCAGGAGTAGATATACTTAAAGCACACAGAATACACTTTATGCTAAGAATGGTCAAAGGGACAGAAAACCTTATTATGTAATGATAAAGGGGTCAATACATCAAGAGTATACAACAATTGTAAATATTTGTGCACCCAACATTGGAATACCTAAATATATAAAGCAAATACTAACAGAAAGAAAAGGAGTAATAAAGAGCAATATAACAATAAATAGCTGGAGAATTTAATACCTGACTCTCAACAACAGATGCGTGATCCAGATAGAAATTCAATAAGGAAACACCAGATTTGAGCAACACTGTGGACTAAATAAACCTAACAGATACATACAGAACTTTCCATTCAAAAACAGCAGAATATAATCCTTCTCAAGTGCACATGAAACACTTTTAGGATAGTTAGCACAAAAAAATAAATAATAAAGATTAGAGCAGGTATAAATGAGGTAGAGAACAGGAAATCAAAATAAAAGAGTATAACATTTTAGAGCTGTTTCTTTGAAAAGATATATTTGGCAAATATTTAGCTAGACTAACCAAGAAACAAAAAGACCCAAATCAATAAAACGACAAAAGAGGAGAGGTTATGACCAATACCACAGAAATCCAAAGAATCATAACAGACTACCATGAACAACACTAAGCCAACAAACTGGACAACATGGAAGAAATGGATAAGTTCCTAGAAACATACAACCTATCAGGACTGACTCATGAAGAAATAGAAAATATGAACAGACGGATTACTAGTAAGGGGTTGAATTGGCAATCAAAAACCTCCCAACATAGAAACATCTGGGACCAGAGGTCTTCATTGGTGAACTCTCCTAAACATTTAAAGACAAATTAATACCAATGTTTCTCAAACTCTTCCAAAATATTAAACAGAAGGGAAAACATCTAATTTTATTTTATGAGGCCCCCATTACCCTGATACCAAAGTCAGATAAGGATACTATAAGAAAACTACAAGCCAACATCCTTGATGAATATAGATGCAAAAAAGTCTCAACACATTCTAGTAAACCAAATTCAATAGCACATTAGAACCATACACCATGATGAAGTGGAGTTCATCCCTGGAATGTAAAGATGTTTCTACGTGTTTGGCGAATCAGTAATGTAATACATCACATTAATAGAAGATAAGAATCGTATGATCTCAATAGATGAAGAAAAAGCAATTAACAAAATTCAACATTATTTATAATGTTCATTATAAAAAATTATTGACTTATTGAGATTTATTGAGATTATAAAAAATCTCAACAACTTAGGTATAGAAGAAACACCTCAACCTAATAAAGGTCATATATTTCAAGCCCAAGGCTAACATCATACTTAACGGTGAATGGTTGAAGGCTTTTCCTCTAAGATTAGGAATAAGACAACATGCCCACTCTTACCACTCCTACTGGAAGTCCCAGCCACAGAAGTCAGGCAAGAAATGAAACAACTCCATATCAGAAAGGAAAAGGGAAAATCATCTTTATTTGCAGATGATATGTTTTATATAGAGAAAATCCTAAATACTCCACCAAAAACTATTTCATCAAATACAAAAATTCATTAAAGTTGCAGGATACAAAAATCAGCCTACAATAATCATTAGCATTTCTATACACTAACAATTTTTTTTCAAAAGGAAATAATCCCATTTATAATAACATCAAAAACATTGATATATTTAGGATAAATTTAACCAAGACAGTGAAAGACTGGTATATTGAAAATTATGATATTGATAAAGAAATTGAAGATGACACAAATCAATGGAAAATATTTTGTGTTCATGAATTGGAAAAAAAAATCAATATTGTTAAAATGTCCATACTACCCAAAGCCATCTATAAATTCAATGCAATTCTTACGAAGATTCCAATGGCATCTTTTTAGAAATGGAAAAAATTCATAAAATTCAAATGGAACCACAAAAGACCCCAAAAAGTCAAAGCAATTCTGTTAAAGAAGAGTAAAACTAGAGGTATCATGTTCCTTGATTTCAAACTATATTGGAAAGCTATAGTAATCAAGAGTATGGTGCTGCCTTAAAAACAGACACATATTAGAGGAACAGTATTGAAAATCTAGAAATAAATGAATGCCTGTAGGGTCAAATAATTTTTGATAAGGGAACCAAGAATACTCAATGGATGAAAGACATTATCTTCGATAATTTGTGCTGGGAAATTTGGATATTCACATGCAAGTGAATGAAACTAAACACCACTCACAAATATTAATTGAATTACATGTAAATTCTGAAATCATAGAACTCCTAAAAGAAAACAGAGATAAAGCTTCTTGACCTGTCTCTTGACAATAATTTCTTGGATAGGATACTTAAAGCACAAGCAACAAAAATCAAATCAAACAAGTAACAAGTGGGACTATGCCAAACTAAAAAGTTTCTGCTCAGCAAAAGAAATGACCAACAACCTATGTACTGGGAACTATGTAATAGGAGGAAATAATTGTGAGCCACATGTCTGATAAGGAATTAATATCCAAAATATTTGAAGAACTCACACAGCTCAATAGCAAAAAAAAAAAAAAAAAAAAAAAAAAAAAAAAAAAAAAAAAATCGAATTAAAAAATGACCGGACCCGAATAGACATTTTTCCAAAGCAGATATTCAAATGGCCAATGAGTACGTGAAAATGTGCTTAACATGACTTATTAAGGAAATGTAAATAAAATTCACACTGAGCTATCATCTCACACTTGTTAGAATGATTATCATCAAAAAGACAAGAAATAAAAAATGCTGAAAACGTGGAGAAAAGGGAATGCTTATGTACAGTCGGCAAGAATGTAAAGTGGTACATCCACTATGAAAAGCAGCATGAACATTCCTCAGAGAATTAAAAATAGATCTACCATATGATCCAGCAACTCCACTTGTGGGTATTTACCCAAAGGAAATGAAATCAGTGTCCTGAAGAGATATCTGCCTCCCTTGGCTCATCGTTAGCATTTAATTATAATAGCCAAGACATGGAAACAATCTAAGTGCCCATCAATGGATGAATGGTATACATATACCACAATATCTTATCCATAAGAGGGACAAAATACTGTCATTTGTGACAACACGGATGGACTTTGAGGGCATTATGCTAAGAGAAATAAGTCAGAAAAAGACAAATACTGTTTGATCGCACTTATATGTGGAATATATGAAAAATTGAAACAGAAATCAATTCATGGTTCCAATGCAAGGGAGTAGGGAGTGGAGAAATTAGGGGAAGGTGGCCGAAAGGTACAAACTCCCAGTAGTAAGATAAATAAGTTCTGAGGATGTAGTATACAGCATGAGTACAGTTAGTTAGACTGTACGGTACATTTGAAAATTTTGAGAGAGTTGATCTTAAAAGTTCTCAACACAGGGGCGCCTGGGTGGCACAGCGGTTAAGCTTCTGCCTTCGGCTCAGGGCGTGATCCTGGCGTTCTGGGATCGAGCCCCACATCAGGCTCCCCTGCTATGAGCCTGCTTCTTCCTCTCCCACTCCCCCTGCTTGTGTTCCCTCTCTCGCTGGCTGTCTCTATCTCTGTCGAATAAATAAAAAAAAATCTTAAAAAAAAAAAAAAGTTCTCAACACAAAGGAAAATACTGTAACTATGTGAGGTGATAGATCTTAATCTTGTCGTGGTAATCGTTTTGATTGCATTATATACATATAACAAACAATTTGTTTTAAATCTTAAACTTATACTTGACATATACTATTGTATATCTCAATAAAGGTGGGAGGGGGAAGAAAAATCAAAGTCCCTCTCGTAGTTTCTGAAATTAAATCAGTGGTAGAATGGCAGACCCATAGTATTCTAATAAAGTAGGCAACACTTCTACATTTAAAATTTTTTGTTTGTTTTTAAGGAGGAAACCAGAACATCATTGCATAATATAGAGGTTAATCTGAGAGATGGAGAAATTAACAGTGCAGGAAAGTGAGGCTGTAATTTCAGAAAGTAGTTTCTGATGAGAGGGATATTGGAGGTAAAACATGTCACATTTGAACCAAGAGCATTTGATGGTTAAGAACTGCTGAATGCCTGCAACAGGTGAAAAGGCCACGAGCAAATCAGGCAGCGATTTATATGGCGAGACAGAATTTGTTTTATTTTTATACACAATGACTCTTACCCAACGGCATATATAGGTGCTTCTCGTATCCCAAAGTTAAGGTTATAATTAGTTTTAACTGTGAAATTCGGAATCTTCTGGTAGTAAATGAGGTAGAAAGAGATAAATACCAAAGGAACAAATGGAGAGAGCCCTTATTTTAGCAATAAATAAACAAATAAACAAACCTTCTCTTCTGTGTTTCTCTGAAAGTGCTAGGAATAAGAGACTCAGATCTGAGTTTAATCTATCTGGAAGTCATCATCCTTTGCCAGCATTCTAGAGAAGCGGACTCTAAGCATGGTTGTATTCAATATAAAAACCCAACAAAGGTGAAATTTGCAATTCCTAGAAAGAGCATGCTGTGCTTGAACTAGAGAATTATGAAAATAAAAATAATTTTGAGAGCTCCAGAGCCATAGATCAACCATTTAAAAGTTTAGAATCTAGAACTGAATTCCTTGTTATTATCAGCAACAATATAGAAAATAATTATTAAATCAAAATACACTTGCAAAGTTATAACTCTTTTTTTATTTAAATTTTTTTTAAAGATTTTGTTCATTTGATAGAGTGAGAGAGCACAAGCAGGAGCAGCAGCAGAGGGAGAGGGAGAAGTGGGCCGCCTGCTAAGTAGGGAGCCAGAGGCAGGGCTGGATCCCACGTGGGATCATGATCTGAGCCAAAGGAAGAAGCTTAACTGTCTAAGCCACCCAGATGACCCAATGTTATTTATAACTCTTAAAAGACATACTAGGTTTTGATTGGATGATCCTCTAAGGTATATAAATATTTTCACAATTTAATTGTTTTATAATGAATACTCAAAGCTAATTAGCAAATAATAACTAGTATAGGACTTTCATTCATTTAGTTTTCACACAAATTATTTTCTCATAAATAAAATTCTGTTTTAAATTTGTATGCAAAAATCTTGGTCCGGAGGCACCTGGATAGCTCAGTTGGTTGATCATCAGAACTCTTGGTTTGGGCTCAGGTCGTGATCTCAGGTTCCTGGTATTGAGCCCCAGCAAGGACTCCCGGCTTTGCAGGGAGTCTGCTTGTGAATTTTCTCCTTCTCCCTCTGCCCTTTCCCCCTGCTCATGTGCACACCAAATAAATCTTAAAAAAATCTTGGTCCAGAATACATAAAGAATTCTAGCAAGTCAATAAGAAATCAATAAGTCAATAACAAAGAACGTCAATAAACCAATAGTAATAAAAGTGCATTAGAATGTTGTCCTTTAAAAAGCAGGCAAAATATTTGAATACACATTTCACCAATATATGAATGGCTAATGTACAAGATGCTCAGCATCTTTATTAGAGAAATTAAAACCACAATGAGATGTACTACACATCCACTAGAATGACTATAATGATCATAATCATCATAATAAAAAGATAAACAAGGATATAGAGAAACTGAAACCAATATATATTCCTGATGGGAAAGTAAAATGATATAGTCACTCTGGGAATCAATTTGGCAGTTTCTTAAGAAGAATTAACTTACCATACAACCCAGGAATTCCATTACAGGGTATCTATAAAATGACATGTAAATATCCTACATAAAGACCGGTAAGCAAATGTTCATGAACTAATATTATTCATGGTAACTAAAAATTGGAAACAATCCAAATGGCCATTAGTTTGTGAACCTATAAATAAAAATATGTTATCCAAACAGTGGAATACTGTTTAGCAATAGAAAAAAAACTACGTGATGGTTATTAAGGAGGGCACGTATTGCATGGTGCACTGGGTTTATACGCAAGTAATGAATCATGGAACTTTTCATCAGAAACTAGGGATGTACTGTATGGTGACTAACATAATATAATAAAAAATTATTATAAAAAAAGAAATACAAGAAGAGAATAATAAAGATCTATTGATCTTTATCAATTAAAAAAAGAAAAGAAAAGAACTACGGATATATGTTACAACATGGATAAACCCCAAGAGCATTATGCTAAGTGAAAGTAGCCAGGCTCAAAAGACAACATATTACGTGATTTCATTTATATGAAATGACCAGGAAAGAGAGTCTATTGACTCAGAAATCAGACCGATAATTGCCTAGGGCTAAGGATAAGAATGGGGATTGACTGTAAATGAGAACAACATAAGTTTTTAGGGTGATAAAAATATTCTAAAACTCAGTTGCAGTGATGGTTATACGATTCACTAAAAATCATTGAGTTGTATACTTATAATACAATTCACTGCAAGTAAATTATAGCTCAATAAAACTTTAAAAAGTCAATATAGAGTAAGGGTTGCTAACAACATACAAAGTGAACTCTGGAATCATTTTGTAAAATGTATTATGATAGATAGAACTCATGTTATAAATCAATCCATGAAAATATATCATGTAACCACAGAACACAGTTCTTTTGTTCCCAGCATTAAGATGTGTAGTGTGGAATTTTTAAAAATCCTTTCCTCCTACACCCATATCATATTTATCTTTTAGGTCAATAAGTCATAGTTCAGATGGAAAACAGAATAACTCATCCCTCACATGCCGTATCTCCTAAATCAAAATACCTATGGTACAAATGGTTGCAACTTAAAAAGGAGTAAATCAATTTCACCTTATTTGAAAAAAAAAGCCAATATAATACCTAGCTTCAATTCAAATAACTTTGAATTTTACTTATTTATAAAAAGAATCTTGATTTTACAGATATTAGTGTGAAGTGCTCATTTAGGGTATATCCTCAAACAGGGCATGGATCCTAACTAAAGAAGAGAGCTCAGCTTTACAGGTGTCAAACTGCCCTCTCTCTCCTATGCATATATTCTGTGTTTCCGTACCATTTCTTTCTATCTTACTATATTTTATAGCTTCCTTTTGAGAATAAAGTATATTGAGTTACCTTTCATATATTTGCTATGTAATATGTATATAATATTAATGTTATGTTTAGAAAAAAGAATCTATAGTGTTGCAGTCTCTGGGGTAGGGCTATCCTACAAACTGATAAGGTACACGAGATTGGATGGGATCTTAAGACAAACATTAAAAGAATACACTCTTTCTGCTTCACTTGATAATGATCTTGTGTATCACAGGATGAATGTTCCTTAAACCTGACAAGTAGGTGCTTAATCGGGGCATGTGGGCGGCTCAGTTGGTTCAGCATCTGACTCTTCATTTCAGCTCAGGTCATGATCTTGGGGTCCTGAGATGATTTAGCCTGGAGTCAGGCCCTATGCTCAGCAGGGAGTCTGCTTGAGATTCTCCCTCTCACTATCCCTCTGCTCCTCCCCCCACTCATGCTCTCTTGCTCTTTCTCTCTCAAATAAATTTAAAAAAAATAATAATCCTGACAAGTAGGTGCTAAATTGAGAAGGGACCATAAATAATTTTTTAGTGTAGGGGAAAATTTTGAGTACGTATTTTTTAGTTTTGGAAATTTTAATTTAATGTAATAAGTTTCACATTGATTAATCCATTGATGATTAGAAGTACATCAGGTAAATAGCATTCTAATAATCTGTAACCCAGTGTAAACTTTGTCTCCCCTGTATTCTTTCAATGTTTGGCCTTCTAAACAAAATTGTTCACTCATACACACACACTCACACTCACTCACACTCACACACACTCACGTAAAGTAAGACTTTGCAGAGACACCTACTTTAAATGTCACTTAGGAAGCTCTTAGAGGAGGCTTTCCAAAACTCTGGCCAATGTCAATATTGTCTTAGTTAAGTTCATTAATCAAACAAAAAAGAATGAGTCACCATAAATTGTCCAAATGTCTTTGTGTAAGTAATGTGATCAGATATTTTAGATTAAAACTGCTGGTTAGTCAGAACCAGAGATAAAAATAAAATGGTGTTTTTGCTGTATTAAAAAAAAATTCTATCACCATCTTAATGTCATCATTGAAAATTTCAATAATTGGTTTATTACATTTAATTAATTGTCATATTTTCTCTTAAAATATATCACTTAGCTCTAACAATTAATCTACATATTTAAAAAAAATTAAAACCATGAGAGTAAATTTCTCTTCCAGATTAGATGTCATAGACTCATTTATCCCTACACTTCCCTGCTAAGTATAACTATAAACCCTGGAACCAGTATAAGAGAAAGCCATACAAGAGAAAACAAAGAAGAAATAAGAAAAATGGAAAGAGAAATGTGAATTGGTTAGGACTCCAGGATTAGAGAAACTACGTCACAGTAGGTGTGTATGATTCCTTCACCCAAGATAAGAAGGTGGTTTAGGCTTGGCATTTCCCAGCCACCAATTTAACAACCAAAGGAGACCCAGGTATGCTCATTCTTCCTGGTTGAGAAGGACTATTGCTGACACCACCAGGCAAATCTTGGAGCACTTGCCAGGGGGAATCTTAATGGAGCCTCACCGACAGTAAGTGGCCAGATGAAGTGCTTTCCTTTCCTAATAAGCCTGTGATTCCCCTTCCCAAAACAGAGATACTAGGTGGCTACTTGTCACTGGTAAAAAGAATACTAGCACAATGAGCACATGGCCCAGAAAGCTTTTTTGTCCCCATGGGTCTGAGACTCCCTTTCCATAACCAGCGACACTGGGCAGGTAAGAGTGTATTGACAAGAGAAATCCAACTGGAGCAAATACCTGGCCCCAAAAGCACTCCATCACCCACATGCAGTGGGAAGGAATCCTACCACAATAGATGACTTCTAGAGAGAATTTTCTATTATAGTATGGCTTTAGACTCCCTTCCCCTACCTAAAGGCACATGGAAACCTTGCCTGTCGAAATTATTTTATTCTCCTCAGATAGCAAACGTGGGGACTACAGGGAACCTCAGCTGTACAGATAAACCAAGCAGACCAAAATGGTATTGCAAAAACTCTGAAAATTAAATTATCATTGGAACCACAGCCCAGAAAATAGACTAGAATCTGCATGCTAAACATCATCAGACGATTGCCCAAGATTTACATAGGATCGAGTTTCAACACTGAAGACAGAATGTCTAGGATTATATCAAAAATCATGTCATATCAAGAATCAGGAAAATCTCAATTTGAGTGAGAAAAAAAAACTAACTGATGTCAACAATGAAATAAATCAGATTCTAGAGTTACCTGACAAGGATTGTAAGGTAGCCATAATTAAAGTATTTTAACAAGCTATTATAAATTTTCTCAAAACAAAAAAAGAAAATCTTGTCAAAAACATAAGAGCAAATGGAAATGATAGTGCTGAAAAATACAATAGAATTAAAAAAAAACTTGCTGGGTGGGTTCAATAGTACAGTAGAAATGACAGAAAATTCAATGTGTAAACTTGAGAATATATTATTCAACCCAAACAGAAAATAGACTGAAAAATAAAATGAACAAAGCCTAGGGATCTCTGGGACATTGACTGAAGTTTACCTCTTGTATCGCCAGAGTCCCAAAAGAAGAGAAAGAATGTGAGGTTAAAAATTTTTTTTTTAAATAAATGTCCCATATTTGTTTAAAGACCTAAATCTATAGAATCAATAAGCTGAGAAAGTTTCAAATATACAAAAAAAGAAAAAAAAATCCATGTCAAAACACATCACAGTTAGACTTCTGAAAACTAAAGACACAAAAATCTTGAAAGCAGCCAAGAAGAAATGACACATTACCTATAAGGGAGCACTAATCTGAATGGCATTGGATTTGTCATCAGAGCATAAAGGCCAAAAGGAAGTGGCACATTTCTCAAGTGCTAAAAGTAAAGAAATGTCAACCATGAATTCTATAGCCTTCAGAAATTAAGAAAAACTAAAACAATTTGTCATAATTAGGCCTATCCTTAAAAAAATGACTAGAGAAATTTCTTCAAACAGAAAAGGAATAATGCAGCAAAGAAACTTGGAACATCATGGTGGAAGAAAGAGAAGAAATATGACTAAATAGCTTACACTATTTTTCTCATGCTTTCAAAAAATATTTGAGATTGAAACAAAAATTATAATATAACCTGATACTGAAGACAATGATATTTACAAGTGCGGAAGGTACAGAAATCTAAATGGAAGTAAAGTTTCCACATTTTAATGAAGTGATATAATGTTGATGCCATTACATTATGACAAGTCACATTTGTATACTGTAGCACACAAAGTATTCACTAAAAATATATATATAGTACAACACACAAAACACTGTAATTAATCAAGGTTAAATCCTAGCACATAATTAAAGGAAAGATAGAGAGAAACTAGAAACAGAGGAAGCTGCCAAAACCAATAGCAAACTTAAACTCTGAACATATCTATAGTTTCCTTAAAAATAAATATTTCAATTAAACTAAGTAAAAGACAAATATTTACAGTAGATAAAAAATTATGCCCCAACTATACTCTTTAAAAGAAGAACACTGATGGGGAGTTGATAGTAAACAGATGGAGGAAAAAAAAAAGTCACTGTATTTATATCAGATACCACAGAAGCACCGAGGGTCATAGAGACTGCTATGAACAATTAAATACCCACTAAATGGGAAACCTAGAGGAAATGGAGAAATTTTTAGAAACATATAACTTACTAGGATTGAATCATGAAGAAATAGAACATCTGAACAGACCAGTTACTAAGTAGGGAAGTTAAATCAGTAATCAAAAACCTCCCAACACAGAAAAGCTCAGGATTAGATGGTTTCACAGGTGAATTCTACCAAACAGTTAAACAGTTAATATCAAACTTTCTCAAACTCATCCAAAAGGAAAAAAAAAAAAAGAAGAAGAAGACGAAGACGAAGAAGAAGAAGAAGAAGAGGAGTAGAGAATACTTACAAACTCATTTTATTGGGTCAGCATTACTTTGATACCAAAACCAAAGATACTTCAAGAAAAGACAATTACAGGCCAATATTGCTAATGAACACAGGTGTATAAAGTCTCAACAAAATATTAGGAAGCCAAATTCAACAATATGTTAAAAGAATCATACACCAAGATCAAGTGGGATTTATTCCAGAGATAGGATAGTTCCATATCTGCAAAGTCAATCCATGTGATACACCACATTAACAAAATGGATAAAAGTCATATGATCATATGACCTCAATAGTCTCAGGAAAAGCATTTGACAAAATTTAAGATTCACTTATAATAAAATTTTTAACAAAGTGGGTATAGAGGGAACATATCTCAACATACTGAAGGCCATATGGGACAAGCCCACAGCTCACATCATACTCAATGGTGAAAAGGTTGAAAAGATTTTCCTCTAAGATCAGGAACAAGACAAGTGAGTCCACTCTTACTATTTATATTCAACATAAAACTGAAAATCTTAGCCAGATTAGGCAAGAAAAAAAAAAGGCATTCAAATTGGAAGAGAAGTAAAACTGGCTGGATTTGCAGATAACATGGTATCATATATAGAAAACCCTGAAGACTCCACCAAAAAACTGTTAGAACTGGTAAGTGAATTTAGTGAAGTCACAGGATACAAAGTTAACATAGAGAAATTGATCACATTTCTATACACTAATAGTGAGCTATCAGAAAAAAATTAACAATCCAATGTATAATCACATCAAAAATAAAATACCTAGAAAAAAATTTAACAAAGGAGCTTAAAGAGCTGCACATAAAAAAAAAAACAAAAACCCTACAAGACATTGATTAAAGAAATTGAAGAAAACACAAATAAGTGGGAAGCTATTCCATGCTTATGGATTGGAAGAATACTATTAAAATGTCCATATTATGCAAAACAATCTACAAATTCAATGCAGTTCCTACCAAAATTCCAATGTAATTTTCACAAAGATAAAACAAAGAATCCTAAAGTTTGTATGGAACCACAAAAGACCAGGAATAGCCAAAGCGATCTTAAGAAGAACAAAGCTGAAGGTATCATGCTTCCTAATTTCAAACTATATTACAAAGCCATATTAACCAAAAGAGTATGACATTAGCATAAAAACAGACACACAGATCAATGGACCAGAATAGAGAGCCCATAACTAAACCTACACAAATATGGTCAATTAATTTATGACAAAGAAGCTAGAAATATACAGTGAGTAAAGAGCAGTCTCTTCTACATGTGGTGCTGGGAAAACTGAACGGTCACATGCAAAAGAATGAAATTGGACACTATCTTATACAATACACAAAAGTTAACTCAAAACGGACTAAAGACTTGAACTTAAGACCTGAAACCATAAAACTCCTAGAAGAAAATATAGGCAGTAAATTCCTTGACATTGGTCTTGGTGATTTTTTAGATTTGATACCAGATGAAAAGGCAACAAAAGCAAAAGTAAACAAGTATGACTACATAAAACTAAAAAGGTTCTGTGTAGCTAACAAAACTTCCACAAATTGAAAAAGCAACCTACAGAATGGAAGAAAATATATGTGAATCATATATCTGTAAGAGGCTAATATCCAAAATATAGAAAACCCAATAGTGATAAAACAGTCCAATTAAATGGGCAGAGGATCAGAATAGATATTTTTCCAAAGAAGGCATAGAGATGACCAACAGTACATGAAAAGGTGGTTAACATCACTAATCAACAGAGAAATGCACATCAAAACCACATAAGATATTACCTCACACATGTTAGAATACCTATTACCAAAAAGATAAGAAATTACAAGTGTTGGTGAGGATATGGAGAAAAAGGAACTCTTGTGAGCTGTTGGTACAAATATAAACTGGTACAGCCACTGTGGAAAACAGTATGGAGGATCTTCAAAAAATTAAAAATAGAACCACTATATGATCCAGTAAACTCACTTCTGTGTATTTATTTAAAATAATTGAAATCAGGGTTACAAGCAGATATTAGCACTCCCATGTTTATTGCAGCATATTTCCAACAGGCAAGATGTGAAACCTAAATGTTCACGACACATGAATGGAGATTATAGAATGTGATTATGTGTACACACACACACACACACACACACACACAGGGATTATTATTCAGCCATTAAAAGAGAGAAATCACCATTTGCAACAATATGGATAGACCGTGATGGCATTATGCTAAGTCAGGAGAGCAAGACAAATGCCACACAATCTCGTGTATGTGGAATCTAAAAAAAAACAACCACCACCACCCACCAATAAGGAGCTCCTAGATGCAGAAAACAGATTGGTGGATGCCATAGGCAACCAGAGGGGTTGGGCAAAATGAATGATGATGGTCAAAAGGTAAAAATTTCACTTCCAAAATCACTAAGTCCTGGAAATGTAATATATAACATAATGACAACAATACGGTATTGTTTTTTTTTGAGAGTTGCTAAGAGAAAGGTCTTGTAGATTCTCATAAGAAAAAAATATCTGTAACTATGTGTGGTGATGTATGTTGACTAGACTTATTGTGGTGATCATTTTGCAGTATATATAAATGTCGAATTATTTTATTATGTACCTGAAACTAATACATTGTATGTTAATTACATCTTATATAAAGCAAGAGTCACTATAGTAATATTGGATAAAGTAGACTTCAATCCATGAAGACCATCTATGATCCTAAATACACACATACCAAATGGCAGAACTTCAAAATACATGAAACAGAGCTAACATAGCTGGGGAAAAAAAAAATGGACAAATCTGCTGTTTTAATCAGGGATTTCTGCAGCTTCCTTTCGGCAACTTTTAGAATTATCACACAGAAAATCAGCAAAAATAGAGAAGATATGAATAGCACAAGCAATCAAGAACATCTAACTGACATATGTAGAGCACTTTGCTGAACCAAGGCAGAATACACATTTTTTTAAGTACATATGGAACATTCACCAAGAGAGAGAGTTATCTTGCACCACAAAACAAACCTCAACTAATTTAAGATAATTGAAATCATATAGTGTGGTTTTGCACTATAATGAAATCAAACTAGAATTTTGTAACAGAAAGAAAACAGGAGTATCTCTAAACATTGGAAATTAAACAACACATTTTTTGATAATGCAAAAGGTAAAAAATGGAAGTGTGAAAGGTAATGAAAAGACATAAAACTGAATGAAAACTAAAACACAATATATCAAAATAGATGGATTGCAGCTTAAGAAGTGATGAGGGGAGGAATTATAGAACCACGAGCTTACATTCCAAAAGACAAAAGATATCAAATCAATTATCAAAGTTCTTATTCTGAGAAGCTTGAGAAAAGATAAAAATACACCAAAGCAAGTAGAAGGAAAAAAATAATAAAATATATAAGTAGAAATCAATGGAGTCGAAAACAGAATACAGAAAAGAAATGTATCAAAATTTTTCTTTGAAAAAAATAGAAATTAATGAACCTCCAGCAAGACTGACAACAAATTCAGAAGACAAAATACACAAATCATTATCAGGAAGGCAACAGGGGCTGACATTATAGATTTGTGGCCATCAAAATGGTAGTAATGGAATACTGTGAACAGCTTTACACTCATAAGTTTTTCTAAAAAAACAAATGGGACAATTCCTTGAAAATACAAGCTACTAAAATTCATTCAAGATCAAATAGACGACATGGATTGTTATAGGTTACAGTTTAAATAACTACACATGAAACATTAAAGAAACTGATTTCGTAAAACAGTTCTTTAAAAACCATACAGTTGGAGATTGAGAATTCTACTAAATATGTAAAGAAAAATTAACACTGATTTTACAGTCTTTTTCAAAAAGGGGGAGGAGAGAACACTTTGCAACACATTCTATCTGATACTAAAACCAGATAAAGATATCATAAGAGAAGAAAACTACAGACCAATATATATTATGAGGATACAAAAACCCTCAATGAAAAACTAGCAAATAAAATCTATCAACATTACAGAAGGATTATATATTATTTTCAAGCAGCATGTATCCTAGGAATTCAAGATTGTTTTCACAACTGAAAAATAGTGTGATACACCATATTGGTAGAATGGGGGATCATTTCAAAAAATGTAAAAAAAAGCATGTGAGAAATACAAAGCACTTTATTGATAAAAATACACAAAAACTAGTAATAGAATTTCCTGAACATGAAGTGCATTTATTAAAAAAAAAAAAAATCAATAAGGTCACCTGGGTGGTTCAGTTGGTTAAATGTCCAACTCTTGATTTTGGCTTACGTCATGATCTCAGGGTTGTGAGATTGAGCCCTGTGTCGGTCTGCTTCTCCCTCTCCCTCCCCTTCTGCCCCTCCCCCCAGCCACACACACACTCTCTAAAATAAATAATAAAGTCTTTTTAAAAAAAATCAATAGGGGGCGCCTGGGTGGCACAGCGGTTAAGCGTCTGCCTTCTGCTCAGGGCGTGATCCCGGCGTTCTGGGATCGAGCCCCACATCGGGCTCCTCTGCTGGGAGCTTGCTTCTTCCTCTCCCACTCCCCCTGCTTGTGTTCCCTCTCTCGCTGGCTGTCTCTCTCTCTGTCGAATAAATAAATAAAATCTTTAAAAAAAAATCAATAAAAGAATGAATGAATATTTATGTCATACTTAATGGTGAAAAATTGAATTTTTACTTCCTAAGATCAGGAATAGGAAAAGGATGTCCATTCTTTCTAATTCTACTTAACACTGTACTGGAGGTTCTACTGGGGAAATTAGGCAAGAAAAGGTAATAGATGTCATCTGTACTGGAAAAGAAGAAAACCTGTCCCTACTTTATTTTTTATTTATTTTTTTATCTTAATCTTTAGTGGGGGGATAGGGGCAGAGGGAGAGAATCTTAAGCAGGTCCATGCCCAGCATGGAGCCCAATGTGGGCTCCATCTCACAACCCTGAGATCATGACCTAAGCTGAAATCAAGAGCTGGGACACTTAACCAATTGTGCCACCCAGGTGCCCCATATCCCTACTTCATATAACATTTTGTATATAAGAAATCTTCAGGAATCCACCAACATAAGCTATTAGAATAAACAAGTTAAATAGTAGCACACAAGATCTATATACAAGTATCAGTTGTATTTCTATATACTGGCAATGAACATTCTAGAAATTAAGAAAACAATTCCATGTGTAATAGCATGAAACAATATATTTAGGCAGAAATTTAACAAAAGAAATGCAAAATCTATAGATTGAAAACTATAAAATATTGTGTAAAGAAATTTAAAAAGACATGATATTGTTTAAAAAAAATTTTAAAGACCTAAATAAATGGAAGGTCATCCCATATTCATGGATCAAATCACTTTCAAAGAAACCTCCTGGTTATTTACTGTTGGGTTGTGTATTTTTATCTACTCTGACTTAACATGGGAATGGGGAAAATAAGCACAAACTGGGTCTGAAAACCCATTGGACCTCCTGTAAAATATATTTGAAGCACAATATTTACCAACTCCTTCACAAAAGCCTTACTCCAATTGGTAGTCTATGCCATCACAGGTCTTCTAGTGTTAGAGTCAGCCCAGGTTTCAAATCTAAGAGTCCTAGAAAGGTGTCCATTTTTCCTGCCCAATAAGCAGGTACTTAGGTAAATACCCAGAAGTCATTCCAGGAAAATCTGGGGTGGGGGGGAATGTTTATTTTGCCTACTTATGGCAGAATTGAAGGGGATTTCCTCAAAAGAGCTACTCTCCCCTTCAATCTATGTGTTCTCATTTTGAGAATTGATTGCACTCCAGAAACTGAGTAAAAGACTGTTAATTTTCCTTTATGGTGTTGTATCAGCCTTATCCTCATGAGCCATTAATATTCTTTTTTGTTTGGGTTTTAATTTTATTTTAATTTATTTTTATTATTATGATTTTTTACCCCAAGATCATGCTCTACTGACTAAGCCAGCCAGGCACCCCTAGGCTTAATATTTTTTGGTTACACACATTAATCAAGGTCCTAATCTGCTATTTCATACCTAGTAACACTATCATCTCAGCAGATCTCTCTGGGTCAGACCACCCTATCCTGGTTTCCACAGTTGCTATACATTATATGAAGTACATCTACTTTGTTTTTAACAATTAAACACTCCTACATGGCCTCTGCTATTCTGGAAACTTATCGGTCCAGTTGATATCGGGGAGCCCAGTTTCTTGGCAATAGCATCAATTGATATAAACCCTAGTCAACAGACAATAATCACTGAAGTTAAGACTATAGTCCCTTAATGCATACTTTTCTGTAAAGAACCACATAGTAAATATTTTAGAATTTACAGGTTATACATAGTCAGATATCTTTTTTTTTAAACAATTCTTTAAAAAAATGTAAACAAAACAAAACCCTACATAGTCTTGGCTCATAGACATAAAAAAAACAGGCTACCCTCCAGATCTGGCCCAAAGCCACAGTTTTCTGACCTCTACATTGAGACGATCATGTCCCCGAGAGAATACACCAGGTGATGGATTTTCTGGTCTCATATAACACATCATTTCTAACATTCAAACCACCCTTAGCCTTCTGATTTCTTCCTCCGTACTCTGCCAAATAAACTCGAGCATTCCCGTTTCATTTACACAGGCATTATTGATTTCCGAACTTTACGGAGCCATCACAGCAGTATATTAGGACAGACCGGAGGTGTAACTTAACAAGATAGTAAATCCTAAGTGATGATAGATTGCACCCAAGCTAATAAACCATCCTCATAGTACACTTCTGTCCGATACTCTCAAGGTAGCCTCTCACCTGTGTTTGCCTATTACTGTTGGTATTTATTATCCAGGTCCTTTAATTATTTCATTTCACTGAACAAAATATCTCCCTGGGTCAGGGACTACATTTCCCTTCTTGGGCTAAGCCTGTGCCAACTGGTCTGGCACAAAAGGGGGAGGACAGATTTTGGGGAGAGCTAACAGTCAAGGGGAGATCAACAATCTCTAGAAAACGGCCCTATGCCCCAAAGCATTCAAAGGGAAATGAATGTTCAAGATTGTTAAGCACATCTGCCCAAACATTCGCTTTAGGACGCTGAATTTAGCTAGAGAACCAACGTTCTCTAGAAAATGGCCCTATGCCCCAAAGCATTCAAAGGGAAATGAATGTTCAAGATTGTTAAGCACATCTGCCCAAACATTCGCTTTAGGACGCTGAATTTAGCGTAGAAGAGTAGACATTTACTACCCTCGTTGATCTAACCCCATTTACAGTTAAATCCTGAGCCTGATTTTCTACACTCTGTACCTCCAGATACAGAAGATGGTGATTTTCTTAATGCTTCCATGGAGGTTTCATGACTTTTACAGCATGCTCTAATTTAAGAGTTGGGTGACCGGAGTCTGTCATTTCCTTACTTTAAGGCCTCTGAGGCATTTAGCAAAAGTCAGCTATCTTCATAATCTTTGCAATTTCAGTTATAAAAATACTTCAATTTCTAGAATTACTGAAAAGGCCAAGGCTTTTATTTTAACCTATATCTCATCTCAAACCACTGCAGATGATTATTTTAATTAGTGAGCTGTTACAGCATCCTGGGGGTTATCAGTACTATGGACCAACAGTGATGATCCCTCTGTTCCTTTTGGGCAGGTGAGGGATCCATTTCCATAAGGCCATTTTGAGATTCTACTTTCTAGGGACTCTTCCAGTACCAAATATTTTAAACTGTATTCTCAAAAGAACAGAGATGAAGACAGAGGTTTGGATGCAATTGAGTTTTTCAAGAAATGCAGGTGAGGGACTGGGGAACAAGAGACAGTAAAGAAGGAAAAGGCACCATAAGGGAGTACTACAGAGTGACCACAATGGGAAAGAAGAAATCAATTACATGGAGATACGTTAAGGAGCATAAAGAATGTTGCCAGGACCCGACCATCTGATGCATGGGAGACTGGGGCACGTATCTACCCAGTTTGTCTCCTCCTAGCGGATGGTTTTCCTATAGGTTGTCGATATCTTCAGTGTAGTCAGTATCTTCATTGTACGAGTACTATGTGGACTTCGGTAGTGTAGAGAAGCTCCTGAGGCAGAAGGTGGAAAGATATGCTGTGCAGGCTTGTGACGAGGCATAGAAAGCAGGATTTTGAGCTCGTGTAGAAGTGTCCACTGCAATTACAGCTAATTTAAGAGGCAGGCTAAAAGCAAGTGAAGCAGAGTACTAAAAGTCCCACCGTTGCACTTCTATAATTAATATAAATAGAAAACTCCTGAATGGATAAAGAATAAAGACCTTAGTTTTTCTGCACTGGTCAGCTTTCCTACAATGATCCATAGTACCGTAATGACAGCTGCCTTCTCTATGGCTTTTGGTGATTAAATTACAAGCCATTTTCTCATTTTTTTTTCGCGCTTTTCATTTAAACATCACTTTCTGAGTGCCCGATAATAACCTATTTTGATTGATGAGGATTCAGAGATGAATTTTCAGACTTCTTAACTCCAATACATATAGATATTAGATATATCTATATATTAATCTTGTACCTGTATTTAGATACAGATAATCTTATATCTATTATCTATATATAATATAGATATGTCCCTCATACTGGAAAAAATATCCTTCCTTTGAGGTACATTTTGTAACATTATATCATGCAAAAACACCCAGCTTGCGTATCTGAAATTTCCCTAGAGGCTTTGAAAATTCTGAGAAAGGTAATGAGCAGTCAATAAACTTCCAAAAGGTCAATGAAATTCAAGAAAAAGTTTCTTTAAAGGTAAAGTAGATAAAAAACCACATTTACCCTCTGTTTTATGGATGATAGGATAAAGCTCAAGAATATGAGCAGTGCTGACATATTTCTCAGACTATGAAAGGCCGTTTCACCAGGCAAAGTCGTCAACAAGGTTTATATCACTCATAAAGGGCAAATCTACAAAGCTCTTTCAGGGCAGGTGAGCAAGAAAAAGTTGACAGTTATGGTTATGTCTGTGGATATTATTTCAAAATAGTATATACATTTTCCAAAGGATTATTTTCATCTCTCACTTGAAATAATTTTTAGTAAATGTTTAGTATTTATAAATCAAAAACTGGGTTTTTTTTTCTGCTCTCAAAATAGCTATCTCTTTTGAGTTACTGCCATTTGTCCATTTAACTGTCACTCTTTACTTCTACTTCATAAAGTAAATGCATGACGGTCATTTATGTTAAATCAAAACAGACTTAAAATACTGATAATCAGTTTCACTTGCAGAGGCCTACAAATATAAAGTAATTGCAAAAATATGTTAAAGTAATTTGTCATTTTGTCAGATATCCTTCAAAATTAATCATTTTTAGATAAAAAGTAGATCCTTATGAAAGAAGGGATGCTTTTGCAGAGAAAGTAAAAGACTGTAATTCTTAATTGTGGGAAAGTGATAAAGTCTTTGCTTATAGGATTGTTCTATGAGTCTATAGAACTCGGTTGGACTATATAGTTCCTTGCTTACAATCATAAAAATGTGTTCAAACTCAGCAGTCATCAGGAAATACAAATCAAATCCATGTGCTTCAACTATAGCCTATAGGAATAATTAAAAATTTAAATAGCAAAAATTCCAATCATTGCCAAAAATGTGGAAAAACTGGAACTCTCAGCTAATGTTTATGAGAATAAAAATTATACCATTTGTTTAGAAAACAGACGTATCTACTACTTTTGAGTGTGTATCAGGTAACATCAAATCCTAGAAATATACTCACCTAAAACACACATACATGCTACAGAATTTATATGTAATGTAGCTACAAGCAGTTCTTGAGAGTGACAGACTGGGACCGTACAAGTTTTTATCAATAGTTGAAAAAATAGATAAATATTGGTATATCACACAATTGAATATATAGCAACTAAATAAACTATTATAGCTATACTATGGATAAATATCACAAATATTAAGTGTAAGATGTCAGATACAAGAGAGTGTGGATTGCAAGCTTCCATATACACAAAGTTTAAAGACAAGCAAAATGGACACATGTTGTCACAAGGTATGATAGTGGTTATTTGGGGGAGGTATTACTGATTGGGAGGGAAATTAAGGAGGCATCTGGAGTGCTGGTAATATTTCACTTTTTGAGCTGGGTGTGGTGATACCACTGTGGTTACTTTGTAATAATTCATGAAGCTACACAATTCTTGTTTGCAGACTTTTCTGTTTGCATAGTTCAAAAAAAGTTTATTATAAAAAGTCCTTTTCTTTCAGTAAATTTCTCCTGAGCACATATATACACATGTCCAAAGAACTGTACTCAATAGTGGAGATAGGATGGTGAGCAATACAGAAATAATCATGTGACTAACAACAGATGTTAAATTTGATTATTTACCAGGAACTATTCTAGACAGTAAACAAACAAAAATCCCTGCCCTGCTTTCTTCTCTAAAGAATTTTAATTTCTTGTGGAGCAGTTATACAATGGACAACAAAAATTTAGGATTTCGATAAATGCTATAACAGATAAGTGCAAAGTTCTATGCAGTACATACCAGGAGACAAGCCCCCATTTGGTGAATCTGGGGAAGATTTCTTAAAGAAAAGGAAATTATGGTTGAACTCTGAAGGACGAGGAAAAAAAGTTTATGAGTAGTCATAAGCAGGCACACATGAAGACTTTACAAAAGGCCATCCTGAGTACAATCTGAGCATGTGGAGCATAGGGCAGGATGGCCCTGGAGAGGCCCAGAGAGCGGAGATCAGGAAGAACCCTGTAAACTGTATTGAACACGTTGTTTCTCCAAAGAGCAATGGAAAGCGACTAAAACTGGTGAACAAGTAAGCAGCCTATCAAATTTCCATTTTAATAGATCATCTTTATTACAGAAACAATGGATTAACATAAGGATTTGCAAACTTTTTTTTTTTTTTTTGCAAGGGCAAGATAATCTTTTAGAATCTTACGTGCCACAAGGTCTCAGTCACAACCACTGGACTCTACTTTTGAAATGGAAAAACAGCCATAGCAAATGTTTATTTTTTTTATTTTTATTTTTTTTTAATTTTTTTTTAAAGATTTTATTTATTTATTTGACAGGGACAGCCAGCAGAGAGGGAACACAAACAGGGGGAGTGGGAGAGGAAGAAGCAGGCTCCTAGCAGAAGAGCCTGATGTGGGGCTCGATCCCAGAATGCTGGGATCATGCCTTGAGCCGAAGGCAGACGCTTAACGACTGCGCCACCCAGGCGCCCCTATAGCAAATCTTTAAATGAATGCAAGTAACTATTCCAGTTAAACTTTATTTGTGAAAACATGTAGGTGGGATTTCAGGCTATAGTTTGCCAAACTCTGGATTAGAGGAAGAGAGACGTATGTGAGAATATTTATCAAGCTAATTTAGTGGTCTAGTTAAGAAACAAAGGTAACTTGGTCTAGGGTGTTGGTAATTTATTTTAAAAATGAGGAAATGTAACCCAAGTAATGGTTGTGTTTACTGTGCCCTCTCAATTTATACAGGAGGTCTTATATTCTTATTTCACTATCTTTTTTAATTCGAAGTCACACCCCAAGATGTAGAAAATTCTGAGGAACTCACATTCACATGATTATTTTTGGCTCTCAGGTTCTACTTGCAAGCAATTATTGCAGCATATGGACCATCACAACGTCCTAGTCAATGGGCTCTTTTCCCCCTAGAGTGACTAAAGTTTAAGTTATTCCAATGAATTTATCAAAAATATGTATCTACAAGTGATTTTTAAAGATATTTTTAAGTAATCTCTACACCTAATATGAGGGTCCAACTCACAACCCAAGAAGAAGAATTGCACACTCTACTGACTGAGCCAGCCAGGCATCCCTACAGTGATTTTTAAATGTGCCAACATCACTAAAATTTGTGGAAGAAGTTGTGGTTTATAACAGGAACTCAATTTAAAATTATGATCTATAATTTTTGTTATTTTATCCACACTGTGCTATGTACATCTAACCTCTCTTAAATTTATTAGTATATTAATTTTTATAAATAATTTCGACGAGTTGTATGTGCTATCTAAATGGATTTTTCATGATCTTTCAAAACGTCAAAATTTCACTGTAGGTAAGATATTAGCTCAATTTACTCTATGCCTATTTTCTGGGTATTTTTCAAAGACTTGTTTGTATTTTTGTTTTGTTCTGCTTATTTCCTCTAAAAAAATTTTTTTAAAGATGTTATTTATTAATTTGAGAGAAAGAGAGTGAGAGAATGAGCAAGGGGAAGGAGCAGAAGGAGAGGGAAAAGCAGGCTCGCACGAAGCAGGGAGCCTGACACGGGGCTCGATCCCAGGACCCCAAGATCATGACCTGAGCCAAAGGTAGATGCTTAACCTACTGAACCACACAGACACCCCTATTTCCTTGTTTTTAAGATTAAGAAAAGTACATGTTAGACATTTGGGGCTATACGAGAGAAAAAGAAAATCATAAATGTATAGTTTAGATTTTGGGGTCTTAAGCAACAGAAACTCCTGTTCACATAAGCAAGAGTGAATGTATAAGCAAGAGCTAACAGAAGAGAAATGATTGCTAGAGAATGAGACATAAAAATGTTTAGAAACATGAATTTGTAGAAACAAATGTGTAGTAACAATGCAGCTTTGGGGTTAGGACACAGGAACCTCAGCAAGGGTCTTGCAGAAACATTCCATTCCAGGCTTTACATCTAATATGAAGAGATCTCAACCACCTCTTTTATCTTCACGTTAGATTGTTTGTGATCCAAACCCCTGGAAGAATGGCAGCGACTAGTTAGGCTTCATTTAGTCTGTTACCTGGTTGTATTAGGCCAGATAAAAGAAGTGATTCTGCCTTTGATTGCGTATTAGGAAATAACACCAAGGCTTACCAGGATTAAACATGATGGCAGAAGAGGTTTTACCCAATGCTGAAAAGGAGAAGGAGATGCTAGGAAGAACATATTTATAGAAAAGGAAGAAAAATGTGCAGCCAGTGGCTGTCTTGACCATACTACAATGAATTTTTTCTTCCAGTTTTATTAAGATATAATTAACATACGATGTTGTATAATTCTATGTTGTACAACATGATTTGATAAACACATTGTGAAATGATTACCACAATAAAGTTTGTTAACTCCCTCATCACCTTATATAATTACATTTGGGGGGGGGGGAGAACATTTAAGATCTTACCAACTTTCAGTACAGTATTGTTATCTATAGTCACCAGGCTATATAGTAAGTAGATCCCCAGAACTTATTCATCTTATAATTGGAAGTTTAAATCATCAAGATTAATTAGTTCTGGTGAAGTCCCAGTTCAGTTTGAAAAGGAGAGATTACAAGCAGTTGGCCCTTAATAGATATATGAGGTTCATAAGTCATATCTATTAGGCATTTGTAAGTCTAATGACTATAATTTATGCGTGTTCCATATTAAGAATATATGAAAGAGAAACTTGTCTGTTTTTATGTAGTAGAGCTCCTTAGGAGATCTGATTTATTGGACACATGAGAATGACTGATAATTAGTGTATCAATTGTCTTAAATGGTATCTTTAAATTACTAAAGGATGTGTTAAAGTACAGTAAAAACTTGATTAGTGGGAGCTCAATTAACAAAAACTCTGTTTGGGGGCTTTATTTTTAGAAGGGAATAAAGTGAAAGACCACACAAACGAGAACAATTCAGAGCTTGCTGTAGTAAGGGAGCCAGCCACAATCACTTGTACTGGGAAAAGGCAGAGAGTGCAGAAGCTTATAGTGAGAAAGAGAGGTAGTCAGGTATGCTCTGATTGGAGGCTGTTGGCATAGGAAGCTGGAAATGAGCTGACTAGAAGCAGGGTAGCGTACTTGACTTTTTCCGGTTGTTTCTGAGTTGAAAGTAAGGGCCAAAAACAGGAATCTGGCTGTCCACATTCTATTTTGGGACAATTGTTGCCAAAAATGTGGTTTGGCTTCCTGGATTGATTGTTTGAGAGGTTGTAAGTCAGGGTTCTAGTGTTATATATAGCCTGGCCTTTATTCACTGGTATCTTCAGTCTCTTAGTTTCCGCTTTTGGTAATTCTGTTGCTTTTAAGAAGTTTACCAATTCCAAAAAAACTAGAGAGCCAGGTATTACCTCTACTACTACTCAGTGCGGTGAAGTCTCAACCATAGTCAATTGCCTCACAAGACCTTGACCTTAAAGTTGTTGTATGATCATCTAATGAGATAGTGGCCATACAGAAGCATTTGAGACTGAATAGATTTCAGTGGACCAGCATTAGGACTACTATGACAAAAACAACTAATAGTCCCTGGAATAGGTTTCTGAATCAGAAACACTATTACCCAACCAAGCGTAGAAGAACAAACCCCATAGGTGATGAGGACCAACCTCAGAAAGCCAAGTAGGCTTTCTTTAAGGCAAAGTTTAGACAGCTCGACCTTGCCTGCTTCATTCATCCAAGTGCAATAAGCATTAGTAATAGCACAAACCCCACCAAGACTACCCAACAAGAATTCTAGAGCAATACAATTGTCTATCACTGCTCACGCCAACAAACTGAGATTGAGTTGTATTTCATCTAGAGAAAAGATTGTATCAGTAATAACTTCTGCCAGAGCTAATAAGTTTCTTACAATCTTTTCTATTTGTATGATCCCACCACTGGGAACATTGTTCTGAATGCATAAAAAATGAGACAGTCATTCTCCCGTGTGGAATACCTCAATAATCAAGCATGGTCTCTTTTTTTGAGTTTACATCTGAGTTGAAATTTTCAGCCTTGTCAATTTATAGAATTAGGGTCTCTGTGTACAAACAATCTCAGAATACTATTACTTAAGTGCTGAGGTGTTAGTCTAAGGTAAACAGGCCCAGATATTCTGCTAATAATGGAATTATTCGGTAGGGATGCATGAAAATCTAGAAAACACTGCTTATGAATTTTTTATGACACTAGGTCAGAACCAAGGTCTTACATTAGCTGGTTTACATATTTGAATTTCTACTCTTCTTTTCCAGGAAATAACTAACCTCTAGTTCCATACAAAGGGTGTTGAATTGCATAGGGAGTGAAGGAAGATGGTGGGGAAGGAGGATCCTGAGCTCACCTTGTTCCACAGACACACTGAGGCAACTACTACATGTATTGCAATGTTCCCTGAAAATAACCTGAAGAATGGTAGAATAGATCTTCCACAGCTAGTTGTGGAGAGAAAACCCCATCAAAAAGAGTACAAGGAGCAGAGACGTGGTCAGGAACCAAACCCTTGGTGTAACTAACTACAAGCGGGAAAGATATCACAAGTACTGAAGAGCAAGATTCAAACCCCACACTGGGCACCCCTGGCCCTAGGGGAAAACACTGGGAAGAAAAGTTCCTATAATGTCTGGCTTTAAAAGCTAACAGGGCCCAACCTGGGGAGTTTTAAAAGTCAGTGGAGCCGCAACCCTAGGAGAGCTGGAGGGGAAGAGAAAACTGAGTCCCCAACCTTCAAAAGCCAGCATGCCAAATAACTCAGGCTGAGACACCACACAGAAACAACAGTTTGAAAAGTGTGTGGAGTATATGTGAAGATTTCTTGACTAATTTTGGAACATGTGCTGGAGGGGTAGGGATCTGCAAGAACTTTTTCTGGGAACAAAGTTGCTGGTGGACATCATTTTTCTTGCCCTTCCCTGGCCTAGATAGATGGATGTTTGTGGGAGCCAGTGCTAACACTCTCCATCTTCCTGGCTACCACCACATGCCCCACCCTCGTTCCCCCCTGTGCATCTACACCAGCCAATCTGCCTGCCCCAGCAAGCACTCCTCAAGAGTGGCTCCCATCCTACTGTACACCTGGTAGGCAGCCCCAGCGGGGACCAACATCCCTCCAAAATGACTCCTGCTCTGGAGAAGGGAAAAGCTAACTCCACATACCAGTGCACACACAATTCCCCCAGCTACTAAGCCTCTCAGTAAACTGCACAGTAAACGAGCCCTGCCCATTGGTGTGCTCAGAGCCATCCCAGTGGCTAAGTGCAGTCAGCCAGGCTGAGTGCCAGCTTGGCCACCAGCAAGCCCATGGGGTCCATAGCCAAGCCTCTCAGTTGGCCACATAGGAAGAATAAACTGCCTGTTGGTGAGCCTCATGGCTGAGCGCAGAAAGCCAGGCCGAGAGCCAGCCCCAACCACCAGCAAGCCGGAGGCAGTGCAGCTGGGCGGCTCAACTGCAACACAGGGAGAAAGAGCTGCACACCAGGCAAAGCAGGTCATTGTAGCCAGCTGAGCGGAGGGCTAGCTTCTTTCACCAATGTGTCCACAGCATTTATAGCTCAACCACAACAGGAGGGGGCACACAGCCTGCACAGGAACCACTCCCAGAACACCTGGTTCTAGTGACCAAGGCGGATTGTGCTACGGGGCAGCACAGAACTCTTTGTACACAAGGCCACTGCTTTTGAGATGAGGAGGTACAGCTGACCTACCCATACACAGAAACAAACAGAGAATTAGACCAAACGAGGAGACAGAGAACTATGCCCCACATGAAAGAACAAGGCAAAAATCACAGAGAAAGAACTAAAGGAAATGGAGATAAGCAATAGGCTCGATAAAGTTTTCAAAGTCATGGTCATAAAGATACTCACTGGACTTGAGAGCAGAGTGAAGGAACTCAGGGAGAACTTCAACAGAGATAAAAAAATATAGACAAGAACCAGTCAGAGTTGAACAATATAATAACTAAGGAATCAACAGATGAAACGAAACAGAAGAATAGATCAGCGATCTGAAGGACAGAGTAATGGAAAGCAACCAAGCCAAATATCCAAAAGAATATTAGAAATGAAGCTAGGTTAAGGAAACTCAACATCATCAAGCCTAATATTATACATTAGAGCAGTCCCAGATGGGGAAGAGAGAAACAAGAGAGCAGCAAATCTATTTGAAGAAATAATAGCTGAAAATTTCCTAACCTGGAGAGAGAAACAGTAATCCAGGTCCCAGATGCAGGGAGAACCCCAAACAATAAGAATCTAAGGAAGGTCAACACACTATTTAATACATATTAATATGATAATCATTTAATAAAATATTTAATACATAGTAATAATTAAAATATCAAAGATTAAAGAAAAAGGGAATCTTAAAAGCAGCAAGAGAAAAAGCAAACAGTTACACACAAGAGAAACCCCAGAAGGGTATCAGCTAACTTTTTAGCAGAAGCTTTCCAGTCCGAAGGGAGTGACACAATATATTCAAAATGCTAAAAGGAAAAAACCCCTACAACCAAGAATACAGTACGTAGCATGGCAAAGTTAAAGTTCATCACCCCAAAACAGACTTGCAAGAAATGTTCAAGGAAATTCTTTTTTTTTTCTTTTTAAGGAAATTCTTTAAATGGAAAGAAAAGGCAATTACTAGAAGAAAATTATGAAAGGAAAAAAAATTTCATTGGTAAAAGCTAACATACAGTAAAGGTAATAGATTATTCACTAATAAAGCCAGTATGGATGTTAAAACATGGGAGTAGTACAATAAATTATATCTACAAAACTTAATCAAGGGATACACCAAATAAAAAGATGTAAAATATGGCATCATATATATAAAACATGGAGGGGAAGTAAACATTTAGTGCTTGCAGAATGTGTGTGAACTTAAGCACCCATCAGCTTTATACTGATTGCCATACACAGAGGACATTAGATATGAACCACGTAGTAAACACAACCACAAACTTACAATAGATACACAAAAAAATAAAGAGAAAGGAATTGAAGCATAATACTAAAAACAGACATTAAGTCACAGGGAAGAGAGCAAGAGAAGAAAGGAACAGAGAAAAGAAAAGCAAAACAAACAAAAACCAAGAAAACAATTGACAGAATGGCGGTAAGTACATACTTGTCAATAATTACTTTACGTGTAAATGGGCTGAATGCTCCAATCATAAGACATAGGGCAGTTGAAAACAAAAACAAGCGATTAAACAAAACAAAAAACAACCAAGACCCATCTATATGCTGCTTGCAAGAGACTCATTTCAGACCTAAAAACAGATACAGATTGAAAATAAAGGAATGGGGGAAAAAAACATATTCAATGCAAACAAAAGCAAAAAAATAAGCAGGGGTAGCAATACTTGTATCATGAAGTTTGAGGGCAATAACTACTATTTGAAGTAATCTAAGAATGGCATTAGAGTAAGTATATTCTGGCCTAACAGTTATAACAAAGAGGAAAGAAGAGAGTAAAAGAGCCATTATGGGTAGACAACAAACAGTAGTCTATGGAAAATAAAAATGGTTATAAGCAAGTATATTTAAAAAAGGAATTAGGCAGTGGTTTTGATATCTAGTCTTGGGTAGAACCTGTCCACTATACAAGATTATACGCTTGTTCTAAAGGTTTGTCTACTTCTGAAGATTGGCTGCTTCTAGAGAATCTTTGCGATCCTTCCATTTGAAGTTCCAAATTAGAATGGGCTTCCGGTTGTGTGCAATTCTCATTTGCTTTTTCAGTTGTAAAATGTGAACCCAAAGATGAATCCCTGGAGTTTCACTGCTTTATTTGTTAACAGCACCTGATAAGGTCCCTTCCAAGGAGGCTCAAGAGCAGTTCTTATCTGATGCCTCTTCCAATAGGTGAGATCTCCGGGTTGTATATCGTGAAGGGGTTGTTTAGAATGATGTTCTGGGAAGATGGCCTTAAACTTTTGGTAATTTAACTGGGTATAGTGCGTGAGTCTCTTGCAATGTTTTGCCATGTTTATGTGTAGCAGGGCAGAGTCTAGTATTAAAGGTAAAATCCTTATATGTAGGCTTTAGTTACTAATTCATAAGGGCATAACTAGTCATAAGGGCTGAAATACCTTTGTCCAAAGAAAATCAAGGGTTTACAAAAGTTTGATCATTTTAAGAATGTCATTGGTTCTTTCAACCTTTCCAGAAAACTGTGGGAAGTAAAGGCAACATGGTATTCAAATAAGGAAAAATGCATTACAGTGTAAATTTATTTATAATGGTTCCCATAAAATACATGCTTTGGTCACTTGACATAGAAGTTATATCCCAGTTTGAAAATACAAAAATCAAGTTGCTTTTTAGAGACTCTATGGACCATATGTTTTACAAAAGGAAATACTTTAATCTATCTGAAAATTGATATACAATTTTAAAAAACCATTAAAACTCTTTGAAGGGTAGAACCTAGATAATTTTTATCTAAAGGTGTATACACACACATACACACACACACACATACATACACACACACTTAAAGGTATTCACAGAGCCCTTGAGGCTTTGATTCCTGACCATGTCTCACTTTTACAGTTTTTCAAGAATTATATTTTTGACAGGTGACACATACACCAAAATAATCTCAGTGGTCTTTTCAAAGTTTCCTTACCAAAATTTAAGATAGTAAATAAACTGTCTGTACCATAATGAGTAGAGTCATCAGTTGTTCCAAATAGCTAATATCCATTAGGGCCACTGTACTATTTTATTAGGGCTGCCAAGCGAAGTACCACAGTCTGGGTGGCTTAAACAATGGAAAAGCGTTGTCTCACAGTTCTGGGGACTGAAAGTCTGAGATCAAGGCTTTAAATGGGGTAATTCCTTCTGAGAACTGTGAGAGAAGGGTCTGTTCCAGGACTCTGTTGATGGAACAGATGGCCATCTTCTACCTGTTTCTTCCTATGGTGTTCTCCATTGTGCATCTGTATCCAAATTTCCTCTTCTAAGGACAAAATTCATATTGAATTAGGACCTACCCAAATGACATCCTTTTAACTTGGTTACCTCAGTAGAGACTCTATCTTTAAACAAAGTGCTATCTCTAAATAAGATTCTGAAGGCATCCAAATTGGTCAGGAAAAAGTCAAACTTCCACTATTCCCAGATGACATGATATTTTATGTAGAAAACCTGAAAAACTCCACTAAAAAATTGCTAGAATTGATACAGGAATTCAGTAGAGTCTTGGGATACAAAACCCAATGTACAGAAATCTGTTGCATTTCTATACAGCAATAATAAATCAACAGAAAGAGAAATAAAGGAATCTATCCCATTTATATTTGCACTGAAAACCATAAGGTACTTAGGAATCAACCTAATCAAAGAGGTAAAAAAAAATCTGAAAAGTATAGAACACTGATGAAAGAAATTAAAGATAGCACAATGAAAAAAAATATTCCATGCTCATGCATTGGAAGAACAAATATTGTTAAGATGTCTACATTACCCAAAACAATCTGCACATTCACTGCAATCGCTATCAAAATACCATCAGCACTTTTCACAGAGCTAGAACAAACAATCCTAAAATTTGTATGGAAGCACAAAAGACCCTAAATAGCCACAACGGCATTGAAAAAGCAAAGCAAAGCTGGAGGCATCACAGTTCCAGACCTCAAGCTATAATACAAAGGTGTAGTCATCAAGGCAGTATGGTATTGGCACAAAAACAGACACATAGATCAATGGCACAAAATAGAAAACCCAGAAATGGACCCACAACTATATGGGCAACTAATCTTTGACAAAACAGGAAAGACTATCCAATGGAAAAAGGGCAGTCTCTTCAGCAAATAGCGTTGGGAAAACTAGACGGTGACATGCAGAAGAATGAAACTGGACCACTTTCTTACACCATACACAAAAATAAACTCAAAATGGACCAAAGACCTAAATGCGAGAAGGGAAACCATCAAAATCCTAGAGGACAACACAGGCAGCAACCTCTTTGACACTGGCCATAACAACTTCTTACTAGACATGTCTCCAGAAGCAAGGGGAAACAAAAGCATAAATGAACTGTTGGGACTTTGTGAAGATAAAAATCCTCTGCACAGTGAAAGAAATATTTAAGAAAACTAAAAGGCAACCAATGGAATGGGAGAGGATATTTACAAATGACATCTCTGGTACAGCTTTAGTATCCAAAAATTTATAAAGAACTTATCAAATTCAACACCCCAAAAAACAAATAATCCAGTTAAGAAATGGGCAGAAGACATAAATACAGTTTTCCAAAGAAGACAACCATATGGCCAATAGACACATGAAAAGATGCTCAACATCACTCATCATCAGGGAAATACAAATCAAAACCACAATGAGATACCATCACACAACTGTCTGAATGGCTAAAATTAATAACTCAGGAAACAACAGATGTTGGCCAGGATGCAGAGAAAGGGGAGTCCTCTTACACTGCTGGTGGGAATGCACACTGGTGCAGCCACTCTGGAGAACAATACGGAGGTTCCTCCAAAAGTTAAAAATAGGTCACCCTCCAACCCAGCAATTGCACTCCTAGGTATATACCCAAAGGACACAAAAATGATGATTTGAAGGTACACATGCACCCCAGTGTTTATAGCAGCATTATCAATAACAGCCAAATTATGGAAGGATCCCAAATGTCCATTGACCGATGAATGGATAGAGATGGTATGTGTATGCACACACACATGCACACTATTATATATAAAATTATGAACTATTCTATATTATATATATAATTATGAAATATTACTCAGCCATCAAGAAAAATGGAATCTTGCCATTTGCAACAATGTGGATGGAAATAGAGTGTGTTATGCTAAGCAAAATAAGTCAGTCAGAGACAGACAAATACCATAGGATTTCAATCATATGTGGAATTTAAGAAATGAAACAGGGGGAAAAAGAGGGGGGAACCATAAAACAGACTCTTAACTATAGAGAACAAACTGAGGGTTGATGGAAGGACGGTGGGAGGGGATAGACTAAACAGGTGATGGGTATTAAGAAGGGCACTTGTGATGAGCACTGGGTGCTATATGAAAGTGACGAATCACTAAATTCTACTCCTAAAACAAATATTACACTATATTTTAACTAAATAATTTAATTTAAATTAAATAGAATTTAAATTTAAATAAAAACTTGAATTTACTAGAATTTAAATTAAAAACTTGAAACAAAAAAATACAAAAAATTTTAAGTTGGAGATAGGGAAACAGTTTACTTTTACAGTACAAGATGAACGAAAAATGTTTTAAATATTTAGAAAACAGCATGTTCTCTATATTAAGTGTAACAGTGTCTATAAAGATGAAGCTCAAAAGTTGGGGCTATGGTCTAGAAGCTTTTTAATGCCAGAATGAGGAATTTATTCTTAATCGAACAAAGGTTTTACATAATCAGTGTTGTTTTCAGGAAATTAATGTGCTCATGTTGAAGGATGATTGAAACAAATACGAGTAGTGAAATAAAGGAAACGGAAACGATTCTGAGGTTTGAAGGGGGGGCTAGTAGACACTTTCACATACAAACTTTGAGAGGGACAAAATTCAACCCATAAGAGCCTATCAGAGATTATCTGAGTAAGGAATACAAGCAGTTTTTTCCCATTTTTTCCCTCTTTCTGGATTGGGGACTAAATATTGATATTTTAATGGCCTTTTCAAGTCTCTCCATAGATTGATCCTTTGAGATTTTAGTTAGGGTCGTAACAGTGATTAAGGTTGGTTGTTTGGCATAATGATCTCCTGGAGTATTTCTTTAGCGTCCATAATACCTCGTTTTGCAGGAGTCTCAACCTTTACAATATCCACCTCTCTAGGAATTAAGACCGTATCTAGAAGTTTCTTAACTTGTACATTTTTGATAGGGATTCCAACAGAGATAAGAAACCCGTTTGTTTCCAAAGCATACAAAAGTCAAATACTATTCCAAAAACATACCTGCAGTTTGTATAGACATTTATTTTCTGATCTGCACTAGTTGATGAGCTCTAGGAAACCATTAAGTTCTGACACCTGGGATGATTTAACTTCAGCTAACTCCACTTCAGGGAATCCTCAGAGATGCATTGCATACTCTAGGCTCACTCTTGACTCAGTGGTAAAGTCTTATCTCCCTTGTCTTAGGGCAATAGATCTTTCGGAAAAACCTATTGATATGTACTACTGGGAAGTAAGACATAATAATTTTGTTGATGGCCATGGAGCCATGAACAAATCAATACCCTGTGTATTCTTTTCAACACTGAAAGGATGAAATATTAACAAGGGCTAGTAGAGGTTACGGCAAAGTCTTTGGATATAAGGCTTTCAAATATAGGTTTGAGGTTTTCCTTTGCTTCTGGCTTCAAGAGATATTGGGAAAATCTGGATAACGATTTGGTAGGACTTATCTCAACCTTAATAGGTTCTGCTCCAATTTTTCCTACATTAGTAAAAATTTTTGTGCAAAGAACTTCCAATACAGTGTCATGACCTTTGTTTAGAGTAATCACCAAATATAAGAGAGAAGGGAAACATATATGTAAAGCAGACTAAAGCTGATTATGAAGAGAGATATTCTCTGGAAGCTCAAAAAAGAGTCCACCTGGTGTGCATTTAATTTTATAGTTTTCATTTGTAAAACGAGTCTCTCCGCATGTATTAGTTTTCTGTTGCTGCTCTAACAAACCCAGGTACTTAAAACAACACAAATCTCTTACATTTTTATAGGTTGGAAGTCTGACAGAGTTCCCACAGTGCTAAAAATCGAGGTAAGCAATCAGCAGGGTGGCATTCCGTTCAAAGACTCTAGTAGAGAATATGTTTCCTTACCTTTTCCATTTTTCAGATGCTGCCCACATTTCTTGGCAATCGGTCTCCTTTCCTCATCTTCAAAGCAAACAACATTATGTCTCTGAGCACTCCTGCACAGCAACACGTCCCCTTGATTCTCTTCTGCCTCCCTCTCCCATTTGTAAAGACCCTTGTGACTATATGGGACCCACCTGGATAATCCAGAATACTCTTCCTACTTTAAGGTCAGCTGATTCACCAACTTAATTGTCTCTGAAACCTTAATTATCCTTCGCCTTGTAATCTAACTTTCATAGGTAATAGAGATTAGGACATGGACATCCTTGAGGAAGGGACATTATTCTGCCTACTCTGCCTTGTTAAGTTTACTGAGCGGTGTTACAGAATAGAAAGGAATGTTTTTAGTGAAGGGCCCAAGGATTGAAGGGCTGGGAGATAGAGAAACCGTGCAGGTTATTTGAATACTTATCACCTGTGTGACATGTTTACTCTGAGGAAGAGGTTGACGAAAATCGGCAGGATTTAATTAACATAGAAAGTGTAGCACCTGTATGACCAGGCTCTCTGATTCTCCTCATGACCAGCACCATTTTTACATAATACATACAAAATGGAAGCACACCAGAGAACTGAAAGGGATGAAAATAAATGGCCTGATTGTATCAGTTATACCCAACAAATGGAAACCAGTAATAAAATCCAGAAACCAAACTGAAAATAAGTAACTAAGGAATTCAATGCGAAGAGAGCAGAGTTCAGACTTGGTGCTGATTTACCAGTTTTGTATGGACTCAGTAAGCCAAGAACAACAACGTACAAGGGGCCTCCATGGGTTCCATACTGGAGTGAAGACTGCAGTCTGCAGCACTGAGAAGTGCCAACCTTGTATTTGTGGAGCCTCTAGAAAGTGTAGAAATAAACCAAGACTCTCTGAGTAAGAACAAATAAAGCTAAGCCAGAATTTGCTACAGCAGGTGAGTCAGCCATCATAATGGATTCGTAGGCAGGCAGGAGGATGGGAAAGCCTTAGAGTGAGAAAAAAGGAAATCGTCAGCTATGCTTTGATTGGAGGTTGTTGCTGTGGTGAAGATGGAGGTGGGCTAACTAGAAGAGGGTCATCCTGTGTGGTTTGCTCTGGAGAGCATATTGGTCAATAGCTTTCTCTAGCTGTAAGTGGGAACAAATACTAAGGAGGCTGTCAGTCTTTTATTAAGTCTTTGCTGTTTTTGAAATACATCTACAATTTCACAATATAATAATTAAGATTTCATGAAATTATGGTCACTATGACTCATTTAGAGTTGGCACTTAAACAGATCCATTAAATGGAAATATAAAAGGAATCAACATCCATTCGCCTTTTGTATCTCCACTGGTGGCACTTCTTTCTTCAATTCCTCCAGAAACAAGGTCTTTCTGGGGTCAGAGCAGTTCCAGGGCCTGCCACCTGGCCCCTCCTACCTGTTCTTTATAATTCTGACATTCATTATACCTACCAAAATCAGAAGACCCATTTGTATTACAGAATTGCTTTCAATCCTTTTAAGCACACAGAGGACAACTATCACAAAGCTCTTCAAAAATTCTAATATTCTGGGTTGTAGGGTAGCTACTACTGGGTATTTACCCCAAAGAAACAAATGTAGTGATCCAAAGGGGCACCTGCACCCCAATGTTTATAGCAGCAATGTTCACAATAGCTAAGCTATGGAAAGAGCCCAGATGTCCATCCACAGATGAATGAATAAAGAAGATGTGGTGTATACACACACACACATACACACACACACAATGGAATGTTACGCGGCCATTAAAAATTGAAATCTTGCCATTTGCAATGACGTGGGTGGAACTAGAGGGTATTATGCTAAGCAAAATAAGTCAGTCAGAGAAAGACAATTATCATATGATCTCACTGATATGTGGAATTTAAGAAACAAGGCAGAGAATCAAAGAGGAAGAGAGGAAAAAATGAAACAAGACAAAACCAGAGAAGGAGACAAACCATAAGAGACTCTTGATCATAGGAAATAAACTGAGGGTTGCTGGAGAGAAGGGATGGGGTAACTGGGTGATGGACATTGGGGAGGGTATGTGTTGCAATGAGCACTGATGGTATTATATAAGCCTGATGAATCACAGACCTGTACCCCTGAAACAAATAATATATTATATGTAATTAATTGAATTTAAATTTTTAAAAAGGTAAAAAAAAAAACCCACATAAGTCATGGGAATAAAGGGCACAGCATAGGGAATATAGTCAGATATTGTAATAGCGTGGTATGGTGACAGAGGGGAGCTATACCTGTGGTGAGCACAGCATATTGTAGAGAGAAGTTGGGTCACTACGTTGTACCCCTGAAACTAATGTAATATGGTGTGTCAATTATACTCAATAAAAAATTAATTATTTGAAAAAATTCTAATATTCTCCCTTGCTATCACATTTTTAAAACTCTGATAGAGCATCTCCCAAGTGTTCAAAGTGTAGTTAGTGGATAAGTAAGCAATAACTGGCCCCTTCCCATGTTTCATGAATCTTCATATATTCTCCTTTATAACATACACAGGAAAGTGTGCCAAGTTAGCCATGTTTATTATGCCCATCACTGAATCAAGCATTAATTAGCCACACTACTAGATTATAATGCCACTCCCCCACAAAAGATTGAGCACACCACGGTAAACCATTAGCTCTGGGTGAATGCACCCTTGCCAATAAATTTATCTGGTTTGAACCTTAGATTTCACTCCTACACAGAGTCCCTAGTGTATAACAATATTAATCGATATTACCTCATCATTCTTTAAATATATAGAATATCTCTTTTTTAAGAAGACCTTGCACTACCTGTCTAGACCCTCTTAGCATCTATATTTCATTATGGGCCTGAAAAAAAAAAAAAAAAAAAAAAAAGAGAGAGATGTGTTAGGGATGGGACCTGAGGAAAAATGGCACCAACTTATAAGGTAAATGCTCCAGTGACTGAAAGGCTTTTATACAGATGAATGAGGATTCTCTTGGACTAGAGAGGAAGTGACAGGGCTGCCTCTGCCAGCAAAATAATTTGAGGGAAATTTAGAGGATAAAATTCTACGTTATTTGAGTCTGTTCAAATGCCCTCATTCCATGTATCTGGATCTTACTTCTTTTCCCACCAAATTTTTACCTTCACATAAGTGGTACTACATGGGTGATGGTATTAAAGAGGACACCTGGGGCGCCTGGGTGGCTCAGATGGTTCAGCGTCTGCCTTTGGCTCAGGTCATGATCCCAGAGGCCTGGGATCAAGCCCCACATCAGGTTCCCTGCTCAGTAGGGAGCCTGCTTCTTCTTCTACCTCTGTCATTCCCTCCACACTTGTGCTCTCTGGCTCTCTACCTCTCTGTCAAACTCTCTGTCAAATAAGCAAATAAAATCTTAAAAAAAAAAAAAAAAAAAAAAAAAAAAAGGACACTTGTTGTGATGAGCACTGGGTGTTGTATGTAAGTGATGTGTTGCTGAATTCTACTCCAGAAACCAATACTGCACTGTATGATAACTAAGTAAAATTTAAATAAAAAAATAAGTGGTATGCTTGAGTTAAGAATTTAATGGGGTTTTTCCAGTCAGTCATCATGCCCTAGGCTTGGTATCCAACTTTAAATGTCAGGTGACTTCAAAGATTTCATTTGGACCTTTGGGTTTAAGAATTCATGACTCATGTATTCTTAATTGTATGTTTATAGATATCAATTTTTTCTTTTTCCCTGTGGATTGTTTCTAGGGCTTATAAGAAGTAAAGTGATTACACCATCTTTATCACCATAATTGCTGCCATAACAACCAGGGTATAGCAACACACCCTATGCTAAGGCTTATAACTTCAGAAAACTTGATGTCTCCCGAGTATATAGATTAACCATAACTCTTCAGCAAATAGATTTTCCTTGTGTTCCTCTAATACACGAGCAATGTAATTGTATAATCCTGTTTTGATGGTCTGTTTTCTGGGTCCACTTTGATATCAAAGGATCAATAAGGGTCCCAGCAGGAAAAGATGGTACTCTCAAATTAGGATAATCACAGATGGATTTATTAAAGGGACCTTTAAAAATGTGTGGGAAGGGTTTAGGTAAAACACAAGCTAAAGTGTAACCTCCCAGGATCTATTGAATAGTTACTACTGTCCTTACACTTGAAAGAATGAGGGGAATAAACAGTTCCTGAAATGTGGAAGGAGAGAGATGTAGGACATAGCTAGGAGAGCAGTGACCTACAGTCAATAGGCACAACCAAACACAGGCAACTGCATAAGAGGAAGTTGGGAAAAGAAAAATAATGCCATCATTCTCATTCTCTGTAGACTTCTGTCAGGGTTTCCTATTGTCGCATGGAAACTAAAGAAAGACTGAAAGTTAGCCCTGTGAGGTTTTCTGTACCAGTCAACTTCTGGCTCACAGAGAGGGTTGGAAAAAGGTGGAAATAGATCTTAAAGGGTGATTGGAAGATACGTTGAAGAAAACGTTCACATCCACATTTTAGGTAGACTTTCTGGAAACTACAGATTACATTTACATTAAATCAATCAGTCCTTATTTACATGACTAGAGCTAGCTTCAAATGGGACTCCTGATTATCTATTCATTCTGCTGAATGGCAATTTGATCTTTATATATCTGATAACCCCTTCGGTCTCTCCTTCTTACTCTGGTGGGGCGTGTTGGACTAGGCTAGAGCACAGAGTCAGGGTGGAGGGGTGATTAGGGCACAGGACGAAGTCAGGCCCAGTGAGGGCAGTGGAGGCTTAGCAGGCCAGCAGGCTACAATAAATTAACAGGCTGGAATAAATTTTATCTAGTTTGATTAGAGTTAGGTGTTTGTAAAAACTGACAGTTGTAAATACCTGGACAAATATAGATCAGTAGATAGATACATAGCGATTGATAGGGATGTAGATGAAGATATATACACACATTTATATGTAAATGAAAGGGAGTCTGGGAAAGTATATATTGGCTTCTTCTAGTCTACAGTCTAGAATAGAAAGCTAGAAATGGCTTGAATGAGTGTGAAACAAGGAAATCTATAATGTCTGTCATAATTTGATCTAAATCTGAAAGGGGCAAAGATTTCTTTTGTGAGACTGCAATTATTGCCGGCTCTCTCTTTTCTTTGGAGAGTGCAACTATGAATGGATACAAATCAGTATACTCTTACTAAGGAAGGAAACCATACAGACTATACAATCCAACACATATATTTTAACAAGAAAAATATGAAGCCCAAAAAGTTTGGTAATTTTTCTGTGTCCCACACCTGTAAGGGGCAGAGCTAGAATAAGCCTTAGCAAGAATCTTACCAAGATGTCCAATCTGAATGCCACAAAGGGCTGAACTGAATTTGAGATGATATTTTTCCCTTCACGTCAAAAATGTAAAAAAAAAAAAAAAAAAAAAAAAAAAAAAAAAAAATCTCTTTTTTTCTTTGAGGTTTCAAGCATTCTATATGTATTTAAACAAACGGCATGTAAAACTTTGCTGGGAATGGCCAGCAATCCCTGTACCAACGGATGAAAGATTACTTCAAACTTTGCTGTGAAAAACAGAAGGCAAGGGGGTCAACGCTTAGAAACAAAGACCTTTTGCTCTTCTTTGCTCCCACTTTTATTGGTCCTTCAGGATACTCACAAATCCTTATCACTGTTCCTCAAGCACGTGCTGTGTAACAAGGGGTCTTACTGAAACTAGGAGAATCTGTTTATGGGAAGGATAGGCTATGCTAATCTGAATGTTCTACAGAGTTCTGCTAAACATGGCCTAGGGGACAATGCATAAATCTCTTAGGGCTGCTGTGTGGGCTAAGAAAGCTTGGGGGAAGGCAACTCCCTGAGGCATTCCAAGGGCAGGGTGGTCCTGCAGCCTCCGCATTGCAAAGGCCTGCACCCTTCTCCGAAACCCTCCCTCGCTGCCAGCCCCCAGCCCCCGGCGGCCTCTGTGTTACATTTTAGCGAACCAGGTATTATGGCTGATTTCATGCTCTACATTAACCCCAACAAAACTTTAGATTCTGTCATTTGCAAAGTCTTCATGAGACAAAAAATCTTAGAAATATATTAACAGTATCCGTTGTGGTTGCTTCTGGCACATGTATGACCCCTGCCTATTAAGAACTTCAGTACTTTCACAGGCAACATTGTATCTTCTGCTTTTTTTCTCTCCGCTTAGTCCTGAGTAACTCTTGGCGTCTGAGACTTTTAAAAGTCAGTGCTTTTACATCTGGGCTAGTGCCAGGAACACAGTGCTTTAGAAACTAATGCCCTCACTGAACAGAAGGTATAATCACTTTGTTTTATGTGTCTCTTATTGTCTGTAGCTATTAATGATTTCTAAAAATATAATTTTTTCTTTTTGTTTTGCTAGTGTTTTTGGCAGAGGTATGAAAACATACTTCATCTCAGACTGCCCATTACATTTATCTTGACTGCCTCACCCTAGAGCGATGAGGTCACATTCCTTTTTAAAATAAAACCTTGGGGGCGCCTGGGTGGCACAGCGGTTGAGCGCCTGCCTTCGGCTCGGGGCGTGATCCCGGCGTTGTGGGATCGAGCCTCACATCTGGCTCCTCTGCTGGAAGCCTGCTTCTTCCTCTCCCACTCCCCCTGCTTGTGTTCCCTCTCTCGCTGGCTGTCTCTATCTCTGTCGAATAAATAAATAAAATCTTAAAAAAAAATAAAATAAAATAAAACCTTGGATCTTGAATTGGATTTTACTACTAGAAGAAACTAAATTTATCCTATGGCCTCTTTCTTTCTCTCTCTCTCTTTTTCTTTTTTAGTGAACTGCAACAAAGTAGGTATGATAGCAAGTGGTCAGTCTCCTCAACAGTATATGTTTGGTCATAGTCAAGCCATAGGGGAGAAACATTGTACTGAATTGTGACCTTAAATATTCCCAGAAGGACAATTCACATATTCCTGTCTAAGAAGAGATTACTTATGAGTGCTTCAATTTCTATTGTAATCTTTGATGCAGCTCAAATCAACAGAAGGATGGCTTTAGAAGTGAAGGATGGAGTTGTACGAACATTGTCTGATATTCACTCAACCTCAAATTGACAGTAATATATTGTTACTTGAGTATATAGAGTTCGCTACAAAGAATCATGTGCCCTTTCTGTCCTTGGCTGTGAAGTTAAACTACCTGTACTGGATTCAACTTTCTGTTAGTTTCTGGAACATCATTTAAACAACACAACTCTTGGTCTATAATACAAGATCTGGAATATTATTCTTGCCTTTTACTCAATTTTCCAGTTTTCAAAATAAGTAAAAAATAAATAAAATGGTTAAAATTCAAATAGTTAAAGGTTTTATATTTATACTGAAGAAAACTTGTACATAGATTTCAGCCCATTAAACTACACACAGAACAAGTGCAAACTGTATATAATATCCTAACCTCAATTGTGCAAATCTCACAAGCAGATTAGTTGTTATTATAGTCACTCTCTGCGCACAGCAACAATCATATATTTTCATAGTTTTAATAGATTAAAAAGCATACAAGCAGTATTTGGACACAAAACATTTATGAATACACTGATTATTATTTAAATTATAAAAAAAGCAAATTATTATATTTCAGATATTGAAAGCCAAGTGGCTGGGCAGTATATATATATATATATATATATACACACAAAACTTAGATTTATATTTGTATATTTGTAATCTGAAAAGGTTAACCTAAATTAATATTCATACTTGTGCTTTGTTTTCAAAATTGTGAATGTTGATTGCTATTTTTGCACACATGAACTACAGTAAAATAAATTATGAATATAATCAATTTTACCCAATGCCTTTAATTGCCTTGAGATTAAATTTAAAAATACTAGAGGAAATTTTGCATAAGTTGAAAAAAAGTCTTAAATTGTATATTACTTTTATTTCCATTAGAATCATAATCTTAATTGAAATTTGTTAAGTAGCAACGGCTAAAAAAGTTAGTGACATTTCCTAAATTTTAACTCATTTTGTCACATTTTAATTTATAATACTTGAAATGCAATATTGTCATTAATATACAAATTCCTGCATTTTGGACAGTGGCAAATTCATAAACCTCAGTTTGTCATTCTGCTTTAGAATGGTTGATTAAAATGCCACACAATCACATCTCTAATTGAGTGTTCTTTTGAAAATACTTTTTTAAAAAAAACATGTATTATATAATATATATTTATGTATTATAGAATTATCTCTTAAGCCTTCTATATATGTATGTATACTTATGTTTGTATATATATGCATGGGTGTATTAAAAGCAGATATAATAATTATCAACTAAGAATGCTTTTACTTCCAATCACTAATAGGACTAGGAAAAGATAATTTTTCTGAGAAGTATTGAGTAATACTTTTTGATACCTTTATGGATAGCTAAAGAAAATCTAGTTCTATATTATCTGTAAAATTTCACTTTTAAGTTAATTATAATTTTAGTTTTATTGGAAAGTAGAGGAAGTGTCATCAGCATGCACAAATATTGTATTGAAATAGATTGGGGAGTCAGAAACCAGGAAAAAAAGAGAACGCACTTATATGCCATGAAAAGAAACTCTGTATTTGCATCCTATGTCAACACCACCTATTGTCTGGAAAGCAAAGTGCACGTTCTGAAATGTCAAGAAGCAGAATAAGTCAAAGATGGAAAACAGAAGAAAAAGAGGGTTACTAGCTAGAGAGAACTAGGTCAAATGTGATAAAAGAGCAAATGCTGATAACACTGTCAGAAAGAGCAAAGCACAGAAGTTGGAGATGACTGTGTCAAAGATGTGACCTTGGCAATTTCTAAAAGAGATAATATAAAGGGGTATACCTAGAGATGCCTCAAGTGGCCTCAGTGGGCAAGGCAGGGGAAAGGGTCATCAACACAGCCTATATAATGAAGTCCCAAGAAATGAAAAAATTGAAAGATAAATGGCAGAACTAGACAGTGCATGAAAATCCTAAAGGAAATAGAAGTAACTTATAGAAGCAACATTTCTGTTTCACCTCGAAGACCAAAACAACTCTACTAAAAATACTTTTTAAAACAAGATCACATAGTGTATCTCTGGTGATTTTTAGAATAGAGATCACTACTGAGGAATACAGAAATCATTAATTAGGGCACTTTCTATTAATCTTTAGCTGGGATTCCTCACCTTTCTGCCAAAGCTGATTTTTTTTTTCAAATGAGATAAATTGATAAAACTGGTCTGTAATTTTTTTAAATAGGCTTTGTTATTATTTTCTTACACCTAAAAAATGATCCCTTTGTTATAGTCAGAGTTTTGGAGTTGTTGGAAGATTTAGAAATCCTCTAGTAGAGTTTTTCCAAAAGACATACCACCCCAGGGATTAGTCATATTTTGACAATCCTTCCCTCCAAATCTGGTGTTTTAAACATTTTCCCCACAAATATCTCTCCTTTAATTAAGGCTGATCATAGTAGCTCAGCTGATGCTTCCTTTCCTTCATCCAGGGATCCTAGGTGGAAAAAATGTTTCTAGCCCTTACAGATCTTCTTACATAATTTCTTACACATTTCTTCTACAACTTGTGTTGAGAAACGTAAGAACCAAGCTCTATCACTTCAATTCAATACTTTCCTCTCTAATATTCCCAGCCATACTTATACAGTTTTTTTTTTTTTTTTTAGAAATGCTACCAGGGAGGTGCTATTTTTTTAAGCAGTGGATATCATCTCTGGGTAGTTCTGATTGCTAGAAATCACCCCTGTATCTTTTCCACCTATTGGTCTTAAACTGTTGAGTACCTACCATTGGCTGGAAACAGTAAAAAGGCACTGAAGATTCCGGTATGAACAAATGGGACATTGTTCCTGCCTTCATAAAGCTTAACATTTAGGGGACAAGGGAGACGTTATGAAACATTCAGAAAAATAACCGTAACCCAGATGTCGGCTGGAGTCTCTGTGTTCCATGAGATGCACTGAGCTTGAACCTTGTTCCACGCCCGGGCAGTCTGCCATTTCTCCCTGAGTTTGTGAACATTGCTGGGCCTTGGTGACAGTGGTCGTCCCCAGACCTGAGTTCCTGCTTCCTCTCCTATTCTGTTCTATAGTAAGTAATGCAGATGGACAGACAACACTTTCCTTTAATTACTGCTTATAAGAAAACAAAAATCATGAAGTTCCTCTGTAAATAAGAAATGTCTCAAAATCTTAGAAGAGAACACAGGCAGCATCTTACTTGACCTTGGCCTCAGCAACTTCTTACTAGACATGTCTCCGGAGGCAAGGGGGGAAAAAGCAAAAATGAACTATTGGGACTTCATCAAGATTAAAAGCTTCTGCATAACAAAGGAAACTACAGAGTGGGAGAAGATATTTGCAAATGACACACCTCCAAAATCTATAAAGAACTTAAAAAAATTTTTTTTAAAGATTTTATTTATTTATTTGATGGGAGAGAGAGAGAGAGAGGGACAGTGAGAGAAGGAACACAAGCAGGGGGAGTGGGAGAGGGAGGAGCAGGCCTCCTGCAGAGCAGGGAGCCTGATGTCTGGCTTGATCCCAGGACCCCGGGATCATGACCTGAGCGGAAGGCAGATGCTTAATGACTGAGCCACCCAAGTGCCCTATAAAGGGCAGAGTCCTCTTGAGACTCTCTCTGGAGCTAGGGGCACTGGTAGCAGCCAGTTTTGCACACTCTCTCTACTTTGCCGGCACCAGCAGGTGCATATAGTCCGAGCACTGTCCGGTGCCGCACCCACCACTTTTTCCATGAGGCTAAAGCTGGTGGGCCTGTCCTGGGCCCGCACTCTTCTGCTGCCTCACTAAAGCTAACCAGGGCAAGCTCATTTCTGCTCTGTGCTGTCCCCCTGCTTGGATGAGGCTAAAGCCAGCAGGCAGCCCCAGCCTGGCCACTCTCCTGCTGCCTCACTGAAGGTAAAGGAGGCAGTCTCATCTCAGCCCTGCACTGTCCTGCTGCCTTGATATAGCCTATGGGCCCACACAGTCCACACAGAGGATGCCCCTTGATCCCCTGGTTCTCATAGCTAGGGAGGGCCCCCAGTTAGGTCCCCTGGGACTGAAACAATTGGAGAGACAGTTCTTGGCAGGCTACAACCCTCAGGCCACTGCACAGAAAACAGACTGCAACAGCTTCCTGTGTAAAAGGCCTGTTGACCTGTTCTTGAACTTCAGCCTAAGGGGCAGGTTTCAGGTTTGTTACACATCTTGCAGGGGGCGTGGAGGAGACATGCCGGCTTTGTGCACTCCCTAGGCCTCACTACAACTGCTTGGTACCTCCCAGAAAGGAGCTTATACATTGTCTGGAGCCTGGAGTGTTGAAATTGTGCTCTGAGGACACCTCACCTGGTCTAGAGACTGGCCTAGATTATGATTGAGTCACAGAGGACTGTGTATATTTGCATATTTTAAAAGCTGCTGCTTGGGGATCCGGTTCTAATCAGCCTGAAATGAGGTGCTGACTGAGATCCCTCCCTTTGGAGCACTGCCAGGGCTTGACACACCCTTAATAACTGGGACCTATCAAGAATAAATCGGGCTGCTTAGACAATTACAGGGCTTAGACAAAGAAGCTATGGCAAGTTGAACAGTAAGATTCATTTCCTATACAAGTTATTCCTACAAGATTTGGAGAGGTGACTGTTTCACATAATACATAGAAAAAAAACACAGAGAGTCAAAGAGAATTGAGGAAACAGAGGAATATTTTCCAAATGAAAGAACAAAACAAACTTTGTGCCTTTCAAAGAATTTCTTAATTTCACCTAAATTGTTAAATTTATGAACATAAAGTTGCTTGTTACAATCCCATAAAGCTGACCTTCCAGTATTTTTTGGATTGGTTGTGTTCTCATCTTTCAATCCTGATATTGGTTATTTGTCATTTAACATTTTTTTCCTTAATATAGGTGTTATTGGTCTTTTCAAAACATCAGAATGAGTTTCCTTGATTTTTCTCTTTGAAATTAGATTCATTTTATCTGTATAATGTTCTTTGCCTGCTTTGGACTTAATTTACCTTTTTTTCTATTTTTTTTTTAAAGATTTTATTTATTTATTTGACAGAGATAGAGACAGCCAGCGAGAGAGGGAACACAGCAGGGGGAGTGGGAGAGGAAGAAGCAGGCTCATAGCGGAGGAGCCTGATGTGGGGCTCGATCCCATAACACCGGGATCACGCCCTGAGCTGAAGGCAGACGCTTAACCGCTGTGCCACCCAGGTGCCCCATACCTTTTTTTCTATTTTCTTAATGTAAAAGCTTAGATCATGGACTAGAAAACTTAGTTCTTTTATAATATAAATACTTAATGTTATAAATTTCCTACTAGATACTATTCTGTTTTCATCCCACAAATTTGATTCATAGTATTTTATTTTAATTCAATACAACATATTTTTAATTCCCTTTATAATTTCCCTATAGACCCACATTTTCTTGAAATGTGTTGTTTAATTTATAAATGTTTAGAAATCTTTCACATAACTTTCTGTTATTGATTTTTTAAGATTTTGTTTATTTATTTGAGAGAGAGAGAGAACATGAGCAAGAGCAGGGGAGGAGCAGAGGGAGTGGGACAAGCAGACTTTGCACTGAGCTTGGAGCCTGACGTGGGTCTTAATCTCATGATACTGACATCATGACTTGAGCTGAAATTAAGAGTCAGAAGCTCAACCCACTGAGCTACCCAGGTGCCCCTCTGTTGTTGATTTCTAATATAATTCTTTGTAATCAGAAAATATACTAGGGGCACTTGGGTGTCTCAGTCGGTTAAGCATCTGCCTTTCGCGCAGGTCATGATCTCGGGGTCCTGGGATTGAGCCCTGAGACAGCAGGGAGTTTGCTTGTTCCTCTCCTTCTGCCCCTCCCCTCTGCTTGTGCTCTTTCTCTCTCTCAAATAAATAAATTAATTAATAAAATCATTAAAAAAAGAAAATATACTTTGTATTATTCCAGTTCTTCTAAATTTCTAATAGATTGCTTTATGACCCAGCATTCTACCTTAATAAATGTTCCATGTACACATGAAAAGAATGTGTATTCTGCTGTTGTTGGCTCAAGAGTTCTATAAATGGGGGCACCTGGGTGGCTCAGTCAGTTAAGTGTCTGCCTTTGGCTCAGGTCATGATCTCAGGGTCCTGGGATCAAGCCCTGCATTGGGCTCCCTGCTTAGCGGGGACCCTGCTTCTCCCTCTCACTCTGTTCCCCTGCTCCTGCTCTCTCACTCACTCTTCTATCTCAAATAAATAAATAAAATCTTTTTTTAAAAAAACTTAAAAAAAAAGAGTTCTATAAATGTCCATTAGGTTTAGTTAATTGGTAAGGCTGATTCAGCATTTTATGCTCTTACTGATTTCCTATCTACTTTTTTTTGGATCAATAATGAGAGATAATTATAGGGTGATCTATTCTTTATACTTTATCAATTCTTTATTCATGTGATTTGAAGCTCTGTTGTTAGGTTCAAACACATTTAAAATTGTGATTTCTTCTCCATGAATTAATCTTTTATCATTACATAAGGTCCTTCTTTATCCCAAGTAACATTATTATACATCTACTTTTTCCTTATATTTATGTGATTACTCTAGTTCCATTTTGATTTGTGTTGGCATGTTGTATCATTTAACTTATATATGTCTTTTATTTAAAATGGGTTTCTTATAGATGATACATAGTTGGATCTTGCTGTTTCATCAAATCCAATGATCTAAATGTATAAAACACTATTTAAGTGCCATGTAGTTGTTTTATTTGGTTGAATCCAAATCTGCCATTTTTCTAGTGCTTTAAAAATTTTTTTTCCATGCTCCTTTGTATCATTTCTCTAATTTTCTTCTTGAATATGGATTAATTTTACATTTTATAGTTCTAATAAATTCTAATAACTCTTCATAACAAAGTGATTAGTTTTACTGTTTTTTCAAATCCTTTTAATGATTTCATAGAGTTTATAATATACATCTTTAACTCTTTACTTGATTACAGTCTATCCTCACATGTAATATAAGATCCTTGCAACCAAATATTGCTAATACTTCTTCCCAGTGGTTTGAACTACTTTTTAGATATGTGTTTGCTTTTATAGTTTATAAACTCACAACATTTTGCTATTATTTTTATCTGTACTCAATTTCCACTAGAGAAATTTAAAATAAGCCAAAGTATTTTATATACATATCATTTTATGTGTTGATGGTGATATTCATTTCTTTGTGTACATCTTGTTTTTATCTTCCTTATGTTATTTCTTCCCATGAACTTGCTCGAACTTCTACCAGAGTGCATGCACATCTGCTGGTAATAACATTTCTCGTTTTCTGTTTGCTTAAAAAATACTCTTTATTTCTCTTTAACTTCTGGAAAATATTTCACTAATTATAAAATTTGTGGTTGATACAATTTTTTCCTCAGAACTTTAAAGAGGTTTCTGATAAGGAATCATGGGTAAGTCTTTTTTGTTTTTTTCAAGTTTTTATAAATTCTAGTTAACATATAGAGAAATATGGTTTCAGGTGTAGAATTTAGTGATTCATTACTTCCCTATAGCACCCAGTGCTCATCACAGCAAGTACCCTCCTTAATACCCATCACTCCTTTAGCCCATCCCCCGCCCACCTCCTACCATCAACCTATAGCTCGTTCTCTATCATTAAGAGTCTCTTATGGTTTATTTCCCTCTCTCTCTTTTTTTTTTATCCTTCCCCTGTGTTCATCTATATCTTAAATTCTGAATATGGGTGAAATCATATGGTATTTGTCTTTCTTTGACTGACTTATTTTGCTTAGCAAAATTCACATCACATTCACATCATTGCAAATGGCAAGATTCCATTCTTTTTGATGGCTGAGTAATATTCCTTTATATATATATATATCCTCTTCTTTATCCATTCATCAGTTGATGGAGATTTGAGCTCTTTCCATATTTTGGCTATTGTTGATAATGCTGCTATGAACATCAGGGGGCATGTGGCCCTTTGAATCAGTATTTTTGTATCCTTTGGGTAAATACCTAGTAATGCAATGTGGATGGTAGGATAGTTCTATTTTTAACTTTTTGAGGAATCTCCATACTGTTTTCCAGAGTGGCTGCACCAGTTTGCATTGCATTCCCACCAACAGTGCAAAAGGTTCCCCTTTCTGCACATTCTTGTCAACATCTCTTGTTTCCTGTGTTAATGATTTTAGCCATTCTGACGGGTGTGAGTTGGTATGTCACTGTGGTTTTTGATCTATATTTCCCTGATGATGAGTGATGTTGAGCATCTTTTCACATGTCTGTTGGCCATTTCATGTCTTCTTTGGAGAAATGTCTGTTCATGTTTTCCACCCATTTCTTACATGGATTATTTATTTTTTGGGTGTTGAGTGTGATAAATTATTTATAGATTTGGGATATGAATCCTTAATCAGATATGTCATTTGCAAATATCTTCTCCCATTCTGAGGCTGTGTTTTAGTTTTATTATTTCCTTCACTGTGTCAAAGCTTTTCATCTTGATGAAGTCCCAATAGTTCATTTTTGCTTTTGTTTCTCTTGCCTCTAGCAACATATCTAATAAGAAGTTTGATGGCTGATGTCAAAGAGTTTGCTGCCTGTGTTGTCCTCTAGAATTTTGATGGTTTCCTCTCTCACATTTAGGTCTCTCATCCATTTCTGAATTTATTTTTGTGTGTGGTATAAGAAAGTGGTCCAGTTTTCCCAGCACCATTTGTTGAAGAATTGTCTTTTTTTCATTGGATATTCTTTCCTGCTTTGTCAAAGATTAGTTGTCCATATAGTTGTGGGTCCATTTCTGGGTTTTCTATTCTGTTCCATTGATCTATGCATCTGTTTTTGTGCCAGTACCATACTGCTTTGATGACTACAGCTTTGTAATATAACTTGAAGTCTGGAACTGTGAGGCCCCCAGCTTTGCTTTGCTTTTTCAAGACTGCTTTGGCTATTCAGGGTCTTCTGTGGTTCCACAAAATTTTAGGAGTGTTTGTTCTAGCTCTGTGAAAAGTGCTGATGGTATTTTGATAGGGATTGCATTAAATGTGTAGATTGTTTCGAGTAGTATAGATATTTTAACAATATTTGTTCTTCCAATCCATGAGAATGGTATGTCTTTCCATATCATTGTGTCATCTTAATTTTCTTTCATAAGTGTTCCATAGTTTTCAGAGTACAAATATTTTACCTCTTTGATTAGGTTTATTGCTAGGTATCTTAAAGTTTTTGGTGCAATTATATATGGGATAGATTCCTTGATGTCTCTTTCTGCTGCTTCATTATTGCTGTATAGAAATGCAACAGATTTCTGTATGTTGATTTTGTGGTGTGCGATTTTGCTGAATTCATGTATCATTTCTAGCAATTGTTTGGTGGAGTCTTCTGGGTTTTCTCATGTATAATTCCTATATTTGTTCCTCTGAGTGTAATGAGTTTTCCCCTCTATGGCTGTCTTCAAGATACTCTAGTTATCTTTGGTTTTCATCAATTTGAACACGCTGATATCACAGATGTGGTAGAGAGGGAAGATATGTTTTTATCATCTTGGTGTTGTCTGACCTTCTTTTATTACTGGTTTGGTGTCTTGCTTTACCTTTGGAAAATTCTTGGTCATTATTTCTTCAAGTCTTTCTTTTACCTGTCTTTCTTTCTCCTCAGAATCCGGACACAGAGAGGTCTTACCTCTTGCTAAATCTTGGATGCTATGTTTTGCTTTTTCTACTCCTTTTTGCTGTGAATTTTATTCTGGGCAATTTCTATTGACTGAAATTCAAGTTTGTTGGTTCTCCTTTTGACTACTGATGAACCCATCAAATGCACTCTTTGTAAACTTTTTTATTCCCTATGTGACCATTTCTTTTAGCTTCCATCTCTGCTAGAATTTCCTGTTAGTATGCGTTGTTCATCTTTTCAACTGTTGTGTTTAACATATCAATCATAATTATTTTATAATCCCTTTCTTATAGTGTTGATGTCTAAGCCATATCTGATTCTGATTTTACTGATTGCTTTGTCACTTGAGAGTGGTTTTTATTTCTTTTTATTTTGTATGTGTGTGTTGTGTTTCTTGTAATTTTTAATTGATTGTCAGACCCTAGCGCATACAACAGTTGAGTAGTATTTATGTCTGGAAAAGGCCATGCCTCTTCTGTTTGGCCTTTAGCATGGGGGGATGAGTCAGTTCCATCAGGAGTTAAGCTGGATTTATGTTTATTGTTCTTTGGTTCTCACTGGATTAAATTACTCTGAAATTACTTTGTGTTTTGGGAAGGGTTTTGTTTGCCAGAAGATTTTTCTCAGTGATCCACCTTCTCCCTCAACAATACAATTTTGGTGTGTTTCTGAGCCTCAGACACAGTCTATCTCCACTCTGTTAACAGATATTGCTATTGCTCAGTGCTTACAAGCCTGGATGTGGTGGACAGGGACATTTCTGTTGTTCTGGCTCATCCTTAGATTTAGGCAAGATCTATATAGCCTTCGGTCTCAAGAGAGAAGCTGTTTCAGTAATCCTATCTCTCCTGGTAGGCAATCTCAAGCTGCTAAGTACAGGATTAAGTCCTGCTCCTCTCCCTGCTCATCTAGAAGGTATTTTGTTTTTCCTATTAATCTTTTCTCAGGCAGAGTGTTGCCCCTAGACTTTAGGGCAACATGAGTTTGCCACCTTTCTCCAACACCTAAAGACTTTTGATCCTTAGAGAAGAAAAACGATGGGGGTTCATGCCTTCCCCCTTGTAATGGCCACCCCTTTCCTCCAGGCTTGTAACATAAGGAAGACTCTAATCTTTTACCCTGCCCACAGTCTTTCTCATGAGTGTCCAGTGAGGGCCATAGAGAAAAGCCAGAATGTGAGTGTGAACTTCCTCTGTGTCTGTGGTTTCCAAGGCTCTATACTGTCACACAGGACAGCACTCAGCCTTTAGCAATTCATTGACATTTTACTCAAATTCTTATTTATTCCTGTTGAGGTCCCTTCTTCTCCTTTTTCTTATTACTGTCACAGATGAGCCAGTATTTATGTCTTTTATCTCCCATGAAACACCTGTTAATATTTCTTTGTTTACATTTCAGGCTAGTTTGTGGTCCTATGACCAACTCTGTGGTGGGCACCAAAGAAGTTATGATTTTATATATTACCCAGCCTTTTCTCTTTGTTAGAATGGGAACAAAGTCTTTGAGTTTTATAGCTTTCTAGCTTTCTACATCCTAGTCTAAAGCTGGAAGACCCTCTGCTCTATTTTTAAAATACATAAATGAATAAAAGCAGGAGAATTTCCCTTCCATATTATCCTATATATGTATAATCATATATACTATGTAAAACAAAGAACAATGTCTATCTCTTCCTTTTCTTAAATCTTGTTTTACTTACATACACACCCCCAAAATGATATTCTCGTACTGTGAAAACTCTTCATAATCACTATTTTTAAAAAATGTATAAAACCTAGTCAGGGGAAGTAACTAGGGGTCTATTAATGTTCTTGAGACTTCCTTACAATACTATAGAGACAAGTTTGTTCCAGAACATCAACGGGAAGCTTTTAACTAATACTTTAAATTCAGCTTCTAATTAATATGAAATTTTCTATGCACCTAGAATCTTACACCTCTTCTCCTAGGTTACACATTTTTGGACTAGGTCTCATGTGAGAAGTAGAATTGTTTGACCTTCCTTGCCAGTGCATTGTTCTGATGAAAAATTCCAAAAAATAGAACTGATCGAGGGAGAGTGGATTATGTGCCATTTAGTTAAAAGCAACCTATTTAACTTTACTTAATCTGTACTTCCTTAACACATTTCGTTGATTTCTCCTTCCCCTAATTTGGCAGAATATTTTTAACAACTAACAGAATGTCCCTGTGCATAAGAAAATAGTTAAGAAAATCTAAACTAGATTGATTTACAGTATAATGAAGATAAAGGCAAAGTGAAAAACATTTTATGAGATTTAAAATTTGAGAGATAGGGGCGCCTGGGTGGCTCAGTCATTAAGCATATGCCTTCGGCTCAGGGTGTGATCCCAGGGTCCTCCCAGCAGAGCAGGGGGCCTGCTTCTTCCTCTCCCACTCCCCCTGCTTGTGTTCCCTCTCTCGCTGGCTGTCTGTCTTTCTGTCAAATAAATAAATAAATAAAATCTTAAAAAAATAAAATAAAATAAAATAAAATTTGGGAGATAAACCAAATGAAACTCTTCATCCTTTGTGATGATATGTTCTTTTGTCTGTCTTATTAAACGCTTATTTTATAATTGTCTCACTGCCTCCCCATAAATACATGTGCACACACACACACACACACACTCATACATTTCTCAGCTACATAACAAATACATAGTATCATAATTGTATATTTGTAGTGTCCAGCATTATTCCTTGCTAATGTCCAATAAAGAGATTAATATAGTGGAAAGTAAAAACTCTTCCCTCAGCCTCAGAAAGTACACCAAAGTACCCCTGCAACTAACTGCAAAAGAAATAGGTACAACCAATTTGTTTAAACTGATAAGACTGAACGGCTTTTCCAGCCAGTTTTGTGCATCCTGCTCCAACACACACACATTGATGTTCTTTAGATTTTTAGAAAAGACTGAATAAAACAGAATTTTAAAAGATTAGTAAAGTTAGCAGAAAATAATAAACATGGCAAATAAATACGTAAGTTCTGAAAATTGGAAAACATTTGGGAGCAAAGATATGACGAAGAAGATCAGCAAAATGTTTACGAAGTGCTTTTGTAAGGCAAATAAAATAATGTGACTGTGTGTCACATTCACTTACGTAAAGACATAATAATTTGCATCTGACTTTCTTAGACTCTTCACAACAAATTGCAATGCTCTTGGATTAGATTCTCAACTTGTGTAAGACAACTATCTAATTAATGGGATATTTATTTTTATTGTCATTGCTTAGTGTGTTTGTATTTTAAAGTTCATGTTTAGCAGTGAAGATGTAAGGTTGCATTCCCCCAAATTGAAAATTATACATGAAATAAATACGTAAGTCTTTAATGACAAACACTGATTAGACAACCTGAGAAGAAATGAAATGATTCTAGGTATGTTTTGCTTTGGCAAATACTATTTGTTACAGTTCAGAGTTGATTTGTTCTTTTACAATGTATCACCTAATATGTGGAATAAAATCCCTTGACGTCTCTAATTACGAAAGCTAAATACAGAAAGTCTTATATTTTGTAGTGATGTCTAGAGAGTGGACATTGAATTTTGTTTTCAATTTCCCTTCTCTTCTAGCTCTTTACTGTTTTATAGCTACTGAGTCAATCTTTTGAATGATGGTCCTCTCCTTTACCTGGGCTAGAAGTATCAATCAAACCTTAAAATCTATGTAAGTGTTACTTCAGTCACTTAGAAGAGTACTCCTGAGACTACATAGCTGGGTAGTATTCTTTCTAATTGAAGGAATGACAAAATATAGAAGGATGATGAAATGTAGAAAAACAAAGTCTGGAGGTATTATAGGAATCAAATGAAGTATAGTCATAGTCCCGAAATGGTACTCCTGACAAGACAAGCCTTCCTTTATCCCCAATGCTGCCTTTAGTAAGAATGGAAAGGAGGCCCACAAACCCCCTCATTGTTTATGAGGAGACCTCCAACCCACCCACCCACCCCAACATTCCTCATTTCACCAGAACAACTGCCCAAGAGACTATTCCTAAGAAAAGGGGTGTGATTACATCTGATTTTCTACCTCCATAAGAGACCATCCTGTCTAATCTCATCAGGACTACATCTTTAATTACCTGGGTCACAATAAAGCTTATTTCTCACCATCTATACCTGTATTCCCGTAAATCTCTCTAAATCCCCTAATTCTATTCCCGTATCCTTCTCTGATCACCCCAAATTTCTTCATGGGCATTAACAGTATGCCATCAACAAAATGATTACTCCTCTAAAACTCCTCTTCCAAATAAAACTGAACTGGTTCTTTTATCCTGAGAGCATTGCCCTTCCTACAGACTGCCAAGGTAAGGCACTTTGTCTTCCTATTCTCTTTCTACTACCAAGGTTGAATGACTGGTAGGTTTCCTTCTAGATCCTCATTGCCACCACCATATCCCAGCACCCTGAAAGTACAGACAATCAAATATTACCATCTGCTACAACTTATTGTTTTTTATTTGCATTAAGTTATTACTTTTCATTTCAGCTTCTAAGTTCATTTCCTTTTCCACTATGATTAATATAAAAATTCCTGGTGATTTCAGTATTCACATAGACCCTCTGTCTAGGCAAGTACACAAGACTACAAAAAATCACAAATGTGTATACACATTCGTATTGCATGTAAAGACATCTCATTCTTGGATGGTGAAATATTCTTGAGTGTTGACAAGGCCAGTCATCATTTTATTTAAATAAAAGGTAGCAGCTCTGGACTCATTTGTACCATCAGGCAGTATGTCTACTAAATTTCAAGCCACTGCTTTGAAGAATTAGGCAATCATCAGGAAGTTCACTCCCTTTTTTATGTCCTTTGTATTTAATGTTTGCAGAATCTATATTTAAATGAAGAAAAGTCAACTTTGACTGGATCCAAGTCTTCATTCTTGTCAGTATTAGCAATTGATACAGTTTAGTGTCTCAGTTATTTGCTCTCATCCTGTCCAACAAACTTGTTCTCCATGCCTTCCCTGCCCCGCCCCCACAGTCATAACCATATCTGGATATTACTAATAATTGCATCACCTCAAAAATTTAAATGTCAAATAATTCCTCTCACCGTGTTGTCTATCAATTTTCTAGAACTCATACTTCCACAATTTTCAATCCAAATGGGCATTCTGATGTACTGAAACTTTAGCGGTTTAGAATATACCGTAAGTACCCAATATCCCTTTTTACCTGGCATAGGGTTCAAAATTAAAATCATACTCTTGAACACATTTTCAGTCCCCACACCTTTCTTCCCATGGAATTTATATGTCAAGACCCACTCTTGTTTATTCAACTTTCTGCCTTCTCTGCTTCTAAACCTGAACAAATATATAATGCTTTTCTTACTTTAAATTCATCACCACAACTTCAAGTGTGCCCTCAGTTCTATCCTAAAATACTGTTATATTTTCATAGATCATTTACTCACCCACTCTTGTAGAAAGTTATTTTAAATTTCTCATCTCCCTGTTAATATTCAACATGTTTTTCCTTCCTCACTCTCAGCTGATCTTTGCCTCTAAGAAAATTGAAAAATAGCAAGAGAATTTCATCATTATATCTATAAATCTAACAACTTACCTGCACTTATATACATGTGCCCTGTCTGGCTACTTTGTTTTAATAGCTGCACTTCCCATATTCTAATATAAAGCTGAAACTCCATGTGTCATTCACTTCTTTCTATAAAAGGGCTAATTCCATTATCTTTCTCCAGTTTCATTATTTTTCCATCTTCAAGTGGATATATTGGCTCATAAGCATACAAATACGTTGTGGTAGTGTTCATTATTTAAAAAAAAGGATACCAATTTTATTTATAGCTGACACCCCTTGTCTGTTCTTCATTACATTAAAGTACCTCACAAGACTTGTCTATACTTGCTGTCCTAAATTTCTCACATTTTATTCTTTCTTGTTACAACTCAACCAAGCTTTCATCCTAACCATAACAAAAGCAGATTAGAGATATAATCCAGAATGTAATTCTCAATCCTCACTTCACCTTTCACTAGTATTTGGCAGTGTATATTTCTTTTTTCTGTTTGCATTCAATTATTCCAGTCCATCTGTATGCCGTTGAATCTCAATTTACATCTTTTTACCTAGACTTCTTCCTAAAGTTCAGGCTCATTTACCCAACTGCCTGCTGTATTATTCCATTTGTATGTTTAATAGGCATCTTAATCTCTATATATCCAAAGATATATTAATTTCTTCTTCTAGATATAGTAACCTACCCCAATATTTTTCTCCCACATTATTCCTGATATCAATCAGTGGTAATTTAATGACATTTATTCAGGCCAAAATTTCTGAGTCATCCTTGACTATTCTCTTTCAACATGTACTTGATTTATCAGCAAACTCTGTCATCTTCCTTAAAAATACATATAAAATATAAATACCTCTCACTACTTATGTGATCTTTTCTGCTTCATTGTGTTTTAAAAACATACTTGGCCCCTCTCTTCTGGTACAGAGATGTTGGAATCATATGTGGTGACCAAGGAAATTTGATGGGATTGAGTGGTGCAGGGGAGGCTGTGAAGGCGTTGGCAGGAAGCCGGAGTGAGGGAGTGGAGTTGGATACAGCTAGAGCTGGTAGACGTGGCTATCATTCTGGCATGGTTCAGATATTGGTTATATTGAATAAATAGTAAATTGATTGTGCAAATAAGTAAATATGTTGAGGTAACAGGGTTCTCACTATGGAGAGGGACTAATAAACATGGAAATAAGTATACATATATAAATACATATACAGGCACATAAGCATAAGTATATCATATCACGTATATGTGACTATTACTATAATTATAATTGAAGGCTAATAGTCTGAAGGTTAATATTATTTTATACACACACACACACACACACACACGCACACACACACACAAGATGATTCTGGAGCTGTACCAAAAAAAAAAAAAAAAAAAAAAAGAAATTGAATCTAGAGCATCTTCTTTTTCCAAAAGCAAGGATCAAGGACCATTCCAAAAATGATAGGGATGTGTCAAGATGATACAGAAGCCAACTAAAGGTGACTCTTAATAACAAAATTTGCACAATTTGAGCATTCAGAAATATATTACATGAAATGGGAATTCATGATTCCATATGAAAATAAGTAATTTGATGAATGAGTATAAATGGGAAATAAGGGAAAGCTATTCCTTGCAGTAAACTACAACTAATAAATTCAGAAGAAATATAGCAAATCATCAATGGCAAACAACAGAGTGGTGGTTGATTCAAGCAGGACTCATCAATGAATGCTTAAGTTGGATTTTTGAGGAGAGTCAGAGTACTTACAGTGCCTCTCAATATCTTCTCACATGGTGTTGGGTTGATTGTAATGGAAAAAATGATGACTTATGATGGAGAAATTTGGCAGACACTAACATCATGAGGATGTATGACCTAAGTCTGGTCATATGGAAACATTGGATGGATATAGGTTGAGGGCTACAACTTTTCAAACTAGAAAAATAGGAGAATATGGAAAAAGTGTGAAACTACAGCCTGCAGGGACCTGAAGAGACATAGCAATTAAATGCAGCACCTGCTCTTGGATAGGATCCTGGACCATAAAAGAAAAGTGATATTATTGGGAGACTTGGTGAGATTTGCATGCCGTTTGTTGATTATATAGTAGTTGTGGTATTAGCATCGATTCCCAGCTTTGGTGGCTTGTATAGTGAGTATCCAGCCAATGTTCTTCTCCTTGGCAGATTCACACGGCAGTATCTAGGGATCACGTAATATCAAGTTTGCACTTTTCTCACAAATGTTTCCTAAACAGGAATATCTGAAGGAGAAAATGAAGTAAAACATTGACAGTGATAAAACAAATTACTAAGAATTATTTTAAAATTTAAAAATGTTAACTTCAAGAAGAAAGCAAAACAGAGCAAAGCAGTCTGATAAATTTCATCTGTCAATTATATTGCAGACACTGAATATATAAAAAACAAAAATTCCACTCACAATTTAGAAGTACAATTCTTGAATTCCCAATAATAAATATATTCGAACAAAGACATCAGCCTATTAACCTTCAAAATTATCATGAAAAATTACTCTAAGATTAAAGGAGTATGAATGCAGAAGATCAAAGACATAGCAAAATCATACATAATTATTCTTTTATTTTTCAAATGCATTTGTTTTGCTTAGATATACAAGTAAATGCACTTAATTTGGCTTTTCCTAGATGGTCTATCAACTCTACTTACTAATAATCAAATAAAAATGAACTTCTATGTTAATAATGAGGATGCAGGTGGATGCCTTGGAAATGCAGGTGTTTGAAATGAACAGCTAAATGTCTGCGACATCTGGCTAAGCCTCTGTGGAACCTGTCAATTCCCTTTCCAGCTGGAATCACAGTGGAATGTGTAATTACTATAACACTTTCAGCAAGAGACAGACATGTCCCTGCAAACATCAGTCATCCAACCGTAAATTCCCAGAGAGTCTGAGTCAGTGCCCTTCTAAAGGGAAAGTACTAAGAAACTGATAGAAATCTCTATGTTTATCCTTTTATTAAAAGGGAAGACTTTTCTATAGATTACAAAATTCAGTTATCTTTCTGCATAATAAACAGAGGTATTCTTGCAAATCATGCATTTTTACCTTCTATCAAATCCATTTTCCTTCTTTTTGATGCATACATATTATAATATCATAATTTCATCTGCCATAACTAAGTCCCATTAGTAAATTATGACCCATAATTATCCGCACCATTGAATATTTTCTTCTTAAAGATAAATTTGGCTGAATGAGTATTATAAGAAATATATTGCCAAATGGTGGCAGTTATAGACTAGTGGGAAGGTATTCCCAGTTGCTTCCAAATTAAGTCATAAAAATGTTTTTTATTGCACTGATGAATACAGATAAGCTTTTCTTAATGGCATAAGATTAGACAATGATTTAAACAAACTATTATTGAACGTTCAATCTTCTCATCTCTATAATGTAGATGATAATAGCACATATTTTATAGCATGGTGAGGATAAATGAGTTAACATATGGATAATGAATGCTTAATATGTTAGCTGTTATTATTAATATTATTCTAGATGCTGTTGACCTAGAGATAAAATACATGCTCTTTCACCTTGGGGAATTTACATAAGATTCAGACAGAGTGAGTTATCTATGAGTTCGCATCAAAATGTATTTAATTACTTCTCAACTCCAAGTAAGATTCATCAGATATGTAAGAATTATTTGAGGACTTTCTACTTCCTAAATTCAACAAGTTGCTGAAAATAGTAGATGAACAGTTTATAGTACTGACTTGAGCAAAATGAAGATTTGGTCTTAACATGTTCCCTCTAAATTCCCTAAAGAAAAAAGAGTACAGGTAGAAAAGAAGAAAAATAAGAAGTCTTAGAAAAGAACAAAAGAGAGCAAGGCATATTTATAAATGGTTAGTTGTGAGTAGGAGGCTCTAGAATAAAATAAAGCTGTTGAAAATGATAGCTGGATAAATTGAATAGCGTAACTTGCAGAGATGGAAAAGACTTGAACAACTCTTTTTAAGTAATCCTAAAAGGGCCACTGTTTACTTTCTGTTTATTTATCTTGTCATCACATAGTGTGAATTTTGGTAAATTTGATAAACATCTTTATTATATTTTCAATCAAGTCATTGATTAAGCTGTTCAACAAAGCAAAGCAGAGAACAAAACCATATGTTATGACATGAGGGTGTGCTCATTAACCAACCTCTGTTGATTATAGTAACTCAGCAATCAAAATGAACCAACCGCAAATTTGTCCAACTCACAACCCTTGCTCATTTCGGTCACTAAACAATTATACACTAATGTATTAATATCTCTTTGGAATTGTTCATTGGTTGAAAGTTTCAAACCAGGGAAACTTATGGGAAAGCACGACTCAGAATGTCTTCAAGAGAAGACATCTGAATTGGTCCACTCATTAATCCTAAGAGTTACTGCTATATTAAAAATCTTTATTGGGTGCTTACTATACTTTCTTATAAGGGCTGCTATGCATTACAACCAATGGTAAGATCACTGGCCTGGAATGATTTACCATAACGTATCATTAGATATTATTTATATGTCACAATAGTTCTCCAGTGTTTTCAAGGGAGACAATTACCTCCTTGACTGTCTTCACTCATTCAATAAATAGATGTAAAGACGAGGGAAGAAAAAAATGTCTATTAACTTTCTATTTTGGTTCTACAAATGCAAACATCATTTAGAAGTATTATGTCATGTAATGTTAGTAAATAATTGAATAAAGTATTAATATTCCTATTCAAGAGGTAATCAAATAGAATCAGAAAGACTAGATGACTTTTACAAGGTCACATAGCTCGTAGGTGGCAAATTTGGCATTGAAGCCCAGTCTTTATGAATTAGAAGCTACATTGTTTACATTATGCTATTTCCCCAAGTTTTAATTGTAGAATTAGGGAAGCACTGAAGGTTATTGAATGGATAATGGGAGCTTCAAGATGGACATTTCTCAATTATATTTTGATACATTAATATCTGAAAACCAGTAGTGAACACTCACAGCTCTGCCCAGATTTCTTCAAATTAGGTGTGTTTATCTGTTTCTACATCTCTTCTGCTAAATAATCCCTCCTTCTGCCCTCTTAGTAGGGACAGCATTACCCAATTGGGCCATGCCAAGACTTGAACATAGGGACGGATGGTGCCAGATGAATGAGATAAGCTAGGGCTGACACTAGGAGATATTCTAATGAAACTGAGCTCCCTGATATTGACAAGTATCATAGCATTTCAGAATAGCAGAGACTCGGTGACAACACTTATTCATCAAAAGCTAAGTGGACATACTTACCTTAATCAGTAACAAGGTCAGAATAGGAACTATGGTGTCCTGAACCACAGGAAAATTAAACAATGGCTAGTAGAGTATGCAGTATTCCTAGTTTCGAGTTAGATGGGCAGTTGACAATATTATTGCTAGATACATGTAATCAAAAAAATATAACCCCAGGGGATGAGCAGAAGATTAAAGTCAGTTGCCCTTTACTCAGATCCCAGACATGCAATGATTTGCAGGACCAGAATCCATTAAATGAAACAGAGATAACACCTCAGCAAGTGAGTACTATAGTGATTGCTCTTGTCCTTTCCAAAGATGGTTACTACTGTTTTCTCGTATCTTTCAAGGACTATGAGATACAGAGTCTAAGTTGATACTGACACCTGGGGGTTCAAAGCAGTATGTGGCCCCTTGTTAAAATAGAATAGTGAAGGCAGGTGATAAATGGAGTCCTGGCCTAGGCTATCTCACAGCGAGTCTAATAGGTTCACAAACACACGAAGTGATTATTTTCTAGTTCCAGAATGCACAGTCCAGCTGGACATATTTGGAAGCTGGAAAAACCCTCATCTTGGTTCTCTGACATGTGGAATAAGAGCTAATATAATAGGAAAAGCCAGATAGAAAACTTCTCCCTCACAATAATAAATAAAATTCACAATAAATAATTGCAAGTGAAATTAGTTCACTTTTAAAGATTTCAAGGATGTTGGGGTTGTGGGTCTCATTATTTCCCTGATTATTTCAACATTATAGATTATGAGCAAAACAGATGTATTATGGTGAATGTCAATGGACTACCACTGATTTATCATGGTAGCCTCAATAGCAGCTGTTGTGCTAGATAGGGTAATTTTACTATAACATGTCAGCATGACCTCTTGTGATTTTTACATGGCTATTTATCTGGCAAATATGTTTTCAATATTGATCATGAGGAAAAAGTAGGAGTAATTCATGTTCGCCTGGAAAACAGAAGACATTCAAAGTCATGCACCAGGGCATTATGTTATGCTATATTGTGACAGTCTTGCCCTCTGTTACAATATAATCTGAACAGAAATTTATGTTCTTGACATTTTGGAGACTATAACATTGACCCCTTTATTGTTGAGATCATGTTAATTGGACCTAATGAGCAGATAAAGACAGTTACTCTGGGTGTCCTGGCAAGACACTTGGGCTTCAAAAGTTACTCCAGATCAATGGGCCCATGAACATGGTATTCTCTAGTCCCTATATATAATAACACCCAAAGCCTCATTCCTGACAGAACCTTGACAACACTTTTTGCAGGCACTAAAGCACCAACTTGGATAGGCAGTATCATTCAAAGTTTGATATACTCCTTAAACTCTTGCCCATAATCTGTTAGAATATATGGGTCCAGAAACCAAGGGGGAAAGTAGGTGTGGTTCTAGTCACCGTCACATCCAGAAATCCATCTAATGCTTCCCAATACCACAGCTTTAGATTTCTTGGATCTAGAAGTCCTGGTTCTCAGATTGGGACACTTCCATCATGAACACAGGAAAAGTTTCACTAAACATAAATCTCTGGTCACCACCTGGTCATTTGCGGGCCAGAAAGCAAAGAAAAGAGTCACTGTACTGGCTGGGACTGATTCTCATGAGAAAGCAGGATTACCCCCGCATGGTGTAAAGAGGGAAGAGCATGTCTAAAATCCAAGAGATAGAGTGGAACGTCCAGTTTTAACTGTGAAGAGACAAATATGATAAAAATAATCTGATCAGATGTGATAACTAGGGTAAATGAGTGGTTTACCATCCTACCTCCTCTGAAAATTTGCCTAGACTAGCAGAAGCACTACTTGAGGCTGAGGATAATCTAGAATATTTTGCAGAGAAGGAAGATAATGAATAATCAATTATAATCTTAGGACAAATTGCAGAAGCCTAGACAATAATTCATCCCACTACTCTTCTTCTTATGTTTTCATTCAAATTAGTCACTGTCAATAACTTTAAGAAGACATGCAGGTTTAGAGTGAATTTAATATAAGAAGTGAGTGGGTATGGGGCGCCTGGGTGGCACAGCGGTTAAGCGTATGCCTTCGGCTCAGGGCGTGATCCCGGCGATCTGGGATGGAGCCCCACATCAGGCTCTTCCGCTATGAGCCTGCTTCTTCCTCTCCCACTCCCCCTGGTTGTGTTCCCCCTCTCGCTGGCTGTCTCTATCTCTGTCAAATAAATAAATAAAATCTTAAAAAAAAAAAAAGAGGTGAGTGAGTATGAGGGACATCAATTTTATTGATCTTTGCAAAGGACCAACTCTTGATGTCATTAATTATCTCCATTATTTTTCTATTTCACTTTCCCATTTCATCTGTTTTATTAAATCATTCCATCTGCCTGTTTTGGGTTTATTTTGCTGTCCTTTTTAAAGTTCTCAAAGTGGATATTTATTTTTTTAAGTTTTATTTAGATTCCAGTTAGTTAACACGTAGTGTAATATTATTTTCAGGTGCACTGTATGGTGATTCAGCACTGCCATACAAAGCACCCAGTGCTTTCACATCTTTACCAAGGTTCAATAATTCCTTCATTTTTACCTCTAATACTTCTTAAAATTTAAATCAAGGTAATCTGACACTTTTAAAGAATTTATATAGCTATATACTAAAATGCTGATTTTATCCAGGCACTTCTTTCTATATACTGAAACTTAATTAATGTTAATTTTTATTCATTCTGGGGATTTGGGATGATAACTTTCCATTATTCTATAGTTTATTTGATAGAATATTTTGTAAATTACACATGTCACTCAACAAAAATTTAAGTAAATATTAAAATAAAAAATATAAATATGATTAGTAATAGGCTTAATCAATTCAACTTTTCAACTTGTTAAACAACCAAAATAATTTAGATTAATAATAGTCTTAAAAATAATAGTCTATAATTCATAATTACTTAGTGAAAAATTTCATTTTAACTTCATTATCTAAAGAATGAACATTTCTAGAAGTTATCCTACATTTAATAATGTATTATACCTGGCTTCAAGTTATGATTATTTAGAAAGTATATTCAACTTATTTTAAAAAGAATTTGAGGCAGCTTCATATTAATTATAATAGTAAAATTTCTAGTAAAGAAAAATACAGGATAGATACCACCAGAAAGAAATAAGTAGCTAATAGCTATCATATGGTGTTTTGAATATATTAATAAAAATTAACATTGATTGGCTTTGGCATATTTAAATTTCATATTCTGATACACAAATAAATCAAATAAACTAAAGATAAGCATTTCCTGGGAACAAAGATAAAGGAAATTTGTCACATATATTTACATAAACTATAAATTAGAAAATTTATAGATAAATAGGAAATCTGCTAGAAAATAAACTCATCTACTTTTTTGTTTAAAATGCAGGAATACTTTCATACAGATTTTTTTTATATGTAATGTCTCTAAACGCTCAAGCCATACCACTGAGTCAGAAGGCTGATGTTTCTCACTTAAGTATTATATATAAGTTCATTTTCCACTCAATTTAGAAATAATATGAATAAGCATATGACAGGTAAATAATTTCATAAATTGGGGACATAGACTAAAAACTTTTATTGCATTTTTATGTCCTTTTCCTTCCCAACAGGCTTTAAGCCTAAGTAACTTGACGGATAAGGCAAAATCTTTTAGAATTGTATTATCTGAAAGAAAATAATTCCATGCCTAAGAGATTACATAACATTTTTCAAAACATAACCCTGAACCTCAAGTACTGTAAATACTAAAATAGTAAAGAATAAAGTAAATCCCTCAGAAATATAGCACCAGGAGCTCCCTTATCGATTTTGTTGCATGGATTACAAGTGACAGAGAACTCTTGGGAGTTGATTAGATTTAATTATAATCTAGAGTTTATATGACATTTGAAAAAGTATATTATTCTGAGTTCATATTTCAGTCAAGGGTATTTCTTCAGCTTTCATAATGTGAGAGACATCAAGGAGCCAAAAAGTGATCCCAAAATTGTCCTCTCAACTGTTATCTGTCTTAAGTCACTATAAGACCCCTAAGAATCCCCAATCATAAATATCTGTATCTTGTAAGTTGTGACGGTTTGATTCGATATACTCTCCTTGGCTGATTAAATCTAGTAATATTTGCTTATAATTCTAACTATATAATAATCGATCCCACATACATATATATCCGACACAGAAACACAATACATCAAAGGCCCATTGCAAATTTCCATTTAGACATCTTGCAGACATTACTAACTAATATAAAGTCATGCCAAATAACCTAAAGTCATTCTCAGTTGGGTTAAAATGATGTGAAATCTTTATAAATGAAATTATTTTTATTCTGTATGTAAATTTTTGTTAGAATTTTTTTATATTTTACTGTATTTTTCTGTCATTTAGACAGTTACGAGTTTCCCCCCCAGAATATTAACCTAAGGATACTTCTCTTTTAATTTTAGGAAAAAAAGAAAATTTCATGTTACTATACTAAAAAAATGAAGCTATTAAAAAATTGGGCATACGCAAAAAATGAAAAAGAAGAAGTACCAATCATTCATTTATAATTAGAACATATATTTTTTTCAGGTTTTTTTCTGTTTATGAATTTATTGCTATTCTGTCCTGGACTCTATGCTATGTTAGGACCCAAAACTAGGAGAGTGTCAGACCCTAGGAAGTCACTAAGAACAACTCCAAGATTCAGAGGACTCTTAAAAGACAAGAACAAAAGATATTTTCTTTGGGATGCTCTTGTGTTTAAAGAATATAAATGTTACATTACATTCTATATGAACTTGAAAGGGTGGGAAATAAAGCTTGACTTGTAGGTAGGGAGCTAATTCATAAGTGAAATTAGACAAAATGGCTTAAAACATATGAAAGTTTCAAAAATTGGCTTTGATAGACAATTATGTTAATAGTTGCAGAGGGATTAAAACTATCTATATGTGAAGTGCAAATATGATTAATAGAACTTTAGGGTGAACAAATCATTAGACAAATTGATCATTAATTAACTGACACTAAGCAAATTTGTTTTAAGTTAGCTGGCTTTCTTCCAAATTAATATGTCTAAAATAAACAGATACTTTTTTTAAAGCTCAACTTCAAAAGAAGTATAAAAAAATCTTTGTTAATGGTGAGCTTTCTTCTACACTGAAATGTAGAGAACCAAGTAGCAGCAACCAAAATGTCAAATCAAATAAGTAGTTTAGATTGTGCTTTTCACAAACTCGTCTGGAAGATGCATTTCTCTGTGAAATGAAATGTACCACGCAGGATATTTTGAGATAATTTTTGACAAGGAATGGTATCAAGCCTAAATAATTTTTTCAGCATAATAGTCTTTTCCCATCTAAATGTCAGAGCATTCCTAGAATCTCAGCAAAAATCTGTGAAATATTTTACAATGTACAAAGTTCTTAAGAAAAAAGATATGTTTCTACCTTGTCCTGATACAACTCAACTACTCTAAAATAGGTTGACCCTGTTATGGGTATTAATATGGTTTTGAAGTAGTTGTGGCATAGAGTTATGTCTTATTTTCCTCTTATCTATAACACAAAGTTTTAATTTTAGCAAACCAAAAACAAAGCATCCACATTGTAGATCTGATATCTCATTTAACCAGTACTGGAAGACCGCATACAATAGGAGTGAGTGAGGGAGGGAAGAAGCGAGTGAGTGTGTGTGTGAGTGTGTGTGTGTGTGAGTGTGTGTGTGTGTGTGTGTGTGTGACAGAGTAAGTGGGAGGAGTGAGGAGAAAGAGACTGAGACCTAAAATTCTCAGGTTACCCTCCTCTTCCCCTCATTGTTCTTGTAGAGAATGAAAAAACCATGTGCCCAGGTTATGTTGTAATTGTTCTCTACAGGACACTTCCCCTGAGTTAATTAATTGAATATCTATGTATGCATTAATATAATGCAGTGAGGAAGACCATGAACAAAGGACTCCAAGAACCTGAAACTTCATCTGCCATGATTAGGCCACATTCTGCCACTATGTCTGGAAGATATACCTTTGATACTAATTTCTTAAGTGCAACACTCAATTCGTGCCACTAGACTCATATATCTATCATGGTACCCAACATTATTTTAAACTAATGATTTTATAAAGTCAGCAGAAATGATTCATGGAAAATACCACACATTACAATATGGAATAAGATTTATATACAGTTAACTTGATTAAAATTATGTATTCAGGAAGTTATACATATCTACTATATTTCCTTACTCAGTACCACTATAGGCTACTCTGCTTTTAATGTTGTAATCAAGAGACCCTTATATGGATGATCCGCTTGTGTCTGCAAAGAATATTCCCAAGGAGTAAACAATGGAAAAAAAGACACTTGGCTTTTCTTTTTTGTTCATGTGCTGTTCAAGAAATGATTTTTTTTGCATTACTTCTTTCTATTCTTCATAATAATATAACATTAAAATATAAAATAATATAATCTAAAGGACTAAAAGAGTCACACAGGTTATAATAATATTTGAAGTATATGCCAAATAAAGCTAAAATCGCAGAGAACACCGAAGCTACTTAAAGCTATAAGAGGCAACATGAAGATATTATATTGCATAAAGGACACAAGGAGAATGGAGCTTTAGAAACAAAGAGACTTGAAGCAGTTAAAAAGAAAAGATAGATTTTCACATTCAGCTCAATGTTTTTAAGCTGTCTTTTGGAAGAGGGAAATCAAGCCATGATACCACAAGGCAGCCAAAACATACTTGCTAATACAGGACATGATGAAAACTGGCCAAATGACATTCTATTCTCCCATCTCCTTTCCACGAAGCAAATATTATTCTTACTTCAAGAATTTGCCACTAAGAATAAGAAATATTTTTTTTTTACAGAATTTCTTTAGAATACAAACCATGTGGGAAAATTTATAGAGAAAACTATGATAAGTAAAAGAAATTTAAAAAAAGAAAGGCAAACAAAATTACCTCATTAGATCCCAAGGATTAAAAACTAAATAACTAAAACATATGAAAACATCATGTTTTCAACTAATTGAACATTTGACTTGGATATGATATTGTTTGTTAACTAGACTGTGAAATCCATGAGATTTTATGTTTATTCATTTCTTAACTGGATATGCCTATTATGGCACCTTACACACTGTTTGGAATTCAGCAAATAATTTGAATGAAAGAATGAATTAATATAAAACAGAATCATGATTTTAAACAGTTACTAATAGTAATACTTTTACATCAGTTCAGTTGCAAATAAATTCAGCTGATGCTGACGCCCCCAGTGGTCACACTAGATCCCACACATTCATCCATCTATCCATTAATTCACCAAATGAGAACAAATTATTGGACATCTAATATGTTCTAAGGTACTGTAATAATTAAAACACAAAGATAAAAGTAAAATTGATAGACAAGCCCTGTGCTTATAATTTATTAGTGAAGGCAATAATCCAAGTAATACAAAAAGTATATAATAAGATTGAGTAAATGAAATGTATTGTGAATAGAAACAACAGGAAAACTTAATACAATTTCACCTGAAACCTAATGGGATGAGTCAGAGTTAGCCATTTGCGATTGCAGAGAAAGTGTTTATAGCAAAAGGAAGAGCACATACAAAGCCTGGATATGAAACGGGGGCTTGATGAACCTGAGAAAATGAAAAAGTCTAATCCTATATACACATGGGATATGGGAATGAGGATGGCAAAACAAGAGACAAAAGAAATAGTGAGGATTGACTAGGAAAAGAATATTGTAAGCTCTGGTGAGTGGTTTGACTTTTATTCCAAAGGCAATAGGAAGCCATTAAAGGTTTTAAGCAGATGAGTGACAAAACTATACCAGCATTGTAGTAAGATCATCCTAACTGCAATGTGGAGATTGAATTGAAGATGAAAAAACAAACCCAGAGCTTAACCTCTCTTAGTCTTCAACTGTGTCTTGTGTTAATATCACTGTGGATATCATCAACAGACATCACATTTATAGAAATCAATAAAAGCTCCAGTAAAATCTCCAGCAGCAACAACAGGAACATCTAAACTGAATTTTAACAAAAATATTTATTCTGTACCTAGATCAAAAAGAAAAAGAGAAAAGCGAATGAGAGGAAGAGCAGAAGAGGAAGAGAATGAGGAGGGAAGAGAAACTTTACTAAATATTATCTATGAGAACCTTAGCTTCACCCACAAAAATGGGCTAAAGCTAGAATAATAGATAAAATCAATTTTATATATTTTACAGGTATCACATTATTCGTAATAATGTTCAGCCATAAAGCTATTGCCAACACATGGACACACGTTTACATAAAATATGTTTGTAATTGTCATACTTCAATTGTCATGTTAATAAATCCTTAATCTTTTGGATGGGGAAATTAATTAACATGCATGTCTTATTACAATGTGGGAATTTTCTACCCAAAATGAACTCAACAATCCAAATTATTTCACAAGACTACTGAACATCTGCCAAGTGAAAACCACTCTTGGTCAAAATCAATGGGGGTCTGATTCGGACTAATAATATACAAGCTAAATGTGCATAATGATTCATCAGATCCCCAAATCTCTATACTGTTTATAAGTTTTCAGGCAATACAGGACCCATGATAACTCTTTCTAGATCAGTAGTAAAACTATATTGCAGGGGCACCTGGGTGGCTTAGTTGCTTAAGTGTCTGCTTTCAGCTCAGGTCATGATCCCAAGAGGCCTGGGATCAAGCCCCATCAGGCTCCCTGATCAGCAGGGTGTCTGCTTCTCCTTTTCTCTCTCCCTCTGCCTCTCCCCCTGTTTGTGCTTCTCTCTCTCTCAAATAAATAAATAAATAAATAAATAAATAAATAAATAAAAATCTTAAAAAAAAAACTATATTGCAATGGTTCAGGTTAACAGACTCTGCTTACCCCAGATGTATGTAAATTTTCTGATAAATGAGTTACAAATTTTCTGATAAATGAGTGGTACTGACATCTCATGATGTACATGTACTCTTTGAAGATGATGATTTTAATAAGTCACAGATACAAATATATACAAATGTTGGTTTGATGATGACTTAAAAAAGAATAATAAATGAAACTCAAAATTCTATGATTAGTTTTTCTTCATTTTATTCATGTTGAAAAAGTTATGAAGTAAACTCATTGGAGATAGTATATGAGAAATGACAGAAAATAAAGGCAATCAATAAAATATATAAATATAGAATAAGCACAGTTTTGTAGGTAAAGTAGAAAGATCTCTATAACTGTCTCTTATAAATTACTATTTGATTTGGTAAAGGCAGTTGAAATATGAATTTTCTGTCATCTTAGCTGTTTTCTTCTATTTGTCCTCCTCTTTGACTCTTCCTATTCTTTGTCATTCTCCTTTTCCTCCTTCTTCTGCTACTACTATTATTACAATTACAATTACTACCATTACCATAATGGTAGCAATCCGTCAATGAATTACTCAACATGTACTCTAAGCCAGGGACTGCACTAAGTTAGTGCCATTATATTATTTTATTTAATCCTGACACTGTACTCATGAGGTAAGAACTATTATCATTGTAATTTTTCCACTGAAGTAACAGTTTGAAATAAGTCAAATGGCTTTCGAAGGTCACATAGCTAAAACATACAGTGCTGGTGTTGATATCCAATCCTATCTGATGCCAGAGTCCATGACCTTAAATGCTCCGTTAAGTTGTCTTCACCTAGCATAAGAGTTTCACTGGGGCTCAAATTAAATGAATCAATAAACAGAGTCAATATTCTATCACAGTCTGTCAGTTTTCTGTTTTGATTATTTGTTCATTTAATTTTTCCTTTTCTTTTCTTAAGGGTAACCCATGCAGTTTACCATCTCAGATATGAAGAAAATTGTTAAAACAACAATGTCAACAAAAAGCCCTTACTCTAGGAAAATACCTTCTGACAAGCCAGAGGGACATTAGATGAGGAATAAACATGAAATTCCTGTCTCATTCCCTTTTAATGAAATCAGCACTTACCATTCCCTTGTGTCAGAGCCTAGGGTGTGGAAGGGAAAGACAAGAGAATCTCTAATAGAAAACATGATGATTTGAAGGACTTAGGAAAATCAGGACTGGTGTGCCACTTCCCTGTCATTGCCTATGGGAAGACATAATATTCAGTGATCCCACACATTTCATGTGGTGCTATATCCAACACAG